>NW_024511210.1:763595-1319574 GCF_017590135.1 Pyrgilauda ruficollis
CGCCGCGGGACCGCCCCGGGAGGTGCGCCGAGGGAGCGAGCCGGGAAGCTGCGCCGGGGGAGCGCGGGGGCTCTGGCGGGGGGGGGCGGCCTATCCCTCAGCAAAACGAAGTTTTAGTCTGTAGCGCGAATTAGAAAACAGGCACAGAAAGAGAAAGGGAGATGTAGGTGTACTGTGCTCAGACAAGTTATGGCACCTGTTCTTCTCCCGTCTAGATCGTGCCAAAATCGTGTCAGGACGCTTTTTCTAAGTACACTACGTTAATAGTTCTAGGGAAATAAATTAGTAGTCTCCCTGTAATAAAATATGTTCATCCTTGATGTCTAGCAACAGTCACATGTGCGCAGCCTCCGCTCTGAACCAAGCGATTTCCTCTACTGTTTACACATCAGAGGGTGAAAACACCAAGTCAGGGAAAGATGGCAAAGTATCTGTTGTATTGTGACGCACCTTGGGGAGCCGTGTGGCCTGCTTTTCTTTCATAAGATCAAGAAGGAGCACCTCTGAAATTTCGTCTCTTTACTAACACTGAAAGGGTTTCCTGCAGTGCTAGTCAGGGTCCTGGTTCTTTATGCCCTCTCAGGCACTTAAGAACAAACACAGGGGTGCATCATCCGTGCATGCTGAGCACAGGACACTGCTGCAGTGCCACGGAGGAAATCTGCCTCATCTCTGCCTTCCGAGCTCACTGCTGATTTTTCTTCCTAAAGGGAGAGGATGCTCAAGACTCCACACCTGAAATAACAAGGCAGCTAATCTCTGTTTTCCAGGCAAGATTAAAAACACAGTGAGTGTTTTGCAGGTATTAAACCATTGATTTGCATTTATGATTTAACCCTTCTTACAAAGATTTATTGAAAGACCATTTTACTGGCAAAGTCAGACATATCCCTGCTCCTTTCTCAAGTAGCTTAACTTTCTGTACTAAAAAGATGTTATGACATTATAATGAATTATATTATTCTAATTATAGCTTAAGTGAAAGCATACATTTATGAAAGCATACATTTTCCTCACAGTATATCTAATGTCATAATATTAAACAAAAAAGCTGGGTCAGAGTTTCTTCCAAAGAACATGCTAAACTCCGTAGTAAATACATGTTGGAAGAAAATGATTAAGGATTTTGTTGTGACTTTAGGTAGTCTAATGCTGTGCAAACCCCTAGCCACACTCCAGACTTCCATTCAGTGGAAACAGACATTATTGGGAGGATCTGTTTTTCCAGTACCTGTGGCTATAATGGCAAGTTACTTCATTTAGGTGAATTATTGTCATGAAGGCTTTTATCTTCATTTATTCCTCTCTGAGGCACATCAGCATTTGGTCAGCTTTGCTGATTGTGTTAATTAGCTATATCATTTTAATGTTGACTTTAAAAGCTTAATGCATTAATGGATTAATCTATAGATTAATTTTTCTGATGTCTCCTCTATCTCTTAGTAGTAACTGTCAAATTTCCCAAATCCCATGTTTTCCTTAAAATATTCTTTAGAGGAATCTAGTGATTTTCAAATCTCACAAAAATTTGTAAGCAAGTTAAAAAGTCAAATTACATAAAACTCAGAAAACATGCTCTTATGGATTCTTGTTGGGAGAATGGGGAACAGGAATCTCAAGAAATCAAAAGAATTGAAGGACAGGATAAAAACATGTTTGTGTTACTGATTTGTCACTAGTCTTGTTTAACACTTTGCCAGCCGGAATATGAAGTATGCTGCCTTCATCTCTTTAGCTAAACAGACAACACTATACTACTTATTCAGCTCACAGTACCATGTAACACATGAGAAAAGCAAAAAATGTTCCTATTTAAAACAAATATACCAAACCCAGTAAAAAATAGAAAAGCTATTTTAAATAAGATACAAACTTCAAACTAAAATAGAACAAAATCATAGCCAAAAGCAATTAAACTTCAGTAAGTCTAATACACAACACGGGTCATTTGAATAACATCAGAAAGACACATTTTGTGAAAAGCAATTCACACATCAATAGACAAGAAATATATATTTTTTTTCTCTGATGTTAGGATTAAACCTTTAGCACAGATAACAGCTTCCTTCTTCTTACTTCTGTCCATGATTAGACTGAATCTGGTAATCTAAGTGCCAGGCAGCTTTTGTATAAACTGTCAAAAGTTTC
The DNA here is from genome assembly GCF_017590135.1 of Pyrgilauda ruficollis. NCBI lineage: Eukaryota > Metazoa > Chordata > Aves > Passeriformes > Passeridae > Pyrgilauda > Pyrgilauda ruficollis. Next base: position 765,744 of record NW_024511210.1, read on the forward strand.
AACTTTTTACGTGACCTGTCAGCTTTTAGTGCAATGTGTTTACTTAATGACCACTTCACAGGATTGTTTTCCAACACCATTACACATATTCTTACACATGTATGTATTATACACACCACAAAGCTGTTCCACACATGCTTCTAAATGCTGCTGTTATGGTCTTTATCAATATACTGTATGCCTGGCAAGAAAGTATTTTCATTCCTGGCAGATAAGGACATGTCATGGATACAGTTGCCTGATATTGTCATTTCAGCCCTTCTCGTTCCACCTACAAACTTATTCTTCACAGTCATTCACTAGTATGTTCGAACATTTATCAAGAACTACATGAAGGCATGTCAATAGGTGGTGACAGGGTGGTGACATTTGTCTGATTTAGATCTTGTAACTGAGCAGAGTCCAAGACCCACTGAAGTGTTTGGAACAGTTTGAACTACTGAGAGACTTGGGAGCAATCATTCAAGACTGATGAAAAGCTTTCTTTTCACGTTCTATTAACAAGACAAAAGTTATAGGGTGATTTATGCTGGAGGGGGCCACTGAAGGTCACCTAGTCCAAGCCTCTCCCTAAAGTGGGTTTGTGTACATCAGTTTGCTCAGGGCTTTGTCCAGTCAGGTCTTGAAAAAACCCAGATCTGAAGATTTCATTGCTCCTCTAGACAATGTTTCAGTGCTTAAGCATGGTCTCAGTCAAAAAGCTTTCCATTACACCTAACTGGAATTTCTCATGTTTCCACATTTGTGTGTTTCCACTTGTTCCTTCAGCAAACGATTTTAGGGACAGCCTGGCTCAGTCTTCTCTACACCTTCCCATTCAGCAGTCAGGGGTAGAAATTCAGACTCCCTGTAGTCTCCGTCCTTGAGACTGGAGAACTTCATGCTCCCAGTCTCATCAGTCATATGGATGAGACTCTCTGCAAAGAGCTGGAAGTAACCTACATTTTTCAGTCCTGGTGCTCATGGGGGAGGTTTAACCACCCCAATGTCTGCTGGAGGCACACTGCATCCAGGCATGAGCAGACATTGGCCTCTTCATGAATCTGCTTGAAAGAGAGACAAGCGCCTGAAGTTAGAAGGGGTGCAAGAGAGTTGGCTGTTACTCAAGGAAGCAAGGAAAGGATCTCCTCCCCCACGCTCCAGAGCAGTCAGTCCTGATGTGCAAGGAATTCAGGAAAACACCAGGAGGCCTGCATGGAAATTGGGGCAAGGAGATAAGGCCAAAACATAGATGTAAAGAAAAGTGTACAGAAGGTAAAGGCAGTGACAGGATGCCTGGGAGGAATACAGAGATCCTAGCATCCTCTAGCACAAAGAGGTGACATCAGGAAGGCTGATGCCCAGCTGCTGTTGGGTCTGGCAAGGATGTCTTGAGGAAAGGCCTGTGAATGAAGGCCTTGTGGATATTTCATAATTATGGTATAAGAAACAGAAAAGTAGTCACAAGCACCATGTAAAATGTGCTATTCCTTGCCATGTTTCTGAGAACAGTTTTTGATGTCCTCTTCCTGTTAGTGAAGAATTTATTTGTATGTATATCTGCTTTAGGTGTACTCAGTTTGCTGTCACAGCAGCATGGTGCTGCCAGAGCTGTTACTGAGTCTTCTGTGGGACTGTCATCTTTGCAAGTTTGCCATTACTGTGACATTCTAGGGCACAGACAACTGATTTTTGGGCTTGAAAGTGCTTCTGCTTTTGCCTCAAACTCATGAGGTTCCTTTTCAAAGTGTTGGTCATAATATAACATACACATTTTTCAAAGGCCAAGTACTCTGCCAAACTTTTTTTTTTAGTAAACAAATTCCTCTCAAATTTTCTACCAGTGTGGGAAGATGTATTGTCAATTATTCACTTCCATAAAATGGGGAAAATTGTTATCATTTCTTTCACGTATCTACTGCTAGGAGTGGGTCATACACCTCTGCTTTTTATAACCTGCACTGTGGAAGAACTTTTTTCTATTCTCCAGTTTACAGAATTTTGATTAAGGAAGTTAAAAACACTGAAATAAAAAGCTGGCAGGAGTTGTATTTAGAAGTTCTGTACTAGAGTTGCTGCATACTGTTCTTATTTTCTAACTAACACAAGTGTTTTTCTTCTTTTTTTATACCTTGCAATTTTGTAGAGAGACAGATAAATCCTATACTAATACTTTTTTGGTGGATACTAATAAAAGTGTTGTTTAGTTCAATCAAAGAATGTTCTGAGATTGGCAAGACCCTAACAAAATACAACTTTGATTTTGAAAGGAGTAACCAGTCATAACTTGCTTGCACAAAGAGTGAAGGTGGTCATACACTTTTCTGAAAGTCAGACCACAAAATCATGCTTGAAACTCACCTAGAATTCATAGTCTGAATGTGCCATGAAAATGTCTCAAATTCCAGATTTTAGGTCATAAAGCTATTTCTATCGAAATTTTTGGAAATTACCACAGTACAATTTATTTTCTAAAGAAAAAATCAACAGCAGTCTCTAGGTTTTGAAAGTTATAGGTGAAACCTTTTAAATTGTTTTTTGTATCATTCACAGAAAAAAAAAAGTTATGAACTAAGTAGGAATAAGCTTCTTGTTACAAACAGCCCGAACACCGGATGAAAATGTTGGCTTTTTTGAGTCTATTTTTTCCATTCAATGTGAATGAAGTGGAGGTAGGGCTTTATGCTACCGGATCACTAGAAAATGGACTTTGTATTTTTATGTTTATCTGAGTCATCATCATAGGATAATAGAGTAAATGGAAAAGCACTGTTGCCCATTTATGTCTGGAAAATAATGCTGAAGTGACCTCTGGTGTGTCACAGTGACTTTAAAACTGAATCAGGTATTATTAATGTCTATTTTTTTAATTGCCTCTAATGTCTCGGCCACTTGGTCATTCTTGCCTTGCAGTGTTTAAGCACCCTTGACACTGAGAACAGATAGATTGTTTTCTGGGTCACCACTGGAAGAAGCAGTATAGAACATTGGTGATTAATAACTTCTTTTTCCAAATTATGCTTGGTCACCTCATTGAAGCATGAAAGGACAAACAATGTGAAATTTTTTATGGTTTCTTAGAAGCCTTTAGTGTGGTGTTTATTCAAGCTGAACTCTCTCTACACAGGGAAGTCATTTTGAGCAGAGACTGCAAGATCAAATTTTCAACATTTAGGTTTTAATTACACTCAGTTTTTCTTTCTCCCATCTGTTCACATCAAAAGTTCACAGTCTCCACTACAACATTGTGAGAAACATTTGAAATACCTTAGAAAGTGAGCAGACATCATGAACAAATACTCCACAGTATTTTTTTTCTGGGGCTATCATTCATTATGCAAAAAACCAGGCAACAAATTCAGAACAAAACAAAGAATTCCTCAACGTGGATTTTAGTCTATTTTTACATAAACATTAAATTGAATATTCATTTCAAGACACATTTGGTGCTTGGTAATACAGCATTTGATGACACAACATATTTATGCTTAGACCATAAAACTTGCTTGTAACCCAAGAAGTGAACAATTTTTGTGCCATTACAGATGCTCATTCTGACTTCAGGTGTGGAGCCTTTAGAGTTTGGATATGTATGGAAGCAGTGTTACTTTTAGGCATCTTGCCTAACACAAAATATCAAGGTACACTCAATATCTTCACAATATTTGTGGTTTTGTTTAAAATATGCAAATGTCAGTTAATAGAGAGAAGTAAAGAAGTCGATGTAACAAGTCATCAAATCACAGAATTATTTGAGTTGGAAGGCCCCTTAAAGGTCACATTGGTGACCTTTGGTTGGGCCAAATTATTATTAGATACAAATGTCAGTAGTTTTTCTTCACCAATTTAAAACTTCAAGAGAATAAGGAAAGTTATTGTGGTATTCACATTTTCTGAACAGGGAGAGACATAATTCTCTCTTCCAGGATTTTTCCTGGGGAAGGCAGTGAGAAAGCTCCGAGAAGGAAATGAACACAATTCTTACCTCTATTTGCTGCTCCTGTTGTTTGGCACATGTGGAATGTGTTATGGAGATTGTTTACCGAAGAGTCATTTGTTAATTAGATTCTGGTGATTGTTGTTTGGATTGATTGACCAGTTAGGTCAAAGCTGTGTTGTGACTGTCTGAAAGGGTCATCAGTTTTTCTTTAGTAGTATAGTTTAGTGTAGTATAGTATGTAGTCCAATATAGTATAGCTTAATAAAGCAATTGGTCAGTCTTCTGAATCATGGAGTCATTGCACATTATTCCCACATTGGGGTCACCCTGCATTGATAAGTTATAGTTTTAAAAATGACACTTTCTTTAAGAACTACAGTTTATCTTTACACAGTCATTATAATAAATCATGCTTTCACCAGTCACCTGAATGATGAGCCTGGCCTTAAACAAGTCTGTGTGAATACGAGTCCACCGTATTTAATCCTTCAGTCACCAAGTAAGGCACAATGCTGAGATTAATCTTAGTACAATTCCTTGGCTTTGAAAACCCAGGTCAGTATTTGAAAACTGAGTGGGTTTCCTCAGCATATAAATTAGTCACCCCATATTGTTGCCTAAAAACCTCAGGTGTATTAGTTTGCCATATGACCAACATAGAAAAAAACTTCTGCAACTGTGAGGAGTAGTTTTCATTCTTACACTCTATCTTTTAATTAATTCCTCTCAATTAAGAAAAAATATAGCAAACTGAGATGTACCTGTGCAAATTTATCTCTTTTGCTTTTGCACCCCACTCTTGTAATTATATTTTTGTTAATATATGCAAAGCTTTGGGATGCACTAGCCTAAATAGGTGGTAATGCTGAATATCTGTGATAGTTTTGGATTGCTGAATTAATTGTGAATCAAATTGTAAGAGGTCTTTGATGACTATATAGTTGGCTGTCAGGGGTAAAACACTAAATGCCAAGGCAAACAGAAGGAGTGCCAGGTTAGTCTATTCAAGGCTGGGTCCTTTCTCTGATTTTGCATTTGCATTTCCCTTTTAGACTATTAATGCTCCAAATAATAACTGGTTCACTGTTCTATTCCTCCTGTAGAAATCTCTCATACAAATGCTTGAATAGTAGAGCACTACGTAATTCATAAAAATATCTGCAAATAAGGAAGTAAAGCTTCTAGGAAAAGAGAGAGGGACAATATATTTTGATTATTTTTTTCAGATTTTCCTGTACAGTGCACAGAAGTTCTCTGACCCCTGCAACACTTTCAGTTTTTTAAGGAAGGAGTAGAGATATTCTGTTCAAAAGTTCTGGAAATCTTGAAGGTAAACCTAAACATTTTTTCCCTCACTTTTCTTTATGTCTAAAAGAGAATTCCTAGTATGTGCCACCTCAATGCCCCTTCACACAGAAAACCTTCCAGTACTGAGAGTTACCAAGCTTGAATGAGGTGTGTATTTTTCTGATAAATAGAACTGGTTTATCTCACCTGGGAAGTTATTAATTCCCCTTTGTAGATAACCACATCATAATCTTTATCTATCGCTGTAGGTTTGCCTTCATTCTCCTAGACATTCTGCCAGACTTACTGCCCAGCTGGAAAGGCAGTGACCACCAAACTGATTCAAATGGCTACCAAGCACCATTCTTTGCAGAAGAGAAGTCCTGAACAGGATCAATATTGAAATGATCCAGCCCCCATTAGCTGTTAAATCCATATAAGAGGAAATGCACAATCTTTTAATGTAATTCTTACTTCTGACACCTGGCAGATGGAAGTTTAACAGTTCAGTTATTATTCACATACATAAAGATTTTGACTTTTATTGAGTAGATTGTCGTAACATTTTCTTTCAAATAAAATGAAGGTCTTGGCCCAAAAAAGCACTGGGACCTATACTGAACTTCAAAGCCAGTAGAACTGCTAGTGATTTTTATTGGAGCTTCATGAAGTACTGCTGAATGTGCAAGTACTGCAACATGGTTTACTAATGTGCCAGCTATTACAATTTTGATTTTCATATCGCCAGTGTTTTAGATGAGAAGCCTGATCTTATACATTGCATTCAGTAAAAGTGTTATTAGATGCAAACCCTGAATACAATAATTACTTGCTCTGAATGAGTAAGTTTACCTCTGGAGCTATATACATATTTAAGTAGATTAGCACTTGAAACTTTGCAAACTTTTGCAAAATAAACCCACTAACATTACTCTATTGTATTCATTCCTTTGATTATAGCACTTTGGGGGAATTTAAATAATTAGTAGAAAAAAGCATCATTTTATACACCCTTCAAAGCCAAGAAAGAGCCTATTGGGGCTGTTCCTAATTAATGATCTATCTATAAACCTTAAACTAGTAAATATTACACTGCAAGAAAAAGTTGGTCTTTCAATGCAGGTAAAAATAACATGTTTATTTTAGTCTTAAGCAAAAAGACTGAAATTTTTCCATGACTGGGTTAAAAAATTTTAAAAATTGATTTCTTGGACTTTATTTCATTAGCCTATACAAAGAGTCCTCCATAATTAGTGGCAGATATGTTTTTAACTCCAGTTGTAACTTGTGAATTCTGGAAATAATAGTTGCCATGGTACTCATATTCTTTTAGCAGCTTAATTCTCTCCCATATTTGGGACTTCTGTGTCTTTTAATATGATTACATACTCAAAAAGACTGATGAGTATATTAAGAGGAGAATGTTTGCTACCACCTAGCCTTTTTTCTACTCAAGTGACAGTCACTGTGACCTTACAGCAGAGATATGTGTTACATTAAAATACAGGTGATTCACTTTTTTGCCTCTCCTTATGACATAGTCTGTACAGCAGAAAGAAAAAAAAGCAAAGTTTTGCGGACTTTTTTTTTTTTTTTCCAAATACTTCACTATTTGACACTGTAGATTTTTAACACAAATATTAAAGTTGTTGTATGAATGCAGTAGGTATGAATGGAAATACCTGCATGTTCCCTTGGAACACACACATCTTGGTGCTTGCAGTACGTGCATGTGTGTGTGCGTGTGAAAGAGCGAGTGCATGAAGACCATGACAGAAAAAGTGTGAATACATAAAACCAGCTTGCCTAAAGATTTCATAAGCAAGTATCACGTTTTCTGTCCAAAATATTTCATGCTGTGTTACCTTGTACTACTTTTCCTGCAACATGTATGCATGGATACTGGAGATTGTTTGAAAGTGAGAAAAAATAACTTGGAGTCTAAAATTCCCTGTAGCCAGCCCAGGTCACCCTGGTGACCTGGGCTGGAACAAAAAGGATAGAGAAGACAGAATCTGTGCCACAGTCCTTCCCTTCAAATTCTACAAATGTGGTAATCTTTAATTTTTGCTGAAACTTAACCTCACTCAGCCAAGGAATTTTAGTGTTTAAAATGAGCAGTCTGTATGAGTGTGAGGATCTGGTTCAATGTACATAAAATTTAACTGGAACAAGAGCTTCTGGCAGAGGGTGGAACAAAAGGAGCAATTCATTGTTTTACAGGTTTTTACATTGTTTTACATGAAGCTTTAAATGTACAGTGTGAGAGTTTTCTTCCAGAGAGTGCCAGAATATAAAAAGCAGAAAACAAAACTCATTAATTAGGTTATTCTTAAAAAAAAAAAATAAATCCCAACACCACTAGCATCTTAGGAGGAGTTATTTAAACATTCAGAAGTTATAAACAATCATTTAAGGGGATTGCACTGAGGCTGGCTTCTTTTATGTCTAATCTTGTATTATATCTACTGAAATAAGAAGGGAGGGAGGTGGTGGAGGGTGTGTGACAGAATTGGGGGAGACAGTACTATTTTAGCTTAGTTTATTAAGAAAATAGAGAGCTTGGGGCCATGAAGATAAACCACATGAAAAAAGAAGAGAAGCCAAAAGAATTTTACATGAGGCAAGGAGGAGAGTGGTATGCCAGGGAGGAGCTGTCATAAATACATGGTGCAGAGGAGTGAGGAAAGAGATGTTTTTCAGGCTTCAAGGGGTCTTGCACACCCCAGAATTCCCATCCTATAAAAAAGGGAAGTGAAATGGGTATTTGTTCTTTAAGGGATATTTGGTGTTTCTGAAATTTTTCACGGCCAAAATGATTGTGTACGTACTTCTCAACAGATAAAAGTGAAAATCAGAGGAACTGATGGTTAAATCTGCATTGCTGGTAGCCCTACATGCCCACCATTCCATGGCAATTATAGGGACTGGGGGGGAAATATTGGGATTGATTCCTGCAATCTCCTGCCAAAATACAGAGGAGAGCTTGTGGTTAAGCCATGATTAAGGCCATGCCAGATTGCACTGACATTGGAATCCATATAGCAGAACTTATTTTTTAAAATCCATTAATCAGAGGTGATAAAGCTGCTTTTAGTTTTACTGAATAATTCTGCTCAATACAAATAAAATTTTACAAACACAATTTTGCTTTTATTTGACACCAGGCAAAAAAATGAACACTGATTTGCAATGAACATTGATTTCCTAACACCTTCTACAGTATCTTTTTAATTAGCCACCTGCTCTTGTTATGAATACATCTATTTATGATTCTGTAGCTGAGCAGTTTTGGGAAGTAATGGTAGCACTCAGAAGGTAAAAAACCACCAAACACACAAAAACTTAAGCTACCTATTGTGAACACATTATTTTCTATATACATAAGGAAAATAAAGTCATTCAAATACATTGATTTTATGCCTACTGGTTCTGTTGTTGCAACAGATTCAGTATCCAGAAATGTTAAGCTCTTTAAAGAATATGCACATATGTAACTTCCAGTAATAATAATTTGAAAATCTAATTTAGACATATTATAATAATAAATCAACAACTTTTGACATGCTTCTAGACTAAAGTTCAGGAGAATTTATCCTAGATTTATTTGAAACTTGCTTCCTAAGTTCTTTGCCAATGTAGAAAGCACTGCATATTTTGTTTACTGTAAAAACTACAGTCTAGCAATATTTTCTTAATTTAATGTCTCCCACTACATATTGTAAGTTAAAGAAAAAAAAAATCTAAACTGTTTACACCAAAATTCTTATTTATGATCATGTTTTGAAGAAGAAAAGAGTTTTTAAGAGGTTTTTCTTAGAAACCCATTAAGAGTTAAACTAGAGTAAAAACAGGAGAGGGAGAGGAAAAAAGGAGTACATTCTTCAATAAAATAAACAAGAATCGAGTCTGCCATTTCACAAGAAGAGACGTTAAAGGTGTGGTTATGTTGAACATTAAGATACTCCATTCCAGACTACAAAACTTCTGCCACACATTATAGTGCTGAAAGAGTAATGCAAAAAACTCTGTACTCAGCATGTTTTTTGGTAGTAGTTGAGGGTGACTTAGTAATACAGAACACTTTCAAAAATTATGTAAATTTGGTTGAAATTGAAGGACATGCAAAAAATACAAGAAATTTAAACCTTCTATAATTAGATGTTATGGGAGATTTCTCTGTTACTGATAGTACTGGAGAACTTGATATGTACCAGAACGCATCTGAGCCCATGTTTGATGTGCAGGCAAAGATATTTCAAAACTGACAAATATCCAGATGTCTTATACAGATGTTCAGTGTGCAGGAGGTATGTGGGGGTGAAACACCAGCCACACACAACAGTTTAAAGATTGGATTTCAGAGCTTTTTTATTAATTTCAAGATGGTTACATTCTTCCTTCTTCTACAACAAATACACCCTTTTCATTTCTATTTGTTAATTTAGGAGAAAATTAACTTTAGCAATAAAGCATGAGGAAGACAGTTTACTGACATCAGTCCAAAAAGAAAAAAAATGTAAGATAGACATGCAAAAGGATAATAGGAGATGAGAGTGTTCTGTATAGCATAATCACCCATGCAGAGACTCACACAACAAGTACATTACGGTTTTCCTTGTGTTTACACAGATCAATTCCTGTTAGAGTCCCGCCTGCTTATTTTTTAATGTTTCTAACTCAGATTATCCTTCCTACAGCTGTAGAAGGAGAAAGGAATGAATAATTAAAAGAACTTAATGAAAAAAAAGTTGCATACATATTGGCATTTTTAGGCTCACAGCTGAAAATCAAGTGGTGAAAATAATCCAGCTCTGATGACTTGTGCTATGTTTCTTCTGCTGAGCCCGTTAACTGGCACAAAATGAAGCAGTGTAGCTGCTACGATTAACAGCTAGCCCTGGTAAACGTGAAAACTTCCCACAGCTTTCCCAAAAACTCTTTACAGGTGAAATGCCTCAGTAGAGGACACTATATTGTGGCTTTTAGTTTGAGTAACTTACAGATTCTGTTTTCAGTAAATTCAGTAAGTTTAATAAAAGGGATGGTTCCTGCAATCTCCTGCTGAAGAACAGAGAAGGATATCCCCCCTCACCCCTGCCCCAGTTTGTATCTCTGGAAAGTAGGTCATTACAGAGATGTATTTTATTGCTTAAAAGGGACTTACTGTGAAATGACATAGAACACACTGTCCACAAGAGCAATTCATGAGACTTCTGTGCCTCATCTCTCCTCTTGTCCCATCTTGCCCTGCCTACAGGAATTCTCCGCTGCAGGACGTTCATTTCTGCGTCAGGGCATGGGTGAAGTTAAAGCCTCTGGTGACAGCACAGAGTCTGACTGACATCAGCAAGGGGCACTCACTAGGATGGTGAGAATGTGCCTCAAATGGAGAGCTGTTTAGGCCAGGCTTAAATAGTACTCAACATGGGAATTGTTTTGCACTGATTGAGCTACTCTAATTTAACACACTCCTCATTTGGAATCCTTCAGCACAGCTCCAGTATTTTTGTTGTTGTTGTTTAATTCTTTTTTCATATACTGTTTTACACACACTGAGCAAAAAATCTCAATTTCATCTTTATATCCCTCTCTCTTTTTTATACTTAATCCTGTTCTCTAGTGAGATCTCTGTCATTACTTGCAAGGCCTAAAACAAAAAAGTGAATGAAATAAATCTCATCTATTCTTGATTTAAAGAGGAGAGTAACATGTCACCAGTGTCCTCTTATCCAGGTTAAGAAGCTGCAGGACAGCAGCCCTTCTTGACAGAAACTAAGAGCTTTTACCCGACAATGAACACAAAGGCAAGATACCATCTTAGCATGACTCAATACGACTAAGTATGACTTACAGTGACTAAGAACCTCAGTATCGCTAAATTTATCTAAGAAACTCCCTTAGCATTCTCTGGAAAATACATTATGAGAGTGCCAGTTGCCACAGTCCACTTTTAAGGAAAAGTATCCACTCTTTCTGCTTTGATACCTCCTGGTTGAGACAAACATCTCACAAAGGTTGCAGACTGTTGGCTGCACTCTTTGGGTCACATCCTGTAGGGGACATTTACACCTGGATCATCATTCGTATGAATGAATCTCCTTCAAGCTGCTCCCTTTCCAAACCAGCTGTTTTTAAAGTTTATCTTTCCATATTAAAGACACCAAATATTTAATGGCCTTCTGGTAAACTTTTTTCCTCAAGTTTGTGCATAAGACTCACCAGCAAGTATGTTTCAGGAAAAAAAAAAAGGGCTGAAGAAGATGTATCTAGGCTAACTGAGCAGCAGCTGTACTGAGTTTACAAATATAATTTTCCCTTACAGACATAAAAAAAAAAGAAAAAGGATATTGCAAAATATAGGTTCACTTGTCTCATGATATTAAAATTGATTAGAATACAAAGAATTAAATAACTGAAGTATCTGAGCATATCCGAACCTGAAGAGTCCATTCATCCAAATAGATGAGCTCTGAGTTGGTATGACCTCTCCTCCCCCACCCTCCCCCAGTTCCTTTTCATTAGTAAGATGTTTATCATAGCAACTACATACAATCATATTTTCTTCACCTACAGCACAGGTTAATCTCAGGCAGACAGTAAGTGAGGCCTATCTTAAAACTCATGATGAAAGACTAAAAAGAAAATTGTGCAGCTGGTCACTTAACCCTAAATGCAAGTCAAACGTGACTGCTTTAACAATTGTTGTCCAAGCAAGAGGATGTAGCAAAGAGTTTAAAAGGTTTTTGTTGTAACAGGGTAAAAATTGCAGTTGTAGGTGAATCATATGCAACAGTTAGCTTAAAAGAGCATTAGAAAGACATGAAAATTAAATGGCAGTGGAAATAACAGTCTGGTACATTATGACATATACCCACTGCAGAGCTGTGATTTCCTTTCACTCAGAACACAGGGAAGAAGGATACAGTTAACTGGACATTAGCAGTGATACAGTACATAAAGGGGAATCATAGCTAATGACTTTGGGCAAAAGGGCAAAATTATTATTTCAGTATACTAGCTACTTCACTGAACAGCAAAGCATTACTTGTAGGAGAGTAGAAGAGTGCAATACACCAAGAAGGAGCTGCCATTCAAGTAGGAGAGTAGAAGGATGCAATATGCCAATAGGTTTACATGGGAGAGGTCCACTGCTTTTTTTTTTTTTTTTTTTTTAAACAGGATTTTAGTGATTCCATGTCTTTCAAAAGTGACTGCAGCAGCAGAAACCAGAATTCACTGTGGAAGGGAGTCAAGAAAATGGGTTCCAGTTTGCATCCTTGGGGCACATTCTTATGCTGAATTTCAGCATGTGGTCTCTTATCCATGGTTCATGAAGCTGGCTTGTCCTGAGTGCCTGTACTTTCAGCTACAGGACATGGTAAGTGTACATCAATTTGATTTATCTTTACGCTCTTAATGTGGGCTAAGCCCACAAAGGACACATCCTCCTGCCTGTAAGCACAGGCTGGCTGGCAATTAGCAGGGCTCAGATGCCTGACAGCAGTTGTGGAGGCACAAATGACAGGATCAGCTCTCTGACTTGAAAGGTGCAAAAGCAGGGAGGGCTATGATGTATGGTGTACATAGACAGGTATTTTGAGCTTCAGTGCTGTGCTATAGTGTTATTCTAGAGGGCCACACCAACATTTGGGGGCTCGGATAACCCATTTCTGTTATAGCACTGATTGTCTCTCTGACTCCTAAAGTATGAAAGTAAATGGAAACCTCTGTCAACCTGATATCTGCTTTCATAGGCACGAGTTCTTCCTTTTATCCATGCCAGAGGACACTCTTTCTCTCTTTCCTCAACTCTTCTGGAAAAAGTAGAGGGAACTCTGGTAATTCACTATTTTGATTAGCAGGTTAAACTCTGTGTGGGAAGTTACAAGAAATATTGGATCTAAGAAATGCTAGAGCATATGTTTCTTCCTAAGACCACCATGTTTATTCCTAAGTAAGGAAGACCTAAAAAGTTTTTTTTCCTAAGCAAAGGTGCATGGAAATAAACAATGAGTCAGATCATTAAAAAGCAAAAAGAACTGTTGCTAGCAAATAGAATAATGATGCAAGAAATATGTATCAGTGGATATGTGAATACATCTCCCCTTTACTTCCAATCAGTGGCAAACGGTCAGTATTCAGAAGAAAGAAATAGAAGCATAAAAGGAGTTACGTTAATGATATATCATCCTAACAAGAGCAGGAGCAGGGAGCCTGCACAACCTAAGTATGACACAAGTAAATAACATGGCATATTTGACAAAAGGGTCATTAGCTACTGGACAATTTTTAGAACTTGGCCTACATGATCCTGTGATTATAATGAACTCATTTCATACATATTTTTTTTAGCAAGAGTTTCCTGAGAAAGGTATGTGACAACTATTTCTTCAACTGTTTGTTGTTCCCCACTTCTTCTTCTACAAAGTTTGGGCTCTAAAGAGCCAAGAAGGAAGGGAAAAGGAGGACAGGCAGAGCCCCCACAGCCTTTTGCCTCCTCATTTCCAATTCTGAGTGTCTGAAATTGCAGCAAGGCAGAACCAAGCTTCCCTTACCTCAAAGGTTTGTCTTGCCTAGGAAGAAAATTATAAAGCCAGGTCTATTATGTGAAAGTGTGAAGCTGTCTGTTATGACTTTTCTGCTCAGCCCTGTTGCCTCCAGCACAGTGAAGGGTGAAAAGGTGATGCTCTGGTACTCCAATGCTCTTAGCTGGTGGGCCACAGAATCCTAGAATAATTTGGATTGGAAGGGTCCTTGAAAAGCCTTGTAGTCCAAAGCCCCTCCAATTAGCAGGAACATCTTTAAGTAGATCAGGTTGTTCAGAGCCTTATTCTACCTGATCTTGAGAGTTTCCAGGGATACAGCACTCACCACCTCTCTAGGCAACAGAAGCCAGTGTTTCACCACCCTCATTGTAGAAATATTTCTCCTTATAATGGTCCAAAAATTAATTTTTCAGGTAAAAAACATTTCCCCTTGTCCCAGTCCAACAGGCCCTGCTGAAACATTTGTTCCCATCCTTCTTAAAGGCCCCCTAAAAATACTGGAAGGCCACAACAAGATCTCCCCTGCACTCTCTTTTCCGCTGGCTGAACAATCCCAATTCCCTCAGCTTTTCCTCACAGGAGAGATGCTCCATTTTTTCAATCATCTTTGTGGCCCTCCTCTGGACCTGCTGCAGAAGGATGAGGCAGCTCTCAGTGGGGGTGGGGAATGAGTACTTCCAGGCTGAAAACTTCTCCCAATAACAGCATGCAGCTCAGTTAGGAAAGTGCACTTTGACTTAGTTTCTACCTCTGCCTTAATGCTAGCAATTAGTATTCCTAACCTCCAACAACCACCACCTAGAAAATAATATTTTTTGTAGTATATTTAACAATCTTAGAGATGACATACAGTGATATAAGAGTTCTTTGGTGATTTCACAGAAAACAACCCATAGTCATGTAATATTAAACTGGTACTGATTATCAGAATAGCTAATGAAACAGATGCCTCTGTATAAACCCCTATCTACATCAAATTCTATAGATGTATATACCAGTAGATGAATCCACTAATGCTCTGACCTCCCTCCAGCCTCCATAGGATTGCTGTTTTTGTAATACTCGCATCCTCTCTACTCCTAGGAATCAATCAGCAAGCCATGTTCATGCACTAGCCCTGATTCAACATCCCACGTAAAACACCACGTGCTTTGGGTTGGGTGTTGAAGACTCCCTTGTGTTCAGGTGGGAGTAGGAAGAAAGATGGAAGAGAAGACCTTTCTCCTTAACATCTGCTTCTGCCATTTCAAAAGCCAAAATCGAAACAAACATTTTCACTTTTCTCCATTTCTGATGTGAAAGAATGACCTGCTGCTTCCTTCTGCTACTAAGATGTCAGAAATAGGAAAATTTGATTACTTTTGCAAGATGGTTGGTCCCACCTGGGCTCTCCAAAAGCAGCAGTAACGTTGCTCTGTTAACCACAATTGACAAACTTACTGCTCTCTACTGGAAGACAAAAAGGAGAAAAGGAGGGGGGAAAACCCCACCCAAAGGCAGTAGGCAAGTGTAACGGATAGAATGAAAGTTATGCAAACACTTTTGAAGGACACATTTGTTTTAAAGCTAAAAGAAACACAACTGCTCAACTATATTCTGTTACTCATCACCAGGAGGGCAGAAAGCCTGAAATGCGTATTACATGCTTAGTGTCAATTTATAAGAAAACTTCATTCCCAAATGCTCAGTTTTGAAAATGTCTAAATTTCTGTTTTGGGGGAAAAAAAAAACCAAAAAAAAAAAAAAAACCCAAACCAAACCAAAAAAAAAAAAAAAAAAAAAACAACAACAACAACAAAAGAAAAAACCCAGCCATGCTAGAAAAGCTGCAAGTACTTTATGTTTCATCAGCCAACATAAATTGAGCTTATATGCAACTTCTTTTAGCCAGATTTCATTTGGTAATGCAAGTTGGAAAATCATCTGCCTGCAAGACCATTCTTCAGCATGGAGACTGAGAATTTTTGACTAAAATTTTTTAAATCTCATCCAAATTTCACAGAAAATTACATGAAGATTGGAAGTTTCTCCCTCTTATATTTAAAGGACAGAGTTAAATAAACCCTCTTGCCATTATTCACAATTGCAATCACTGTAGAAGCTAAAAGAGAAAATCCTAGTCCATGGAAAAAAAAATTCTATTAACAGCATTTCACTTAATTTTACTGTGTTTTACTTACCTACAAGTAATTATGTGCTTACAGTTTAAATCACAGAACATGCTGCCATAGAAAATAGGAAATTTAATATGTCCACAATTATTATTATTGTAATGTAGAATTATGACACCACAGCTGAAATGTCCCACTTTGAATAGTTAGCTCTAATTACAGCATAGAGTAGTGGATAATGTGTTGCCTCTCCATATGCTTATTTCTCATCTTCTGTTTTGATTACTAGATTTTAGCCCATTCCA
This sequence comes from Pyrgilauda ruficollis, assembly GCF_017590135.1. Lineage (NCBI taxonomy): Eukaryota > Metazoa > Chordata > Aves > Passeriformes > Passeridae > Pyrgilauda > Pyrgilauda ruficollis. The sequence continues at coordinate 781,915 of NW_024511210.1, forward strand.
AGGAGATTCAAGTGTTATTCCAGCATCTGCCTACTTTGTAGGCAAACAGCTGTGCTCACATCATTATGCATTAATATCACATCACAATTTGATGTACTTCACAGAATCTTTAACATTAATAAAACCAATTATCTTTTCCCGAAATTTACAAACTTAAAAAAGTATTATTTTTAGACCTTCATTGTACCTGAAGAGGAAATAGCTTAGCTTTTTAAACATTATTCTATTGCATCTGAGATTTGTCTAACAGGTTAGTGAGTCACAAAAAGCTTAATGGTCCAAAATCAATTTTAGTGTCTAAATCAGAATGTATGCCAGACCAACTCTGTGACAAGGATTTTATGGAGCTAAGGGCAGTGTTGTTTCTGACAGGTTTTTAGTTTATCACAGGTAAGGTGAAGACACTTCATGGCACATATATTTGAAAGAGCCAGCTTTGTTTCACTGAACATGCTCTGCTTTAGAGGCAAATTCCGTTCCCTCATTCTATAACAGTTTGTACCAGGATATTAAAAAGAACATGAAAAAAAAGAATGTGCACCTCTATAAGGAAGCAGAGAACAGTGGAATTGTGGATAAAGCGTCATCCAGAAGAGCACAGGGATCTTTACAAGAAAACACTCATATAGGAAGTGAGCCCACCTGTGGACACCCTCCATCCTATAAAGCCAACTCTACACACTCTGAAAGAAGGTGAAGGACTTTCCCCCCTGCTCAAACCAGTTTCCTAATCATCAAGCAGGGCTCTCCCAGGGGTTACAGGAGGTATTCAAAACATGTTAGCCTGGGCAGAGTAAATACTCCAAACATGACTGGTGGTGTTGAGCAGATCAACCCCTTCTCTAGTGATCACACTCCTTAAGAAATTTTGCTCAAAAATTGTGTATTTTGGGAAGACTCTAATCATGCAAGTCTGTGTGAGATCAACTGTGAAGAATAACTCAATGAGACCTGCTGGATCCTCGGGTATCTGTAACACAACTCTTAACCTGCTTTGGGATGAAAGTGAACTTGGAGAGATTCAGATTGGAACTGACCAGCAAGCAATTTGGCAATGTAGCTGAAACAGCCAGGCAAGCAGCTTCACATACCTCTAAATTTATTTGTCCACTCCTTGGTGGAATATTCCTCAGTTACAATTTTGTCCCTACTCCAAAGTGACAAAAACTAAAAATCTAGTCTGTTCTACTCCTCTTTGGTTTCAAATGGAAGGTGTTGCCTTTAACGGCATAATAATGACATGAAAAGTAAAATTTAAAAAACAAATTAAAAATTCAAAAATAGAAACTGTTTACAGTATTTAAGTTAGTTAGTGTGACTGAGTTCTGTGTCAGCGTTTTCTCTATAGGAAAAAAAGGAGAAGGCATTTTATCCCAGAACTGTAAATAATGGTCTCAAAATCATCATCCATGTAGTCTTGTGTAGGATTGAAGCCATCTTAAACAGGAATACAGCAAAACTATTGGTATCAACTGCTTATAACAGGCTATCAACTGCTTATAACAGGTCTTTTCCAGGTTGCTCAGGTGACTATTTTGAATTACTAAAATTTCAAATCAGCAAAAGTATCCTGAAGCCAAAGGTTGATTGATAGTCCTTCAAAGACAAGATTTTTTAATACCCCTTATTAGAGGTAGGGTATAAACTGGAAAGCTACACAAAATAAGAACCATATAAGGGCAAAAAATTTACATCTATTAGGATATTTAGGAAGCTGACAACAGTTTAAATCAGATTCTCTGAGAAAGAAGACTTCCATTACATGCTGTATAAATGCCAATCCATAATCTACTTGCAATTGTTTGTGGTTAAACAGCTGAGCTACAAGATTCTTCTCAAGTCTTCAGCAAATGTTTGTCAATACCAGGGAACTGTGAGAATTCTTTGTTTGGATACGTTGGTAAAATATGCAGGATGATGTCTTCAACCATGATGTGGAAAAGATCACTAAGCTTAAGTGATCCTAATAGGGAATTTACTGTTCCTACACTATTTTGTAGAGTAACCTGCAGAACTGGAAGAAGAATGGGGCTAAAGGAAATGGCAAGGGATTTTATCGGTAGAAGGATGTAGGTATTTGCAGTAGAGAGAATGAGGTTGGCTTTCCAAACCAAGTCCTAATTACTAAAGTGTTTGTCTGGGTCTTGCAGGTCTCAGTATTTGTCTTGATTTTCTTTCCTCCTCGCCATCCTGCCCACACCCGCTCAAGTGTTGGTCATAAGCCATTTTCCTCATCCACCAAAAATTTTCACCATATTTTAACTTTTGAATCCCTCCAGCCGCACAGATACCAAAATGTGATATCAACTCTCAGTTCAATTCTTTATTTCATCTCTCCTAACTTTTCTTCCCACGCTGTCTCAATTACACATTTCTCGGCCTTTTCACGTGGTTTTACATGCTGCACGCTAAACATAGAAAGTCTTTCTTTTAAGCATCCACAAATCTCTCCGCTGTTAATAGTGTTTTAGAAGACCTACTAAGAAAACTGAAGTGATACCAAAGAGTAATTAGAAGCAGCTTATATTTTTGTAAGTGAATTGCATAAATATTAGCTACCAAAGCTAGTGCTCCAAAGTACAGAATATGTGTTATTCTTACCAAATGGCTTTAGAAATCCAGAATTATTGTCTGCTTTGAAAGCCTGTATTCATGCAGTTATTAATCATCTTTATATTCCCTTTTCCTTTAAAGGAGAAAAATGGCCATGAAATTTTAAGGGAAAGAAGAAGAATCACAAGCACGTTGCTTATTCATCTTCAACAAGAAGAAAAAGCATGCTTTTAAAGAGAGTAGCATTTCAAATATATTTATCTTTAAAAAACAATTGATGTGTTTTGAACAGACTATTTAAAGAAGTCATTCATGCTTTTGTTAAGAATTTCAATGTAAGAAACTAAAAGCAATGTAAGAAAGAATGTAAGAAATTTGTACATTTTAAAGCATGCCAGTGATTCTTCCCAAATACACAGATGCTATCCAATATAGCAACTCTGGTGGTATGGGTTATATCTCTGGTAATTATTTATTTCAGGGCTTTGCAGGCATGGTTGTGTTAAGAAGAATTCCTATGTACTAAAAGAGAGCATAAAAAATTTGAATGCTGAAATCGGAACATAACAATCTGGATCTTTTACACTGAGATAAAAGAAAAGTAGTTTTTCTTTTGTTGCTAAATAGCAAAGTTGAAGATGAGAGCACAATGATCTCATTTGACATGAAAAGGTTCAGAAATATATATATTTCAGGTTTTAATTTATTCCTTTTTCTACCATGCATACAAAATACCTTGAGAACTCTGCTGCAATTAAATAGGCAGCATCATTTTAGGTACATAAAATCTTGTAATTTCTGCTGTAAAAACAAAAAACTGCTGATCTGTGTGAAGGGAATGCCTTCCAGAGTTTTTTGGCTTTGGGCTTTTTAGTGGTGCTTTGACATCTTTCTCAGGACACCATTTTCTGACTGTAGGGATCCTTGGTTTCAGGTCGTGAGATACTGCCAGAATAACAAAATTGTACTGTACTGTAGTGTCCATTTCCAGCATAATGATTTGCAAGGCTTAAATAATTAAAGTCAGGATCCGAACATAAAAGAGAAAGCAAATTTTTGAAAGAAGGGAGGTATGTGAAGGGTGGTCATATAGTTGATGGGAAGGATTATTTTATTGCTCTTCCTTTCAAAGACCATGATACAGGGTATGGTAACTGCAATGTCCAAGCAAGGCCTGTCTCTTATAACCAGATTATTTCAGAATGTGATGAAACATATATCAAAATATGTAATTTGTGCCATGCCCTAGATTTTTAGTGATTTCTTAGTAGCAATTTCTACAAAATTATTGCAGTGATTAACCCTACATTTGCATGTCCTCTGTAAGTACATTGATTCTCTTTTTACTGGTCATTTCTGTGTGTAAATGCTAAAAAAATATTAAAAGGGAGGTTCTGTATTGCTTTTTTACATGACTGGATATAACAACAGCTGTTCCAAACTTTTTCCCCAAGACTAAAAAAAAAAAAATTTATTCAGGAGAAAAAAAATCCATCCTTTCCCTGAAAGGCATTAATCTCCTTGTTTCCTAATTTAAGGTAGAAAGAAAAACAGCAAAAACATTAAATAAAGCTGCATCTAGACATCAAAATGTGCACCTTTTTTTGATATTGCCTAAGGCAGTTATTCCCCTCAAACGACAACATTCTTTATTCTGATTGCTGTTAAACTCCTGATTTACACCTCAATTGTATTATTAGATAAGCATTTTGCATTTCTTTCCCTTATAGGCTATAAATAATTGGTAGATTTTTCTTCAAGAAGTGAAGCAGAAGTTTTATTCACACACATGCAGAACTGCCAGCACATAAAACACCCAGGTTGTAAAAATAAAAAACTGTCTCCCATCGGAAACACCTGCCAGTTAAATGAAAGGCCACTCCATGGAAATCCATTAGAATTACTCAGAGCTTTCTGAAGGCTGGGGACATGAAATCTCCCATTAAAGTTCCCAATTCCCTAAAGTTCTCTCCATACAAGATACAGGACAGTCTTTTCAGGGTGTCCTCATAATCAGGCAAGGAACTGAGCTTCAATAAGACAATACTTGTGATATTTTTCAAGAGTATGTATTTGTCATGTCGAAGGATTGATCAGAGCAGTGAGGAACTGCATGTCAGAAAAACTCCTTCTTGGTTAGGCTTACCTCTGTGAAGGAGCACTGAACCATGCTGCCTCTGACTTCCTTGGCATCCTCTTTGACGTCCACAGCACTGATGTCTGCGAGACTTTTCCTTCTTTTAGTGTACTTTTACATCCATCACACACATCTGCTGTTTCCCCAGATCTTTTCAGGGTCTTCAGAGGCTTTATCTCTCTCGAGCTCAGGGAATCTTTCAAGCGGGTACCACCAGAGGGCAAAGCCGGATCAGGAACACCCGACCTCATCCCTGCTCAGTCCCGCCGCCCGGAGTGTGATGGGGCTTCAGGACGAGCGCTCACAGTTCACACACTCATTGCAACTAATTGCAATCACCAGCCAAAACCCCCTGTCTTCAGGAAGGTCGCAGCATCTCCAGGATATTAAATTAAAGGCCTGGCAGCGTAATTAAACAACAGCTTCATTACCTTGTGATAACCTTTTTCGGTATTTGTGGGAATTCCCAAAATTTTGCTATAAGAAATTAAGGAGAACAATATGAGAAGAACTAAAGGAATAATTCACATTAGATACTTTCACCCTTAGTTTTGAACTCATTAAAAGATACTCTGGTCTAGAAATCTATTTAGAGAGAAAAAGCATTGAAACTTGATCTCTGGAAGCATTGGCTCTATATTGGAGTGACCCTCAAGCCTGAATGCAGTCTCCATTGCAGTCTTCCAACAGGAAGACATTGTCATCCTGTTCATATGGCACATTTAAAATCATGGTAGGGTAGCCACCTGTCACAAGACAGCCCACTCTATTTAAAATTATGATTAGAGGATGCCTTTCACTTGAGGCTGATGAGAAATACCTAGAAAATATGCATTTATTCCATAGAAAGTATTCAGTCCCCAAAATGTATTTCAAACCATTCATGCACCTTGTCGTTTAAAGGAAAGGTCTCACTTAAAGAAAACCAAAATCCACCAGCATCTCACTGTATTTCAGACAAAAAAACCTATTTGAGTGCTTCACATAATGTCTGCTTCCCTTCTCTCTTTCTGATCAGCATCTTCCTAAGATTTTACATTTTCCTCTGTGCTATTCATACCAAAGAAAATTGGCAATCAGACAAAAACAATTAATGATCAGCACAGTCAGTGTAACTCTAGATGTAATTTTGTGAGTATGGTGTTTCTCAGGCAGCAGTGCCATCCAGTAACCAGCCATTCATAGCAAAGTGAGAAGAGGGTGTTGCATGCCATGAAAACTTCACACCTGCTTCTCAAGACAACCAGCAACTCTCACACCACACTCACATACCCATCGCCACAGCTGGTTTTCAGTCATGACAAACTTCTGCTGACCCAGACACTGGCACATCACCCCTACAGCTTGTTGGTAGAGCACTTCTTTTGCAGTGAGATATGATCTGATATGCACTGAAGATCCATGAAACATACCTCAGCAGCAATGAGCACTCCAAAGGCAGAAAGGCAATCCTTCATCCAGCAGAGCAGAGTGTCAGAAAGTGAGCAGACTGATAACCAGATGTGTGGAAAATGCCAGCACTGACAATCACTGCAAGAAAATTGGCTGCTATGCCCACAGTCTAGAAAATGATCCACCTGGTACTGCTCAGGGATGCACCCATCCCTTTAAAATCTGTGAATGGAAAAAGTTGTGATGTCTAATCCACACGTGGTTTTGGGCCTGACTGCACTGAAAATGTATTCCTTGAGATACCTTTCTAGGCGATTTTCTGAAGTACCTCCTGTGAGCTGATGAGTCCCAGTATGGGCTGGAGCTGGAGGACACCAATAGAAACAGACTCCAAAAGACCAAAGCAGCAGAAATCTACTTTAAAGATACATGATACTGAAAAGCCTGTCATTTTCTTTTTTGTGCTAGTCACAGGAAAGCTTTACCAGAGCCACCCTAGGCAAGTTGATCCTCCCTGGCCAACCTTGACATTTCAGCTGCTTGGAGAAGAGATGTCGTGCAACAACAGGAGTTTTTGAATCATATGCTCAACCAAATATTATTACAACCATCAGGAGGACTTATTCCAAGATGCTTCCTTTAAACAACAATGACAATTTTCAATATGTTTTCGGGTGTATGTGAAGATAGCATCACTACTGTTCATGCTAATAATTTAGTAGTACTGTACTACTAAAAGTAAAAAATACAGCAGTACAGGTAAGGACTACACCTGCTCTTTTTGTAATAAAGATATTTAGGCTGGGAAGAATGCCATCACATGGCTGAACTATCATTTGCAATGGCTGAAAACAAAACCTGCAAACAATTAATCCTTTCATCTCTATTGTAAATTATATCTTCCAAATTACAATCCTAGCCATTTTAAAATATACTGTTGTTTTCTGAAAGTAGCCTAATCATTCAGAAAAATTTCTGATATTGGACAACATTGGATTTTACTTTTCTTCGTCTTTAATATTATTTTTTTCCCAAGTGAACTTATGTTTATTGTTTTAGCAGTACTGTACTCCATGTATGCATTCCCTTCACCATTTGTGACAAAACAGTCACAGGATTGCTGCAGAGAACACTGAGATCAGCAGGTATGTGAGTATGTGCACTTTTTTACATTAAAAGAGGAAATATAAAAACATACAAAAAGCATATCAGACCTTCACAAGACAACTTCATGAAAAGCTAGTGACTTACATTTATAATTGCATGAGGAGAGTGGAATTAGAAAAATAATTTTTTATCACTGGGTTATAAAAATAATATCTCTAAAGTAATTTTTATGTATAATTTTAACATACTATGTTTGGGATCCAGAAATGGTAAATCAAAATGTCAGTCCTAACTTTTCCCCAAGCCCTCTTCCCCATACAAGTTTAGTTAGCATAACTAACAACATAAGCAGCATGTATTTTTAAGAATCTTTCAGAAATACTGAGATCTTTTGACCTTGATATTCACTTGCTGGGGAAATACTCCTGGATATCTTCATCTCCTTTGGTATGCTTTAAAATATGACAGCCTGTGCATCTCTGCCTCTGAGGCTGCACACAAGCAAGACAAACCTGCATATTTAGCATCTCAAAATATTTCTTCTCTTAACCTGAATAGCAGCAGAAAATACCCTACTCTGTCCAAAGAAGCTCCTTCTGTCCCCACCTATAACACTGCTGTCAGACATCAGCTCTCAGCACTTACCTCACTTAGAATGCCTCTAAACCAAAGTCATAATATGGAAAGTAGAGGAAGCAAGACATTTCACCTCACAGTCAATCATTTAGGAAGCAGTAAGATCACTTACCATAGTTGGAGCACCTTTCCAAATTAGCCTTCTTTGGGAAAATTTCTTTTATTTGTACAGTTTTAGTCACAGAAGAACATGTTCTGTGTAAAATTCATTTTACAGAGCAAGAAAGTTCTATGTTCTTATCACCCAAATAACAGAAAAAGTTTTACAGCACCTGAAAACCCTTCTCTTTAGTCTAATAAGCTGTGAGGTCCAAAGCAATAACAATCAAAACCCCCGATGAAAACATCTCACTCATCCAAAACCAATTCCAGCTGGTCAAAGTTCTCAACAGAGTTAAGTGTCAGTCCTATAAATGCATTTGCTTATTGGTACCAGAACAGGATGCCGAAACCAACTATCATTTAATCAACTTCTACCCCATATAACCAATGCTGCTGAAAAAGTAGATAAATTCTATAGGTAACAAAGACCAAAACACTGGCACTCCGTGTATACACTCTGTGTACAAGAATTAAGCATTGAACAATCAGAACAGAGAAGTTAAGTCACTAGGATCCTTTCACAACTGAAAAAAGTAACTTTTGTTTATTTTGTTCCTATTATTTAAAAGTATCATGAAGTAATCAATGCAGTTATATTACATTAAACTGGGTGGTAGTTTTGAACTTAATCTTTTCCCTTCCATGACAGTGCTCATTTATATAAGACATTTGAAACCTTTCTGTATTCATCACTTTGTTTACCCATTCTGGAGCAACAAATCTATAAAGAGCTAATTGCTGTATGATACAAGGTCTCTACTGTCCTGATGCTGCATCAGTCAAGAAGAGTGATATTTTCAGGCTTTTGTAGCTTTGCAGTCATTCTACTCCAGCCTGCAGCTGATCTCAGAGAATCTGCGTGAGCTATTAAAGTAAATTTCCAGAGTTTCCTAGCCACACCACTCTAGAGACTTAGGAAAGAGCAATCACAACATCTGAAATGAACTTTTAAGAAAACCCTCTTATTGCTTTTCAACACATTTAAATAGAACAAGAAACTCACCAAATTCACCTGTTTATTCTTCATTTGGGCAGCAAACGCTCTGCAGATGATGTGCTATGAATCCAGCTGTCTTTCTCTCATTCTAGGAGACATAGGAGATGTGAGAGGTTCAAGTATATCAGCAGAGTGCAATGCTGGTGCATTTCTACAGCAGGGAGGCAGAAAAAGCAGAGGTGGAAGGAGAAAAATCAGCCCTCACAGCAGTTTAAGAGTTCTGGCATGTTGTTATTGCCACAGATTGCTATGACTGGCTTTAGCTGATCTCCCCTCCTCTGACATTGCTGCCTGTAGAGCTGGAGAGTGCAAAGGAAGGCTAATCACTGTGCACCTCGGGCTGCCTCCTGCAGTAAGCCCTAGGGGTTTATCAATACCTGGGGAGGAAAGAAGTTTTGCCACCTGGCACCTGGGATAAAATGATCAATTTCCTAATTCTAGTCCTAATTTTGGATTCAAAGCCAAGTGATAATTACCTCAGCTAGTTCTTAAAACAGCTTCTGAATGACACTAATCAGCATTATTAAAACTGGTGTGAAATGCATTGTGGCATAAGAGTTCATTTGGTTTATTTATAAATTAATTTTACTCTGTTTACATTCATGTTGAATTCAGGGAGGGATTTTCCCCTGTGAGAAGAGCTTCCTCTTTTCCTAGCTGATATCATTACTTGCTACATGCATAAATTGGCAAACCTTTCACACTAATGGCAAACTACAATAAAACCGGTGGTGGTTACTTAACAATTTACTTTATTTATTTATGGCCCTATAAATAAAGGCTTGAATCCACTTTGTCAGTGTCACAGAGAGATGAAGAAGATGCATTTTCCTAAGAGGTTGAGGGACTTGAGCTACCACACATAGCACCCCTGCAGCATGAGCTCTGCTTTCAGGCATTGCTTATTGCCCTCAAATTCAACATACTCATTAAATAATTTCATCTTTTTGTAAGCAGGTGAAGGAGCAGTGAGAAATTCCAAGTCACTGGTAGAGGTAGAACAAAAGCATTTGTTCAAGGTGAAGTTTGCCTGACGGTGCCTTTGGACAGGGAAGAACGTACTTGTAAAAAATACAAGTACAAAAAAAATAATACCCTGAGCTGAAACAATATGAGACATTTCCCCCCCCCCCCATACATTGTATGTGACTTTATTTAATTTTACTTTATCAAATATGAAAAAGTTCAGTGACTCAGTAAACCCAGACCTGTGATTTTTTTTTTCTCTGTCACTCTCCAACACTTGACAAAGTTTCTTAAATGCCTCAATTTTTTATTTTACCTTTCTAGATGCATTTAGAACCTTCTAGATACCAGGAAGCTCTGAGAACCTTGTGTACAGGTTTTGCACCATTGGTCTGACTGTGACATTTAGCTAGAAGCACTCTGACCTCTGCTTCCGTAGCAATGCCCTCTGCTAGATAACCAACCCTTCAGACTGTGTATAAATACCTTTTAGCAAGAACCTCTGTCTGTTCAGAACACACTGTTAAACTGCCCTCATTTAAAATAATCACTGAGAACTTGAGAGGAGGAAAACATTTCTGTCAGTAAGCTGGGTCACCTCTTATATAACAAAAACAAATTTCTTTCCTCTCTTTGCTTCTACACATTTAAAACTTCTCTCTCATCTCACAACTTTTACCCTAACCACTTCACTGCAGTGCATGAGTCAAGATTAATGCAGGACTGAGAGAAACCAAGGACAGTGCTTCAGTGCAGCAGTGAGCTCCAGGTGTCCTGGAGCAGGTACAGATTCTCACTCCCATGTGAAGTCTTATGCCATATATGCCATAACATCCAGTTGCTACCTTAATCACCAGAAATGTTAGGCATCCCAGAAATATGGAGCAGAATTTCCTGCTCACATAACACTTGTTCTTGTAAACTATTTCCTTGTCCCAGCAGACCTTGAACGTTTCCTCAGCCTGTTCCCACTGGGATGTCCCTGGGTTGCCACAGGCACCTACCACCAATTTGCACCCCACAGCAGGCAACAGGCATTTGTACACATTTGGATTTCTGGGTGCATATCCACAGCACAGAAAGGAGGTGAACCAGTTCTCCCTGTTTTTAAGGAAGTGCTAGACACTACAATATACAGTTAGACCCAAACACTACTTTCTACATCTGTAAGTTAGTCTGGCAGTTTTGCTTGAAAAAGAAAAATACCAGGATTAGATCCATCCAAGAGCTTATTCTGGAGCACATGTATACACCTGTCTGCTGTTTTAAGTGTAGCATTTGAAAGGTCTAATGAAAGTCCCTGTTCGTATCAGCACTCTCTTCCTGACTAACTTGGGGCAGTGTTGTTCTGGGCTGGTGTGCTGTTCTGGGTCAGTTTGCTCTCCTGGGTTAGTTTGCTCTTCTGGGTTGGTTTGGTGTTCTATGTGAACTGACTTTGAACTGAGGTCCAAGGTGTACGATACATGAAGAGTTTTCTTGCAAAATTGGATTTCAGGTAAGAAAAAAACGTCCTCCAGATACAGGAGATCCAGACCCTTTCTGCATTATATCTCCTCTCCTCTCCTCTCCTCTCCTTCCCTTTTTTTCCAAAAGATTGATAAAAGCCAAAGCCTTAATTTTTGTCTATTTGCAGAAACTTACATTTTTTTATAGCAAAAAGTAAAAATTTCTAAATCACATTATTACTGAAGAAAACAGAAAGCAGAGAAAGACATTATCTTTATGACATACAATGTTCTTTATCCTTTTCATCTCACTCATACTATTTTCTTCCAATAAAGGTTTTGACAGCTAAGATAACATGTGGATAAAACAGCAGGTGTGAGTCAGACCTTACTCCAAATTTCATCCCGGAGAGAAAAACAACTACAATCTAGTTTATTTTAAAACAAAAGATAGGAGGATTGGTAAGAAAAATTATGTAATGAAGTTTGTTTTATTAATATGCAAAGCTACATTACAAACTTAAAAATTTACAATACAAAAATATACTTTACCTCTCCCATCTCAAATATGTCTAAAGTCAATCAATGCTAAGAATTTGTCCAGACAAAATGTATGCTCTTTACAATTTAGAGTTTCTAACTTGTAGCAATGGAAGAAAATAATGGTATGATTTATGACGCTGTCCTTCAGTTATGCAGCAATGTCTGAGTTACAAACATGTTACCATTTGAGAAATAGTTTTAAATTTTATGTATACTTATATATTTATAGAGCAGTGGGAAAAAAATTAAAGCATTTTAGGGTGTTTAAAAACTTATTTTTAAACTTCCATTTTTTGGTGGACTGACTTCTAAATTGTTTGGAATATAGAGTACAAGATAATAATGAGAATGGCTTAACTATATTGTAGCCACTGGAATTTTAATGTGAAAGAAAATGACATGGTAAACTCCAGAAACAAAGCACAGACTGCCACTAGCTGTTCTCTGTATTTAAATTACAATAATATAATGCTATGAATATGACTTCTTGTGTAGAACTCAAAATTATATTTGTTTTTAAATGAGGGTGGTTCTTTTCCCTGCAAGGAGCAGGGTAATCCCACCACAACTTCACAAACCTTGCTAAAATCTGCTATTGTGGGTGACATGCAGCATAACACAGCAGAAGTAACACATGACAAGAAGACAACATGTAATATAACTCACTCCATTACTTTTTTTAGCCACACAAAAATCAATTCTGTTTTCAACCAGACATAGGCATGCACTGTATTTATCTCTGGACTTTGCCACTGTTTCAGATTTGTTGAGACGACCACTGGCAGCTTGGGTAAATAGGAATAAGTTACAATTTTCTTTACCATTTTATAAGCCCCTGCTTTTCTTGTGTCATTCAGTGTTGTTTTTTCAAATTATGCTTGGTATGTAAATGTGCACACACATGTTCAAGTCTGACACATTTTTTTGAGTCCTTCACCTGCTGAAAAAGCCTTTGATCCACCAGTGTAATTAGTACAAAACCTTGAAATAATCTTATAAGATACTAATAAGAAGTGGTATTTGTTAAAAGTAAGTATTAAAAGTATTTACTTTACAATAATGACATTAAGAAAGCTTTTTCCTGTCAAAGTAATATATTAGATTTGAAACTGAATATATATCTCTTTCTTAATCCTCATGTGCTCAAAGAAACATTCATTGCAATCATGTAGCTAAATACCATGAGATAGACTAAGTAATTGACTTAGAATAAAAAACACCCTCAAGAATTCATAAAGCACAGTCTTCCTTATTGTCATAGCTTGTACAATTATTAATAGTGAAAAGTAGCTTTGAAAAGGGTTACTGGAATATGATTACTGAACACTAAAAAATTGAAGTGGAATGTTTCACCTGAAGTAAGAGTTTGAAAGTAAATGTTACTAATTCTTATTTGATTGTTTATTCATATATTTGTCTTGCTATTTGTTACCAGGTACTCCGCAATTTTATTAATTCTCTAATTTCAAACTTCTTTTTTCTTCTCAGGAGAAAAACTGTCAATGAGGTCAAATGGACTAATATGTTGAGCTGAATAGCTTTTACACAGTGTTGAGTGCTTTTGCTGAGAGACACCTGAGACCAGTTGCTATAGAAATATTTTCCAAGAGAGCCCTGTGTTGATGTTGTTCATATGGGGTAGAAATGCAGAGAGGAAATGAACCACTTTGTTTTTCCATGCACAGGAAGGCCAGCTTGCACAACTGTTAACAAATGAGCAAAAAATGTCACAGATTGGTAACCATTTGGAGGTGGGTGGAGTGGGAGATGAGTGGAGAAGAAACAGGTCAGATCCATACCACAAAGTTGGGGGAAGGTGTAAATAATGACTATATATACATGTATTCTAATTAACTCATTAGCTGTCAGGGTAGATACCAAGAAGAGCATTAGAGAAACGTGTTTCAGCTCTCCAGTATGAACAATGCTTCTTGCTTGAACATCACATCTCCTTGAACCAGCTCTGGCAGCACCTGATAACTGGTTCAAAGCCTTTACAGCCAAGCTTCACATAAGACATTTTTTGCTTGAGACGGGAGCTGGCAAGCAGCACAAGTTTCCTTGATTGTCTCCCTTCTCCTCATTTTCCCCCACAAACACTTCCCATACTTGTTGCCTCTACTGACCAACAAGTAGTGCCACTGCCAACTTTCTGACTGGCAAAAAAAAAAAAAAAAAAAGAATAAAGTGTGCAGTAGCATTGAGGGTATCTTACTGGACTTCTATAAAATTCACTTTGATACAGTTGGTCCTTAAGTTTGATTCTGTCAGAACACAAACTTTTCATCTTTACCTTCTCCCACACAATGGCATTCATGCAAGCTGTGATGGTGCAGACTCACACTTTTCTTGAAAATCTCCCACTGAGGTGAAGCTTGTGTAAACAAGACAGGTGGAGTTTCAAGAAAAAGTGGTGTCCAAGATAATGTTGGAGGTTTTTTTTAAGTTAGGCAAAGCTTGAGATATGCCTCCTAGTCTTACAAGCCAGGAGGTGATCATGCAGTGAGAAATAAAGGTGCTTTCCTGGTACAGAGCTCTTGTTTAATGGTGGGACTGGCTGTCAAAAGAAAAATATTGGAAAGTGAGGGGGCAAGAAGAGAAACTGAGACTGCACATTGGCGAGGAAGCTCCTTGTAGGCTTGGGGGTCCTGAACTCCTTAAGGAATCCATAGCCAAGAGTTGTGGAGAACCTAAGATAAGCAAAATATTTGTGGAGACATACATGGTTTTGCCAAACATTTTAATTTATTATCAGCCACTTAGCTTGTTTATTGTCTGTTTTTCAGTCAAGTCACAGTTGATGCACCTTCACGTGCCTGAGAATCTAATTATAAACCAAGAGCATTTGCAAGCTTTGGGCTTACAAAAGGAGCACCAGATACAGGGAGTTCCTATGGAATCAGAACTGGTACTGTGGACTTAACTTTTTGGAAATTCATTCCTTATTGGCTGTAGCTCATGCTAGGATGGATTAAGGCAGAGGCAGTGAAATGAGTGCTGGTCTGCCTTTGTATACTGTGCTGTTAATTTCAGAGATTTGAAAACAGTTTTGCAAATTTTCGAACAATTTTGATTTTGTCAGGTATAGGCTGGAGGATTACTAACCTTGTCAGCCTTTCCAGTGAGCCTTTCCTGCTCATGTCTGAGCCAAGACACACTGAAATCCATCTTGTCTCAGCTGCAGGGACAGCTTAGACCATGTTGAAAAAGGAAGAAAGTTGGTTGTGATCATGACAGGCACAGGGAGAGGATGTGGTTCCCAAAGACTGCATGCTGACAGGTAGGACACTAGCAGCCAGGGCTCCTAGTACTGGACAGACAAGCATCTGACTTTAGATTTAACCATCTTGGTCTTGGATGTGTACTAGGAGTAAGCTCCTATATTCTGAAGAAGGCAACAGTTGATTGTCCTGTTCTGGTTTCCAGAGGTGGGTGGGAGAATATTGCTCTGTTACAGCTGATCAGCTTTGAGTACCCAGCTGCTGTATGGGTTCCTGTACCATATTTACTAGCATGTGTGGCCGCCTGAGTGATGTCAGTCTGGACTCCTCTGTCATGGATCCACTTTCAAGGTCCTCCCTTAGAAAAGAGAAGACCAAGTACCTGTGACCTTGCTACATCAGTTCAGAGGCACCAGTGAGTACTGTCATAAGAGGCACCTCTGAAGTAAGCTGCAGTATTCAGAAAAAAAAAAAAAAAAGGAGAAGAAGAAAAAAAAATAATACAGTTTTGTGGGTTATATTTTATAAATTTTATAAATCAATTGCTTATTTTTGTCCCTAGTTTCATTCACTTCTTCCAGTCCATCACAGTTTAATTAATGCATGTTAAATGATGCTACAAGCTGCACAACTAGGCAAGTCACTGAGAAGATGGAAACTGATTGTGTGAATCAGTGCTCAAGGCTAAAACTGAGATATATAAGTGACATTAGTTACTTGCTCTGCTCTCATCAATGAGTGCAATGTCATTTTAGCAATACAGATAATTGTAAATGAGAATTATTTTAAGCCAGTTGTACTGTCTGTTACTTCATTCAGTGCTACTAAGCTCAGTCTGTTTTCACCAGATAATGCCAGTGATAAGGGACATGAAGAACATGAAGAATTAAGCGCCAGCACTTTCCAAACATAAGTTTCATAAGAGTTACCAAGTGATATTGAAATGCAGGTAAACACGGTTTTTATGCAAAGTTATGGACTGTCACTTCTTTGGCAAAGAAACATTGAAGAAAGGATCAGAAACACAGTGCACTTATTCAGGCTACAGAAGAGCAGATCCAGAGCTATATCCTGGCTATCCTTAGTGAATATGCTTGTTAAATAATTCTGGCTCAGTCTTGTGTCTCACAGGCACCAAGCTGAGTATAAAATATATTGTTATTTCTGCACACTCAAGTAACTGCAATGACATGAAGAAAAGGTTCTAGAGGCAGTTGTGAGATTGATACATACAAAATAAACAAAACATGAGTGGATTTATCAAAACAAAATTTTCTGGCTGTTTAATATTTCTCTGGTTCTGTGGGATTGTGGAAGAGCAGAGCAGTCCAGATTCAGACTCAGAGCAGAGCAGTCCAGACTCAGAGGAACACCTGGTCCAATATTTGTGGGTAAAGGAAGCTGTATGAGTGCCCTGTCCAAAAGCATCATGAAAACCTCCAGCAACAGGGACTCCGCCACATACTTGGGGAAGTTGTTCCAGTGATGGGTTGTCCTCACTGTGAACACTTTCTTTCTTATGTCAATATGAAATCTCTCCCAGTGCAAATGCCATTGCCTCCTGCGGTCACCCTGTGTCTACTTATGAAGAGAACTTCCATTCTCCTTGTATCCACCCTCTAAGTGTAGAAATACTGGGATGTGGTCTCCATGAGCAGTCTCTTCTCCAGGAAGAAGAAGAGACAAACCTTCTTCAGCTTTTTCCCAGGGAAGCTTCCTCAGCCCTTTGATCACCTTCATAGCTTTCTTTGACTTTCTCCAGTCTTTCTGCATCTTTCTTGATCTGTGAGGCCCAGAACTGCATGCAATAGTCCAGGCGCAGCCTGGTAAGCTCTGAGAGGATTGGGATGATCCTGTCTCTGTCTCCAGCAATGTCCCTGTGGATGCAGCCCAGGACTTGATTTAACTTGGTTGCTGCACTGTCAGCCAACACCTAGGCAGAAGAAATAGGGCAAGGTTTGATGTCAGTACTGACTGTAGCATGGCTCTTGTTGGATACAAAAGTACAAAAGCACACTTCCACTTATATACTCTTTGCACGTTAGCCATCAGTTACAGTGCAGGAGAAGTTTAAGCATTCCAAATCCCACCAGTAAACAGTTAATCCAATTCCAAATTTTGACTTTCATGTGAAAAGAGCTATCAGAAAAGATGGACCAATTAAATTTATTGTCCTTGTAAAAAAAGGTCTTTCTAGCAGAAGGATTTTTTTGTAATTACATTTACCCTCCAGTGAATTAAAATATATGCTATATGGGTAGAAAATTATCTTTCTGTCTGTTGTGAAGTTCTAAACCTTTCAACAGGGTCTATCCCAATTTCAGATGAGAGTTTGGTTTCTGTTCATTAATGGAATGACTAAACCCTGATTGTTTGGTCTAGGTTTTAGCATGTTTTATGTAATGAGGCTGATATTTTCAAGGTGAAAAGTTCTCTCAGATCTTGCCAGTAGGTTCTGCTGGTTTCAGAAGTCTTTTTTTAAGGATTCTTTCAATGCCAAATTATTCAGAATATTTTATCTTTGACCACTGATAATTTCCCCACTGTTGATAAACTTTCATACATCTCCAAATCACAGACTGAAGAATACAAACTGTGAATTTTATTTGTAAGTATTCCAAGGATATAAGGGTATGAAATAAGCATTAAAAATCAGACCAAGAAAATATTTGAATATTTCACAGCATTATTGCTAAGCTTTCCTGAAACAACATGATATTTTGACCAGTTCTCTGATCTTCTTGCTTTTTTATTTATACAAAACAAAACCAGAAGCAGATTTATTAACTTTGAAAGACATATGCACCTTGGGATTCTCATCTTCAGCTGTTTTTCAGGTTTCTTTTTAGTTTAACTGAAGTCTTTCAATATGAACTGGAGATCTGATGCTACAAAAATAAATTTTGTAGTGTATCTCTTGTTTCTAAACTACTTTGCAGTCTGTCTGTCTCATTTCATGCTCCCACACAGAGCATCAGCCATCTCCAGTGGGAGGGTGACAGCCACGCAAGCCTACTGGTAGCCAACCAATGCACTTCATGGCAGTGGCAAATGGGAATATTGGCCAGGGATGCTGCATCAAACCCTCCTCTGCAGAGTACCCCACAAGGTTTTCAGTAGCCGTGAGGAGCAGGTGTCTTAATTTCTAATCATTCATGCCAAGAACACAACTTAGTGGAAGGAGAGACCAACTTGTCAATAGCCTGGGCTAGCAGTCTTCCAGAAGTGAGACAAGGCAAATGATTGGAGCATAAAAGCCTTCACTTTGTCCTTGATGAGCAATCTAAGAGGACCAAATCTCTGAGGAAGCCACCACCATAAGGTACAGCAGGAGACACACAGGTTTGCAGCCTACACTAAGGTGCTTCAAAAGCCCCAGAATTCAAAAGCTGCTGCAAAAACCTAACTTTGGCAGAGCCACATACGGGACAACTATATGCAACCAATGTTAATGTTCCTCAGGATTGGATTTCATGCTCCTGCACGACTGATTAAGCAGCTGGCCTCCAGTGTACACTAACATGCTGTGAGTGTTCCCAGCAGAGGGTCCAATCCTCCATGGTAACGCTCTTCAGGGAGCACTGGAAATGCTTTAATTATTAAAATGAATAATTCCTACCAACACATTTAATTGGAAAATATTACATGTTTAAATGGGCACTAATGGAAGGGCTCTGGAAAATCTGACTATATAATAGAGTATGCTGTTTGAAGTGAATTTTAGCAACATTTTTTCAGTGAATAACACCATGCATTATTTATCCTCTCTCTTTTTAATCCTGTCTGATAGTTTCTATGAAGAAGGAATCACTGGAACCTCAGAAATAAAATGCAAATCTGTGAATTGCCCCCTACGAGCTTAACCTGCCAACACTAGCCCATCCTCCTTCCTTGCTTCCTGTCCCATAGCTTCCAAGGAAATAGTTCAATGAATTTATTGCTGCAGGACAAACTAACCCCCTTGTTTCTGCCTCAGTGCTGGTAGGGCTGTGCAGGACTGACCAATTACAGGAACACTGGTTACCACAGTCTGACAGAGATGGGACATAATCAAAGGCAAGAGAAGGCCAGTGTGAGCGCAGTCTTGTGGGAGTCACAAGGGAAGAGGGCAGAAAAGAAGGTTTCAGGACATAGGTATCAGTCACACAGAGGAAGCAAGGATAGGTGTGAACAGGGATAACCAAAAGAGTCAGCAAATAGCTGCAAAGAGGTGGCTACCTGAGGATCTCAATGCAGCAGTTTGGATCTTTAAGGTGCTTTCTAGCCCGGGTCATTATGTGATTCTATGATTATGAAACACACAGCTTCACAGCTGGAGTTATCTGAACTGTTGAACTTGCAATTCTGTCATAAGAGAGTGGGACTCAAAGGATTTATGCCTCTAGATTAAGTTCTGCAAAGCCCAGAGCCTACAGTGAGCCTTTCCAAAGTGAAGGACCCACTGGATATACAGCCTTGTAAAGCAATTATACTGTCAGACTTTGCCTGATCTGATTTCTAAAAAAATCAGTTTTCAAATTTGTTGGCTTTTTTTTTTTTTGTTCTTTGAAATGTAAATATGTAAATATATCCTTCTGGATACAAGCATGGTGGAAAAGTCAGGAAGACACTTTTATCTGAAAGTTACCTTCTTTCCCTCAAAGTCTAGTAGGAACATAAAGAGATGACGAAATAGACATTCAAGAGACATATTGTTATTTATAGAAAAAAAAATTGTCAACAGAAGAGGGGAAGTAAAATTCTACTAAATAGAGCTTCAAATGGCATCTATTATGTTAACTGACTTAGCTGAACGCATAGACACAAGTGCAAACTTGTTTCATTCTGCCTAGTTTCTGAAAGAAGCAATCTCAATGGTTTTCGAGCTCTTTCTTATCTCAAACCAGAGCATTAGTTCACACATTTTTATGTTTATTGTGACACTAACTAAAGTATTCATCAGCACAACTAAAACAAAATTGTGTGAGCTTTCTTATTTGTTGCAAATACAGCATTTGTCAGGCCCATCTTTTTGGTGTTGGTTTTTTTTTTTTGGTTCTTTTTTTTTTTCTCTAGAGTTCTAGCTCTCTGTGCATATTCATTAGTTGCAGGAACATACTGAAAGTAACGAGATTTCCCGTGTAGCTGTTGAAGAGTTCACACTCCTGGATTCCAAAAAGAGAGATTCTGTAGGTATCTTCTCTGCCCAAAAGATTCAACAGAGCATAGCACATCAAGTGTGGGAGGGGAGCCAGCTACACTCTACTGCTCTTTGCAGCACTAACACACTGGGCCTATTTGGGATTACAATATTCAAATTCAGATACAAATTCATCACACTTTTGGTAGTACTTACCAAACAGCCATGCTGCAGCTCACAGAAGAAATTCAAGCATTCACAGGCCTCTGAGATTACCACAACCCCACCAGTTCCCTCAGATTTTATTCTGCTGTAGCACTGTATCTTGTCTGCAGTTTGGTTATTTTTAAGCTCCCCTTGAATCTGCATCTTTTGCCTAACTGCTTTGTTTAATATTTAACATGCTGCGGTTCCTTGAGTAAACAGCCTGCACATCAGAATCTCTTGTGGCTGCTTCTGCTGAGTCAGACATCAAAATCCAGCTTCTGGTAAGGAGTCCGTGACGCATTGACAAAGCTGTGTTTAATCCAACCCTTGGGTCTGATTTGAAGCTCTGATTAACTCAATTATTACCAATTTCATCAACTCTCAAGGCATTTGAAAAGTAAAAGGAAACAAGGGAAGAAACTAAGACCAGGATCTTTTTCAGATGAGAAAAATAAATGAGGATGCAATCGTGGCTTCAATACAAAAAGACCAAAGTTTCTGCAGATGCTTGAGTGTTTGCAAGCTCCTGGACTATGGTAAAGCGGGAGCTGAACCCACTGCTATATATGCCACAAGGAGAATTTCTGCAGAATCTTTGGGCACATTATAAGATAAATGTGAGTAAAAATAAAGCAAATAAAAGCTGTTGTACTCTGTTTGTTCATACTGCATTTCCCTGCCCACATGGTGACTTGTCTTGCCAATTCTGAAAAGCCAGTTTTTCCTTCAGGCCTCAAGAGATACAAAAGACACAGGCTTTTGGCTTTGCCTGTTGCTCTTGGAAAGTTTCAACATATACATTTCATTTTCTCCACCATACAACCAGGTTCTGAAATGTACCAGATGCAGCGTGCCACAAAATGCTATATATTGAAGTCCCGTTATGAATGAATTTCATCAAAACAATTTTGTTTAGCAAGCCTAAAACTTGTCAGGATACTGTTCTTGAAACACCCATAAATGTTAAAAAAGGTACAAAATGTAAAATTAACCTAATGCAGGCAAAATTACTTTGATGCTGCATGAATGTATTATTACATACAGAGAACATTTTAATGTTTATTGGGAGAAAAGAACTAAACCTGGAGGACTTAGGGAGGAGGAGGGAAAAGTTTAGTTCAAAGTGACCTTGCAGCTGGGAATGCTAAAAATGTCAGTATGAAAAAATGCCATTTATTATGCTTAATGTTGTTCATCCTCTACCTGCAGGGAGCCTGTGTCCCCAGGGAACAGAAGCCTGTGTCCCAGAGAGCATGGAGCCTGTGTTCCAGGGAACAAGAGCCTGTGTCCCCATCCAGCATTGTTAGAGAGGTAATGACATAAATCCACTCACCATTTTGGCTGTGATTTGATGTTGCCCTAGGTTACCTGTATATGTTGATTCACACACTGTTATAGGTTAAGCAGAGTAAATACCTTTCATTTGAGACAGTTTTGAATATGGTGTTCTTACAGAGCCAGAAAGCTAAAACAATACTTTCTGCCCAGAAACACCTATTTTCATATCAAATCTCTGTTTCCAACAGACACACAGAGCTAAAACTCTGCAACTAGCATATAGCTCACATCTGTAATGAAAATCAAATAGCAAAACCCCTGTAACAGGAGAGCACATTTAAATTACATGCCAGTGAAGCAGAAATTAATTTAGATGTGATGAATATCCTTTTCTCTTCTTTTATCTTTGATGTTCTAGAAACAGGTAGGTCTTGAAGGCAAGGCCTGGCCAGGCTCTGGGCCAAAAGATTATATCATCTTTTGACATTTAAAACTTGACAAGAAAAGTAAATATAAAGTAATTTAGCTGAAATCTATTTTCCTAAATTAAACAGATTTCAGTATTTCCAGCTGCCTGCTCAATCTAGCTAAGCAGAGAAAAGCAGGGCTGAGTGCATAAGACACTATAGTTGCACTCTGAAGATGAGGCAAGACTTGAATCCCTGCTATTTTAAAAAGAAAGGAAAGTGCTAGCTAGGTAGGCTTTTATGGAGAAGAGGCTGAGTAGACAGCTGAGACCTAAAATTGCCATTAGGTTTAGAGAGGTTCAAAATTAAATAGGGGACATCCTCATGTTTAATCTTTAATGAATAATAAAAATAAAAAAATAAAAAAAAAGAAAACAAATATTGGGGGGTGGGTTTGTTGTACAAACATGTTTGTTTTGGGCTGTTTGTTTGTTGTGTTATTGTTGTACAGTAATACAGTTTTCTAAAAGCTATAACACCAGTCTTGCTGGGAATTGCAAAGGTGGTGGTGATGTTGTTGACAGAAAAATGAGAAGGATTTTTGAAGGTTTTTTACACTTAGATTGTCTCAGCTTGACAGTTTGATTTCTCAAGTTCAAAGAAAATCATATCAATATTGACATATGCCTTTCCCCATCCCTTTATCTTTGGCTTGAGGCTGTCAAGCCACTTCATCATGCCATCACAGAACCCCTGCCTCGTGTTCACTCTGCAGCAGGAGAGAAAGAACTCTCTAGCTTACTCTTTAAGATGACATGAAGAAGATGCAAACAAGTGTACTGAAAAAATCAGGGCTTTATTATAGCTTTTAAAACCAGCATTGCATTCTTGCTTTCCGCTGTTTTACCTGCCCTGAAATCCGGGGAATGCTTTTAGTATCATCAGTAAACTACACCAATTTTCTTAGCTATTTAAACAAAAAACCCTTGACATTTGCTCTAGCTTGCAAGCTCTTCTTATTGAAAAATACATAAGTATGGCAAAGAGAAATGCAATTTTGAGTCTTTTTGTGACCTCTGTGGGAGAAACTAATAGATCCATTAAATGGTAAGTGCTTCTTCTTTACATGGCCTTACACTGCCTTTCCCTCCATGTGAGCTTGCACTTTTATTAGTTTCAGTGAAAACTCCAGGCTGCTACCCAGTCCCTTCCTTTCTTTAAGGTTAGTGAAAATATTCCAGCTGGGATTTATTTTAAAGGTGTGTCCTTTTTCACAAAAAAATGCAGCAATCTTAGGCAAACAGAAGAACAGCAGGCAAGAGGAATTCTTTAGCTAGCCAATGTTCCATATTTTATTTTCCAACAGAGAATCTTAACAATCACCCATTGTGTTAGAAAGCCACATGATGATAATATAAATTCACTGATGCAAACCAAAGAGCTACAGACCCTTCTAAATCAACATAAACATGTCCCCAAATCTGCGTGTAGACCAGCCGACAGGCGTTCCCTCTATTTTCCTAGGAGCCTTGCCCAAGGCTGGTTGTGCTCAGAGCCACGGGTGAGCGTGGAAGATCAGAGCAGAGCTGGGGTTCACTGCAGCAAGGCACGAGCCACCCTCCTCGGCCAGAGGGTTTGGCTTCTTCTTTCTTTCAGCTAATGACAGCTGAACCATTTCTCCAATGATACACTCATACTGCCGTATCGGAACAGAATGCCATCTGTGCACATTTTGTGTCCCACAGAGGTTATGGTGACATTTCAGAAACCTCTAGGGCTCTTCTCAGAAAATTATTCTAGTCCATGAGTCTCTATTGCTGCAGCATAACTAGTCTGGAGGCTCAGGGCAGGTTGTGCTGCTGAAGAGCCCAGGGTCAGGGACCTGTAAGTCCCATCTCCAGGCTGTGTCCAACACACTCTTGTGTTTTATGGAGGAAATCATCCCACATTTCTCTGCTTCCAGTTCTCCATCAATAAAGTGAAAGGGAAAAACTTAAAAATTTACAAAGGGTGGGCTAAGAATTAGTTATTTGTATACAAAATTGTGTATAAGATATGCAGTAAAGATTGCTATGTTTGGTCTATGTATAAACATGCAGGACAGTTTACTGAAGAAACTCAGCCACTCAGTATACTTCAAATGCATTTCAAGTATTGAAATATTAAAGGGCAGTTATTGAACATACTTTTCCCCATAGAAATAAGAGATCTGAACCAATTATTTATCTTCCTTTGTACCTTGTATCTCAACACCATATATGAATTCCACTTCCTCATCACCAAGAGTTCCCTGGACATAGTGGTTGATTATGATCAGAGCAAGCAATCAAAATAATCAAAGTAATAAATTTCTTAACATCAACAGAATAGTCTTGTGAATGGTCCATAAAACAAAATACTTTCAAAATGAGATTGAAGGTGTTAAGTGTCTTGAGCTGTCTGAATAGTGAGGAAAGCTGCGTGCCTCCCTTTTTACTGGGATTTTATCTTTGATTTATTTTTATCTTATTTATAAAGGAAAAAACAACCTTTTTAATAATCAAAAAATATAAATTGCTCAGTGCAGTTTTGAATTTCACTTATGCTAATATTTTTCCTAATGACAGGACCTCTGTAGATTATCAGTGCTTTCAGGTGGAGATGAGATGCACAAGGACTAGCTACACTGCAGACTCTAATTCTGATGTATTTTGTGACTGCAGGAAATAATTTTTTTCCCAGCACTGGCATAGAAGTAGTGATGCTTTATAAAGTAATTTTAATTTTTTTCAAATAAAATGTGTATATTAAAACAGCAAAACCAAAGTAGCTTGTGTCTCCCAAAAAAACCTATCTGGGCTACTCCCTCCTTTGACCCTGGAAAATTAAATTCTATTTTCACTTCTGAACAGAGACAGAGCTTTGTATTGGTCAAATATGTCATTTTTCCAACTACATAATGAGAAGGAAATACAGTCCCTTGGACAGGCAATCTTAGTCACTCATGATCTTTCACGTTTTTCCATTCTTTTAAAATCAGAAACTCGTTTGGAAAGCTTATCTCATTTTGTTTTAGCATATACAGGATTTATCCTTTAAACAGAGTCTGGACCAAGATTTAAGGAGCCAGCTAGATGACATGCTGGTTTTTAATGGCACTCACACACACACTCTTACATGCAGACCTCCAGGAAGATACCACAGCATTTTCAAACCCTTTGTTTTGACATTTGATGGCAAAAGGAGAATTCTGCCCACAGCTGAGACAAGAAAAGCAGCTGCCCTAACCCACCACCAGAGTGCAGGAAATCTTCAAGAGGGGCTGGCATTATTGAGGATGCATCCCTCAAGGAATCCCAGACTGCACATATCTTACTGTTCACCTGTTCTCAGAACAACATTTCTCAATATCAGAAGTGAGAGGACACAGATAAAATGTTAATAGGGTTTTTCATTTAAGCTTCAGATTAATAGCTGGAGATTGATGGAATAACTTACTTGAAAATGGATTCATTAAAAAAATTAGGCTACTACTCAGTTTGTCATTTAGCAAGACCAGAATGACTTTAAAAAAAAAAAAAAGAATAACATTTCAACATCATTCTGTACACTAATTACAGGTACTTGCCTAGTTCTGTAGAGAGTCAATCAGCTTTGTACATTTTTAATAATCTTCCCTGCCACTACTTTATGGCTATGGAGGACCTGGAAAAGTCAGTCATCAAGCAGAAGGTATCTGAATCACCCTGCATATATGCAAAAAAGGTCAAGAAAATCACTCTTTTATTTAACAGCATGCCAGGATGTGTGTTCTGGGAGATCCATGTTGAATTTCTTTCATTTTTCCCCTCTACTTGTACTTTACAAGTGTGATACGAGATCCACTATGTCCTGACCATGCTATGCATACAAATATTTACACAGTTTCTTTTGCATTTGTTGGTTCTGCTGATTAAATGATCAAAGAGAAGTGAAGAGTAATTACAGATTGGAAATGGGTTGCCTTCAGCATGTAGTCGCAGGATATAGGGTGCTTCTGGCACTGCAGAGAATGCAAAATAAAAGCCCCAAAGAGAAAACTAGATCATGCCATTGAAAATACAGTTAATTTGCCTCAACAATCAGCTGGCAGAAGAGGACAAAAAGGATCCACAGTCCTTATTAGATCCACAATAAGGACCCCCTAACAGAGTATTCTATATAATATTGCCATCAATCTGGAAATGTTTGAATGCATACTGAAATACATCAGAAGTTTGTCTTCAGACGTTTCTATTTAAATTAATATTAATTTATTTTATTTTCAAAATGCCACTTTTTTAAAAATATTTTTATTCACAAGTGTAGATCCCTTATTCTGCCATCCATAAAATTTCTTAGGATGGCTAATGAAGCATCCAAACAGAGATGAAAAACTGAAATGAGCATGCCATGTGGAAAAGCCAGACTAGAACGTCAGGAAGTCGGGTCAAGCCTCTGGAGCTCTGCAGAAAACAAACCATCATTAGAGGGTGTGAGCAAAGTGATGGCAGTGGTGCAGTGAGAAGATGTGCTGGCTGCACCACGAGGCCTCTCATCCCCTCCAAAGGAGACATGCAGCACACACTTTTCTATTCAAAGAGTACCTGTGGAGGAAGAGAAATTTCCATGTCCAGGTAATCAAGGATTTCTTGAAAGACAGCAAACAGTTTTTGGTCTCACGTTGACTCCCAAGGGGACGGTGTTCCTCGTAGTTTGTGTTCTCCCTCCCCCAAAACTACTCACCATTCTCCACAAACTTTGCCTCACTCCTGTACCTAGACTATTATGGCTGCTTCATTTCCACTATCTTCTTTCTAGTGGTTGGTATCTTCAGGAAACCAAAACTTTCTTGTGCATAAGATGCAGCTGTGATTATCAGCACACTGTGCTAAGATTAGAACAAGGCAGTGGATGCTGGTTGTGAAACAGTACACACAGGTTTCCAAGTGTGGTTAAATTATTTTAAAAGAGGGAGAAAAATAATTCAAAAGAAAGAAATTTTATCCATGGAGGAACTGGACTGCCATTATGACTCTGATTTAATGCTTATGCATGAAACATTTATGAATGGACCTTTCACTGCATACTCAAAGCTTGGGTTCACATAAAAATTAGTGATACCTAAAAACCTCATGACTTTAATTAGATCAAAAAGTTCTAAAAGCCATGTGCAAGGTAGCAATTCCTGACATTTCAAACTACTGGGAAAAAAATTGTGAGATTTTGATTTGTGCTTCCATCTTTTAAACCATCTATGTTTCTGCTGTCTGATGCTCTTCCTGAGGTAAAGTTTTAAGTCTACTTCCCAATCAGACCAAATTGAGGCTATCATGTATCTGTTACACTTCTGTCTTTGCCCAAAACCTCAAATTGTATTATTAGTTTCTAAATATTTATCAGACTGAGCCAGAAGACTGAAATGAGCTGTACAGTTTAAGTATTTTGCAATATAAACATGTTCAGGTTATCTAGAATGTTAGTTCAGTAATTTCTGCCAAGGTGCCAAATTTTCAAAGGGTTTCTCTAGCTGCACTGCAAAACTTTTAAGACATGTACTTGAGGAAAAAAATATCAGAACGGTCAGACACATATGTATGCTTCTGTGTGTAACTTTCGATTTATATAAAAACAGGTTGCTACACTGCAACCAATTAAGATTAACCTACCAAAATTTAAACAAAATTACTCTTTTTATTATTGAATAGCAAAAGGTTTCACTAGCACAGATTAATTAATGTACTAATTATTAAAGTACTCTAACAGATATGAAGGAACACATAGGAATGGATAGGCTAGCTGGACCTGATAGGACAAAGGGCAGAAGCATTGCTACAAAGCAAAAACCTGTTCAGCTAGTGGGGACAGCAGCCCAGAATGTAATTTAACTAGCTAACAAGTTTGAGCGTGACACATTTCCAATGGATGCTCCTTATTTTGCTTCAAAAATCTGTATTTCTTTTACAGGCACAGCAGAAGCATGCCATACAAATATAGTATATTTACAATTCTTATAAAATTTAAGTAAAACCTCTCAAAAATTGGTCAAGAAAAACCTCTTCAGAACAATTCACAAAAGTGGGAGAAAGTTGCCACATAAAATGTCTTCAGACAGATTTCCATGCTGGAAAAAAGAGGTTGGCAGGGTCTGTAACTGGTGATATTTAATGACTCTAAGTTACTTTCAGAAGAAAATCAGGCAAAAAAAAGGAGCAGGTGGGGTGCAGGGAGCAAAAGTGCTGTGGTGTCCTCAGAGGAACATACTGCCAAGTGTGGGTGTCCTTCCTCCCTCATGCACCAGGCGATTTACCTCAAAGCCCTTACTAACACAACAGGTTTTCATCAGGGCCTGTTTGAAGTCTCTGCTGGCTGGTGGTGCTTTTGATGTCCAAGTGCTTGAAAGATAAATTACTTTTCGGTAAAACAGCTTTGCTAAAGTTTGGGGCTTGACATACTTTAATGATCTCAGACCTAGGTGGGAGTTAACAAAGCTTAGGAAGAAGGATGTGTCAACCATATCAGACACAAAGAATGCAGAATTTATGGGCTACAAGGACATTTGGCAGAGCTCGGATGAGCTTTGTACTGGTGTGTTACTGCGTCTCCTGTGTCTCAAATGAAAGCCAGAGCAGCAGCTGCAGAGTAGGAAAATAGAGGAATGAATCTCATCCCACCAGCAACCGCTTCCCGGGAGAATCTGCGTAACAACAGCACTGGGCTGGCCATGGGAAAGGCCGTGAGACCTACAGCATAGCAGTGTGGCCACAAGACAGGCAGAACACTGCTTTGGAGGGCCTGGGAAGGCCTGTCCCCACAGCCTGGGTCAAAGGGTACAGAGCTGTCCGCAGAAAGCAGCGATGGGACTGCAGATGGAGCAGCCAAGGAGCTGAGCAGCAGCGTGACACCCATGTCAGAGGGAAAAGAAGATGGTTATGGAATGGCTGCCAGGAAAACCCACAGGGCTGTCTGACTGTCATCTATGGAAATCGGTGAGAAGCAAAGGGCAGTCAGCCTTTAAACCCCTCTGCCTAGAGCCTCATCATTTCCCTTTTCTTATTCAAATACCAGAGCAGTGGCTTCAATTCCTTCTGCAGCTGATTGGGCTAGATTACCTGATCAGAAGAAACCTAGCACATGAGGGCTGCTGATACTGCTCTTTGCAAGACCTGTCTATTGCAGATACCTGCACAATTTGCAATCCAATAATTTTGTTGGTCAGTCAGATTTTAGGTATAGAACACACTCTTCTGTATGTCTATTTTGTGCCACTTTTGCAAACAAGGAGAAAGGAAGAGCAATAGAAAAATAATGGAAAACTGAGAGAACAATAAAAAACGAAGGAGGAAAAAAGGAAAAAATATTTGCTCCTTAAGTTCCCCAGAAATAAATTGTAAGAAAAATTCAGTTACTTATGAAGTCCAACATAAGATGCAATGGAGTAGTGACATGCATGAACATAGCTGATGAAAAAATAAATCTTGCTTCAAAATATTTTTTCCCAAATTCTCCATTCAAGATTTATTTACTTGATGCAGAGTGATTTGACAGGAAAATTTATTTTCAGGAAAGGAAGTATTATCATCAACATTATGTGTAACACATGAGGATTGAGCTGAACAGAGAAGAGCCTTCTGCACCAACAAAAGACTGAAATTGGAGTTTGGATACGAAACCTTTCCTATAATTATCTCTCATGTAACAGAGATAATTTCATGGATCCAATGATACTTCAGATAGAGCAAATGAGGGCCCAAAAGAGCCACTGTGGTACTTGCTGAATGTGAGGACTGAGAGCCAAAGTAACCATCAGGATCCTGACAAGTGTTTGTATATTTATATATCTATCCAACTGCATCCATTTCTACTCTGTCTTACAGAGCGTATCTCAGTACCTGAACTGCACAAAATAACGTGTTCTAAAATATTTGTGTTGTAATAACTACTTGTCTAACAGTTTTATCCTGGTAAAAATAGACAAAGTAGCCATCAAAACTCTTTCTGGAATATAAAACCACCAATTACAAAGCAAGAACAAGTAACTGAGAAACAAAGCTGTTACAAAAGCAGCACATGTCAAAATGAATGCCTTTTCCACCAAAAGATGTTTTCAAAATGTAATGACTTCATCAGATCCTGATAGTACTAAATAGGGTCACTGGAACAGGCTCCAGGGAAGTGGTCCCAGCAGTTGTCCCAGGCTGACAGAGTTCAAGGAGCGCCTGGATGCTCTGAGTCATACTGTTTTAATTTTCTGAGGTCCAGGCAGTGGGACTCAAGGAGCCTTATGGGTGCCTTCAAACCTGAGATGTTCTGTGGTTCTATGATTCTCTGTGGACATGCCTGGAGATCTTCATGCCATCAGCATTGCAGGGTAGCAAATCTGGGTCTTGAGGTAAACACAGTCTGCTGCTCTTGGCTCTCAGCTGTGTTTGAGAGCGTTTATAACATAGTGTTGCCTGCTGGGCTAAACATGTGCTTAGATTGTGAACTGGTGGGTTTGAATGACATACTTTTATAGGCAGCTGCTCTTGGGCTGACTCAAGATTTTACTCTCCTTACCACACCACTCTTTTCAGGTCAAAGTTTCCAAGCCTAAGCACAAAGACAATTCTTCTCTTCAGCCAATATTCATTTCAATAAACTTTCATAAAGACTTGATTGCCTTGTAACCAGCTTAGTCTGAGAGAATCAAAAGTCCTCTTAGAGAATCAAGTAATATTAAATCACAACATCTGGGGCCTGACAACGTTTACTAGCATCTCAGCATGAAGAAAACAGGTATGAAATTTTCAGCTACCTCTCTTTTTATGACACAGTGAAATGTATGTTTGGTCATCCTGAGAGTCTCTAACTCTAGACTAGGTGTGTGTACACAGCAGCAGATGTTACAAAAATTTGCAAAAAACAGTGCTGAGCAGGCTAACAAAAAATCTGCATCAAAGATTGGAAGATGGAGATAACCAGAATGAAATCAGCAAAAATTGCTGGGTTTGTGCACACATTAAAATGAGATGCCACAGACAATATTAAATGTGAGGCAAGAAATCATCTTACAGGCATCAGATCTAAATTCAGTAAACTTGATTATGAAATGAATAATTACAATCTAGTGGCATGCTTGTATCACTTTAAAATCAAAACTTAATCAAAACCATGCTCAGAGAGTCTGCAATATTTCTGAAGGGAAGAGCATTAAGCTCAGAATAGAGCCATTTAAGCCATTTGCACTGCAAGAATCAAATAGGCTTGATGGTTTAAATTAAATAGTTTATCCAGAGTCATCAGTCTAACTAGCATGATTGATACAGACACTGGGAGAGAGGCCACCCCTGCAAGGTGGAGTACGTCAGGAAATTAAGGAAATGGGCAGAGGAAAGGACCTGATGGGGAGTAAATTATGAAACAGATATATTTCTCTTTCCTGACATCCCTGCATTAGTCTCCCCACCCTCTCTTCTCCCCTGCAGGATGACCTTTGTCTACCAATGGCCACAGCAGAAGTGTGCCATAAGTGTGTGGATGAGTGTGGCTCAGAAATCTGCTCTGCCACAGGACACTCCTACCCTTGGGAGACCTGGACATCCCACTCTGGCTCTGGGACAATCAGTTCCACTGCCAGCCAAGGCATGGACCACAGTGGTCCATGGCCACTGTGAGCAATGCTGTTTCCCCCACTCCTGCTTATGGCCCCCCAGCTGCTCCTGTGGCTGAGGGGGCCACGCAAACCTGCACCCATGTTTCCCATGTCTCCAGTACCTGCTTCTCATTTTCAATATTGCCCCCTCTCATTTCAACTCTTCATCTAGGACACACCTCCACGAAATGCAACTCCAGCAAACATTCTTTTCTGCAGTCTGCTGCAGCCTGACAGGGCACAGCTGAACTTTCATGGGGGCAATTTGCAGTATTACCCACAAGAAATACAAGGGGATGATCTTAGATGACTGAGCTGCTATTTGCACTGGCAGACTAGATTTCTAATTAATTTCTGTTGCAATGGATGTGCTGCAAATTACTAGAACTCAAATTTTTTTTGTTTGGATTTGATTTTTTTTTTTAATCCATAGATATAAATGACAACATGGCTACATAAAGTCCATCTTCACATGAAGGGAAGTGTTTATGCCAATCATGCCATAGTTGAGTCTCATCACTCTGCTCATCACCTGTTTCTTTTCAAACCAGTACAAATGCACAGTGTTATCTCCTTTCCTCCTTCTTCTCACATAATGTTAAATCATTAAAAAAATTCTGAAAAAGTTAAACATCTAACCTTATTTTCCATGCTTCCCATTTCATACAAGCGTGGGGGTGACAAGTAAAAGGCAGTGTAGGATCTCTTTGTGTATTTTATAAGACAAAAAGAATGAATAGTAAGTGGCAGCTATATTGTAAATGTCAGCGTACAAAGGCAACACTGCTTTCTTAGAGACCTGCACTACCTACAATCTCACAAGAAGACACCAGAGAGAGGCTTTTACACACAATGGGAATGGCATAATTTAGAATCACAAATAGGGATAAGAACATTCTTTAAATTGCTTGGTTTGGCCATGCAGGGAAGAATGGTCACAGAGGTTATTTCTGTAGGGCAGTGGGGGGACAAATGGAGTCACACAGTAAAACCCATCAATCCTCTGAAAGCAACAAGGGTGATAACATGTCAAATGAAAAGCACAAGTGAAAAAAACCAGGCATTGTTCTCACATTGTCACTGAGGATTCTGTTAGCCTCAGCTGTCATGTTTACCCCCAAATAAAAGACATAAACAATTTCAGAAAAATTGTACTACTGCAGCTCTTCCTGTGGGTGGAATAGGAACAATAATTAGAGGTAGATAGAGGTCACTGTGGTTTGACCCCTACAAACAGGTAGATTTTTTATTTAGTACATTTTGAAGGAAAAAAGTTGTTTCATTAGAAGGATCCTCCTGACAGCTTCTTGTTAAGGCAACCTGTCAAAAAGGTGGTGGGCAAGTATGCCATAAACTTTTGCCTAAAAACAGTGCACAACTATTGTGTTTGTCAGGTGTATTGCATATCCATGGGGCTAGAAAAAATTCTCAGGACATATGACTCCATCAGAGCAGGACTCTGCCACACAGCCCACAGGAAACTCTTTTTGTATTACCTGTTTCTAGTACTGGCATTAGACACCTGTAAGCCACAAAGAGCCTCCTGAGGTCTCCCAAGGTCTCTCCCAACCTTCCCAAGGTCTTTTTGCACAAGCCCTGTATAATGGATCAGAGCCAACACCAGCAGGACAACCATAGGGAGTGGATCATGTGCCACAGAAAATAATAGGTGTCTAGCACCACAGCACCCTGCAGAACCCAGAATTAAAAACCTGATGTGTAAAACACAAGGTGCTCGTGTTTCTGTTTTGCAAAAAATATCACGTTTAATCCAGAGAAGAATCATTCTTAAAAAACAAGTTGTTTTTCCTCAGACATATGCTACCACCAAAACCAACTGGAGATATCTTGAATAACAACTTCTATCTGGAGAGCTGAAAGCAATCCTGCCAAGTCATGAATGGTCTGTGAGAAATGCAAATACCACCTTTGGATGAAATAGCATTAAATAAACATAAGTTTTGGACTCAATGCAGAAAATTTAAAGGATGGTTTTACTAGCCTATATTAGTTTCTTTTTGTTACCCTGACCTCATTTTTTCACACAAATGTACACATATAGTCTTGAAAGATTTGACTGACTTATCTCTTAGGGAATATTATCAGCTCCCTAAACTGCCTCATATGAAAGATCTCCATTGCTACCCTTTTACTGGCACTTTCTGTGTAGCAGCTGAATGAACAGGATCAGTCAGAGTGCAACTGACAGCAACACCTTTGCTTCTTATTCACACAGGAGCTACTCAGCTCACAGACCTTGACAGAGCAGGGGCAGCCTGGCAGCTGAAGATGCTGGAGGTGCAGCGGCCAGTGGACCCTGGGCTACAGCAGGGACAAACTGCTGGTTTTGGGTTTTTTGCCACTTGTGCTCATATCGTCTGATACAGTACCTGCTGTAAATTCTTTGTTAAAATGCCTATATTTTGCTGTTAAAATGCCCAGTCAGTACATCATTGTACCGTGGGAAACTATGATAACCCTAGAGGAAAAATGTCCAAGCCTTTACTTAGCTAATTTTTCCCTACAGAAAAGTGAGGAGATTATTTTATTTTTAAATATATTAATTCAATAAGTTGTTTTTCTCACTTGCTTCCCATCTTTTAGCTATGATGAAGAGGCAGTGATTAAACTGGAGAATAAGTAAATTCTACATGTATAGCCCAGTAGCTTAAGGACAGAGGAAAAACAGAACAATATTTTTGCATTTTCATGTGACCCAATCAATGGATTGAATTCTAAGTATGGCCACAGTGCCCTCTGCTGAAATACAAAGACCTATACGAAAAAATAAACAATGTTTAAAAACCCAAACAGGCATAAGAATAACATAATTCCTATTCAAATATGAATGATAAAAGTAGTTTTGATGAGCTATTTGGGACTGTAGGCTTTCCTTTCACAGCAATGTTGTTGTGAAACATTTTGTTTCCAACCTTGCTGCTCTGCTATGAAAACTGTGCAGCACAACTCACAACAAACACCACAGAGAACCCTGTTAAGGCACCTTCCCAGCCTGGCCATTCATGAGACTCTGACATCACGCTTCCACCACCAGGGTCTGTCACAGCTGGGACCGAGGCCACCACCCTTCATGGTGGCCATTCCAGTGACCTGACGGGTCCCCACCTGATTCGTACACATTCTCACAGGCCAGCCCGGGTATCCCAGCACTTTCTTGAGCCTTATTTCTTATGGTTGAGGGAAAAAATGGTGACTAAGCCCAGGAGAGAGAAAAATATCTAACAGATGTTTAACTCGGAACTAATGTCAACTAATGACCTTTACTCATTTGACATCTCTGGAAAAAAATTGATCTGGAAGGAAGAACTCTGTAATGGGCAAGGAAAAAAGTACTTCAGATGCCCCTCCTGATATGGTGTGCTGGGCAGTGCACGAGGCCTGACTCTCTGCACAGCATTTAAAGAAGTTAAGTAGGCAATGAGTTAGGAACAAACAACTCCATAGGCTCAGCTACAAGCATGTTTGGAGCAGGCTGCTGTTGCAATTATTAGCTGGCATCAAATATCCCAATGCAGTTGCTCTCTTCTATCTCCATCTGTACCTTTCAATCTGCAACTAAAAGGCAGAGGCTATCTTCACTGCCATATCTGCTCTTAAGAGCCCACACACTAATGTTTGGTGAAAGCATAGCTTCTAAAGAAAAAAATCCCAAGATAGGTAAAACAGACTCCTACCTCCCAACTGAGTTCAATTTCTCCTGTCTCCAGTGGATTGTTGCCATGTTTTATACAAGAGGCAACTGCTTCTGAGGTTTTGCTGTTGTGTTTTTTAATTGCAATGTAAAATGGCATGAGAGCTATGGCAGAGATATCTGAGAACATCTCTGCTGGTTGATTAAACCATGATCCTCAATCGTGCTGAGAGTCAGCCTCAGATTTTACTCACCAGCCTGCTCTCAGTGTATTTGAAGATGGACATGTGAGGAGATTTTCTGTGAGTGACATCTGCAGTTTAATGCTCAGGTTGGAGTGGGAGCTAAGAGGCAAGAAAAATCCCTTCTTTAATAAATTGTGTTGTCTCTTTAAATTTTTTCTTCATTTCCCCAGCACTCCCATCCAAGATACTGCTTAATCTGTGCTCATGGCAATGCACACTTTATGTTTCTTATTGTGATGCTCAAATTATAGCTCCAGCTAAGCTCACTCAAAGGTTATTCTAATTCCCTCCATCAAGATTTCAATTTAGAGGCTTACACTAAACTTAATTAAAGTGACCTTTTTTTTTATTACAGCAAATTCATCTTAACCAGTTAATGTGGTGGCAAGTCTTTCTTTGTTGTTTTGCCTGGCAGGGAGATCTCCTGAAATTGCAGCATCTGCTGGACAGGTGCCAAGTGGTAAAGCAATCCACAATCCCTGCCATTTGGCACTGCCTCTTCTGGCTCCAGGCATGCTGGAGCTGCCAATACCCCAGCAAAGGACTCCTCACCATTACAGGCTGTAGCTGAGACACACCAAAACCACCTTTTGCAAACAATCACCAGCCTCCCAGGGTCTGAGATACTATGCACTGGCTAACACTCCTGAAAGGCTCAAGGAAAGTTGTGTTTCAAAGAAGCCTCACTCCAAAACATTTAACTCCAGAAATACCTGGCTACAGATTCTCTTGAATTTCTGATTTCTTGATTTCTGAGCTGCTCAGCCATATCCATTCTCTCTCTGTCTGCTGGCTCCAGACACCTCTCTTCTGTGAGTTTGTCTATGGTTTCTCTGAGTATGAGACCATAGACCATGAAGGGTTTTCTCTGCTTCTGATGGCAGTTCTTGTAAAATCAATAGGACTAAATTTTAGTTTTGCAGATCATAGCACTTCTGGCTTCACAAACATTACCTTGCAGGAGGCACAAACATGTAAATTCTACTGGTCAAAACAATCCATAGCCTGATGCCAATCTTTTCTTGAAAACTTCCTTCAGAAGAGAACTTTCCTTTTTCTGGTAATACTTCTGGGAAAACTATTTTGCTGGCAAATGTGTTCATCTGCCCACGTTTGTTTTTCCATATCTGTTACCTTTTGACCCAAGTACCAGTTAGGAGGAGACCATACATTACTTTGTCTGAATCAGACATGTGTTGAAAGCCGGAGCATTTGCTTCTCTGCAGTTTTGCAATGAATTATGCATGACAGAGGAAGGAAATCAGTAGCCACTGTACTTGTTTTGCTTGTTCTGCCACTGTCTTGGCCTAACACACTCTGTTCCCTGGCCCCTTTTACGGAAGAGCTGTTTCCTGCACAGGAACCTGTTCCTGTTTGTGACATACTTTATCTGAAAAAGAAAAATCATGCCAACCTTTACAAACATTTCTTTCCTAAACGAATTCTCTTCCACGATAAATCTCTATCCCATGATAGCCCCACACTTTATCTGGGACAGTCTCTACACAACCAGTAAAAGAAGCTTTGGGGATGAGCTCTGGTGACTTTGCTGGAAATGAAAATATGTCTATATATAACTACTGCATTGGATTTCAAAACCAGACCTGAAGATCTGGATATCCCATTCCTAGTGGATTATTATATGGACTGCATATTCTTGGTAACAGTATCATTGGCTCCCTATCTTCCAAAAAATTAGGTACAATTGTATTCCTGTAACTTACCTATCACATAAAAATAAGCTGTATTACAGCAAATGTATCAATGCCAAGGAAGGGCAGAGAAATCTGTGAAAAGTCAGTGAAAATACATACACCCCCCACACCTTGCTACACACTGTTACATGGAGAAAGGCAGGTTTTATTTGCTATTTTCCTCTAAATCTCACCGATGGCTCCTCTGGATGCAGTTGGGTTCATTAATTGTTTATGAAGAAGGTTCACAGGCCCAATATAAGAACTTGGTTTACAAGGAGTAGAATTTAAAGCAAGAATTAATGGACTACAAAAAGAAAAGCAGAATTAAACACTCACTTTAGGTACAAATGGCCAAATTACTTCTGCAACAATTATGAACAAAACGCCACACTTCCATTCAAACACTTGTTCCTATGACCTTAACTTCACACAGCAGATTGTGCACAAGTTAAGCATTTGTTGGATGACAGCTTAAAAAAATTACAAAGATGACCAGGGTAATTACTGTCTTTAGAGATCAAGGATTTGCCTGTATATTGTTGCACCTCTGCCTAGTGAGAAACTTCATCTCACTTTGTACTTACATTATGCAGGCATATTCTAGCAAATGACATGTCTCTGTACAGCTTCATTACTTTTGCATAACATTTCTGAGAATTCTTAATGTTTAGAGTTAAGGTACAGTGTGTTTGAGGTTTTTAAACCCATGACCATAATTTGGTTAACTGTATGTGTGGGTGCACATACTGGTTACAGTGTATGTACAGTCACCTGTGAGAGAAAAAACAGGATTTTTACTCAAATTTACCATACACTTTGCTCGTAACAGAACATTTCCTTCCCAACTAAGCTCTGTATTGAGACTTCATGCTCTGGGCAATCCAGAAGTGACCTTCCTTATCAACTTCAGTTCTAGGCAATTTGTTATATCATTTACTCTTTCACAGGCAAACAGGGGAACTATTTGCAAACAAAATTATTTTTGTAATTTTCAGGATCTTCTTTGAAAAATGGAGTAACACAGTTGCTTACATACTTATGCATTAAACACACATAAATCTAGAAGTTGCAATTCACTCAGGACCCTTGTTTTCTACTTGTATAATCAATAACTGTTAAACATATGCGTATTAGTGTGAACTTTATTTATTAGCTTCATTTTGGAAACTGGTCTTGCATGTCACTACAAACCACGATTTTATTTGTGTACAAGTGCCCAGGGTGGGAGCATGCAGAGGGCAAAGAGTGACTAAAGTATGAAAGCAAGGAAGATGAAGAATAAGAAAAAAACCCAACCAATTATTCCTACAATGAGGGGATATCAACATTTCTAAGCTTCATGTCGACACTCATTCTAATTCCATAATCTGCACTGCAAAGTGTTTAATCTGGCTCATTCAACATCATGCCTATGGAAGAACTGAAACCCACCCTGACTCACAGATTACAAAGGGTCTGTTTGATGCTCAGCAAGCAACATTGTACATAGAAATAGGGAGGTGAAAGCAACATTTTTACACAAGTTCTGTGCTATTAATTCTTTCAGCTTGAGGGTGAGAGGTTGTGGAGTCTCCCTCATTTGAGATATTCTAGAACTGCCTGGATACAATGCCATGTGCTCTGGAACAACCCTGCTTGAGTAGAGAGGTTGGACCACATGATCCGCTGTAGTCCCTTTCAAGGTCACTGATTATGTGATTCTGTAACATGGGCATGTTCCCACACCTGCTGCCTATTCACCAAAGATATTTCTATGCATCTCTTTGATTTTGAACATGATGCTACAGTGTGAGTAACAAGGAGCAGAGAATTTTATGAAATGAGTATATTTTGAGTGATGACTCTGTTTAGACAGTCATGAATGAGTGTATTAGGTTGCTTAAGGAATCACTGGCAAAGGTATTGGTAAAGAAGGTTTCATATAGAAGCGAAAGTGTAAAAAAGTTTGTTGACAAAGTTCACTCTATTATTAATTGAATAGTTAGAGCACACAGAAAAATCAAACTAAAATCCGAATCAATCAGTCTAAAACCAAAATCAATTTAAAATTATATACATAGAAGCTTGGGATGGGAAAGGGTAAGGATTAGAAGAAATAAGGGAGACTCCCCTATTGAATCACAAGATTCAGACTGAATGCCTTTGCCAAACTGAGCCTTGGACTTGATCAAGGTCTTAACATCACTTAAACTTAACAACACTCAATCAATAGCCTGACCTAAATAATTTGTCAGAAGATTCTATAGAATTTACTGCAAGCACAACAATAACTCACTTATAGGTTTAACTTACAAATCTGAAGTACCTAAGCATCTAAGAGGGCAACATTCACAGCACATTTGCTATAACATACTCACACCTGTATGCACACAGACCCAGAGGAGTATGTACAAGGCATATACCTGTGAAAAACTGCCCTCAAGCTCAGTGAAGTACTCACATGGGATGCCTTTGTGCCTCCCCATTGGGTGAAAGGTTGAGCCCCGAGGATGGGGTCAGTGTTTGCTGCGATCCCCAAGTATCCTTCACTGGCTCCAAAAGGTGCCCACTCCCTGAGAGATTTCTGGTCACACGCCACAGTGGCCCAGGGGAATTCAAAGGGCCTCACTTGGCACCACTGTTTTTAGGACTGCAAAAAAATTGGCTTTAGCCACAGTAATTTCCCACATCAAGGTGAAGGCCTAATGAGCATTTCTGAAGTCAGTGCAGCTCGAGGAGACAGCAGGAGAGATGCACCACCACAAAGAGACAGGTTAAATTCTGAAACTCAGAAATGGTGGGAAAACAGGAGAGGTCTACCCCCTCTCTAAGAAACTTTGAAAATAGATTTAATGGAAAAGAATGACTGGCAGTTACTCAAACAAATCTGCAGGCAAAACATTGGAAATATCAGAAATGGAAAACTCTGTGGGAATAAGATACTTAACCAGAATAGCATCCCAGCCCTTAAGGACTGAGAGGAAAATGGTGGGGGTCCTTACAAAGCAATAAGAGAAAGGTGTGGACAGCTTATAGGGAATAGAGACTGCAAACAACTTTTTCTTCTATCTTCATTTTCTTCCATGTTCAGCTATTAAAGCCTGACAATGAGTTCTTACTGTACGTTTTCAGCTGGCTAGCAGAATCAACTCAGTGGCAATTGCACATGCTGCTATGATTAATGGGGTTATAGATACTCATATCTTCTAACACTTTGTATTTCACTGTAGTAAAGGACAGAAAAACCTGGCATCAACAGAAGAACATTAAAAAGAAGCATGTAACCAAAACATGCTGCATATGAAAATTTATATTACACTATAAAAAATTAAAAAGCAGAAATGTGCAATGTGTACTACTGAGTGATATTCATTATAGAATAATTTCAGAAGTAGAAATGAGACCACAGATAACTATAGTGTTGTTTGCTGTTACTATGAACATACACCAGTCATTTTCACTGGAGCTGAAGGAAAACTATTAGATCATGGTTCACACCCTACAGATGGAATAAGCCATCTTCTGCTCATGAACTTCACAGATATTAAAAAGATGATATCATCTGACATCCATCCCCAAAAACTACCAATTACACAAAACACACCCTGAACTGACTTGAGGGTATCTGTTGAAAAAATGGGGAAAAAAAAAAAGGCATTTCTCTGGAAATGCTGCATGGAAAGAGATGGTTGTGTTTCCATCTGCTTATAGCAGCTCTAGCAAAGAACTTTTCTACATAGAATAATTGCACATATTAAAATAATCCTGAAATACCACTTTGTTTTTATTCTCCATTTAGAATAAACTATATATAAAGTCAGGCCTTTGCATGTTCTGTGAGCAATTTCTCAAAAAAATATTATAAATTATTCACCTGTCAACCTATTCAGCTTGGAAAAAGATGAAACAAAGAATTCCCTCTCCAGGCAAAGCAGTTAAGTCTGCTTGGTACTTGTAAATACAACAGAAATAGAAAAGTTTCAAAGTTCACCTTTAAGGAGAAAGTTTATACAGACTGATTGCTTTGAAATTTCTCTGTGATCTGACCATGCCAATTTCTCACTAATATATCAAATGTGACAGCTACAAGCCTTTCAAGAAAAGTTAAAGTTTCTCTGAATTTTTTCATTATGTGTTAAAAGCACAAGATGATGTATCAAAAAGGCTAGGCTGATCTCAGAAGATCCCAAGATTGCTGTCTCCCAAAATTCACATATTCATAGAATGGCTTGGGTTGGAAGGGACCTGATGATCATCCAGTTCCAAGCCCCCTGCCATGAGTAGGGACACCTCCAGCTAGACCAGGCTGCCCACAGCCCCATCCAGCCTGGCCTTGAACACTGCCAAGGATAGGGCATGCACAGCTTCTCTGGGTGACCTGTTCCTTTGTCTCACCAGCTTCATATTAAAGAG
Organism: Pyrgilauda ruficollis; assembly: GCF_017590135.1. NCBI lineage: Eukaryota > Metazoa > Chordata > Aves > Passeriformes > Passeridae > Pyrgilauda > Pyrgilauda ruficollis. The sequence goes on from NW_024511210.1 coordinate 823,642, forward strand.
TTTCTTTCTCATATCTGACCTACACTCTTTCAGTTTGAAGCCATAGCCATTCCCCCTTGTTCTATCACCACATGCCCTTACAAGAAGTCCCTCTCCAGCAATCCTGTACCTTCAGGTACTAGGAGACAGTGGTAGTATCCTCTCTGTGTAAAATTGTTCCTATTATATCCAAAAACTGTGTTCCCCAGCCCCCTGCCCCCCTCCAGGATTTCATCATGGAAAAAAAAAAAAAGAAGGGGAATTCTATGACTTGCCAGTCCCGTCACTCCCAGCCATGCAAATCAGGTTTTTTTTATTTAGCAAGTTGCAACTGGTAGTACAAATTTGATCTGCAAAATTGCAGTAGTCCCCAGTACTTCAATATTGATTATTATTTTAGAACTTTAACTAGCACAAGACACAGGGAAAAGAAAAGGCATTAGGAAAGAAAAATATCTTTGTGAACTCTAGGAAGAATCAAAACCTTCCCGTAAGTGCTAGAACAAGTATGACCAGAAGATAAAGAAAAATAATGACTGGGTAAAGCTCACATTTTGAAGTAGAAAAAAGTTACTGCTTTTCACAGATATTCTGGCACTAAGGTGACATCAGAATTACCTTAAACAAATATAACCATGACAAACACTAAGACCTTCACTGACCAGTGCAGCTACAGACCCAGATAGCATCAAACCCAGCTGACTTAGCTTTTCAGTCAGAGCTGGATGACTATCCTTAGATCTACATCCTTCCTACATAAGGTGAAAAGGAATTGAGGGGAAGCAGAGGAAATCATGGGACTTGCCCTGAACAGGAAACTCATGACCTGGGTCAGACGTTATCTGGGGTCTCAGCTGTCACTGCTGTCCCACAATACACAAAATTAAGTCTCCATTTTCCTAAGCACGTCCTTGCCATCATTCTGGCTCTTTAGGGATGAGTCTCTTGCCCCTCATATACTGGATTTCCAGTGGTGCCTTTGGTCAGAGAGAGTGCCTTATTGATAGCACACTTAATCTGCTACTGGCTCCAAGGAATTTGTTCCTTAGCTTGTTTTTCTTTTAATTTCTTTACTGCAGGATGACATAATTTGAGCCAGGAATGGAAATCAGCCTACTTGTATGCAAAGCCTGAGCATGAGGAAGCAATTACAAAGTCTTTTGGAATGGGTTTGGGGACTCACCATGTTTCAGACACGAGAAGTGTCTTGCTCACCCCTTGCAGGCTGCAACAGCTGGTGCACTTGAAGAGAGAGGCTTAGGTACACCAGTGGCCTTAACTTCCCACAATTACAGGATCACCTGGCTGGCAATCACAACTGGAGAAGGTCCAGGACACTTGCTGTTCCAAAGCACTGTCAGTTAAAGCTGCTCCTCCATAGGAAAACACTCCACAGGTGCACTACCAATCAATTCCAATGCCTGACCACCTACTCAATAAAAACTTTCCTTCTGTTTTGGTGGAACTGCCTGCATTTCAGTGTGCCCCACAGACTCTTTCTCTGCCACTGGGCCCCACTAAGCACCGCTGGCTTCACCTTCTCCACTCCCTCACCAGGTAGTTAAAGACATGGATAGGATGCCCAAGTCAGTACCAATGCTGGTCCTTGCTCCTTTGAGCTGAATGACTGTAGACTCAGCAGCTCAGACAGATTTTGAGATATCTGGCTTTCAAGACAGGCCCATAACTTCAGTCACCATCAGTGTCTCCTTTCCGGAGTTGCTAGCTTGTCTCTGAATGAAGAGTAGGATATACCCAGCAAACTTCACAAGTAAACCAGTGTTGAAATAAGATAGTTTGTATTATTGACACAGAACACATTATAAAATTACTTGATACAAGAACAGAAGACACCCATAATTTTATTGCCTTGTCAGATGTAAAAATTTATTTATGCTATTTGTCAAGTGTTTAAATTTACACCAAAGACAAACACTTAAACTTCAGGTCCAATTGTTCATCAGTAAACCCTACATCAGAATAATCTTGACACTTCCAAGGAAAATTTTTACAAGACGCTTAGAACAGCAGAATATCATAAATAATGGCCAACTTCACAAGCCTGAGGATCACTACCTCATTACTATTTCTCTGCTGAGCATGAGAATAGAGGAAGCCTTAAAGCCATTTTAATCCCCAAACACTATCACTACTGCACTCAGAGCGTTTACATCACTGCCCTGCAATAATAACACCAAACATTACAGTTAGTTGTAAAGATTTATCACAGCTTCCCCTAACAAAATTACTTTTCTTTTAAACATAACAAGAGAACTGTGCATCAGAAAAACTGCAAAATACACAATCACCCATTTGGCTTGGTTTTACAATAAAAATAGTATCGGTCATCTATTTGTTAACTTCAACTCTTGTGTCACACTCCTTACCCCTTCCTTTCTCACTTAGGAAACTACACTAGACCAGGCAGTTTAATTGTAGCACTGAGGTAGCATATTTTAGTTGAACAGAGTAATATGTTTGATATTGTGCCTCTTCTCCTTTAAAGCACAAAAAAACATCCCCACAGTTTTTCAACATCTTTGGAGAAGACAGGCATATAGCTCATTTCCAACAGCCATTCTATTCTGAATTCAAAGCACAAAGCATCTATGAATGGTAGATACATTATACCAGCTCAAATGAATGAGAACATATACAAGAAGAAGGAAATATGTCAGTTTTACTAGAACTAGGGTTATATTTTAGCCCTATGGCACCTATTGTTCCCTATTATGAAATGCATCTTTACCGTCCCTGAAATTTAATTTCAAAGACAAGGATCCTGAAAAAGGGCAGCTGCGCCACTGTTCTAAATGATTTTCACACTATTGACACAGCCAAATAATTGCAACAAAACCAGATTAAATCAAAAGACCTAACATAAAGTCAACAGGAATTAACAATATGAGTATACTGAAAGAATCAAAGTTAAGGCAGAAGGTATGACTTAATGAACTGAGAGCACTTTCCATTCACTTAGAAGTTAAAGCTGAGATAGCCTTAAAAATAATTAAAGAAAAAGCAACACCAAAAAACAAACAAACAAAAACAACCCAAAACCAACCAACCAAACAACAAAACAAACCCACAAAACAACAAAAAATAACAAAATCAAAACAAAACGAAAATATCTATCACTGCAAGAGTAGAAGCCTCATTTCCTAACAAATTGAGAGTAACAGTATCTCAGCTTTGCCCTTCTGGCTAAAAGCTTTAAAAGACTAAGCTGAAGTCAAGCTGTACTCAAGATTGCAGCCTTAACTTCTAGACTGTTTATTAAAGTAACTCTTACAGACACACCTGTGTATTTAGAAAGAATAATAAACAGTGATCCTAAAGAACAGGAGTAATTTCCTGCTCTGTGTGCCATGCTTGTACACAAAGCCTTGTAAAACTCTGCTGAATGCTACACAATCCTCACCCAGCCCCAGGCTGGATCTTTGAATTCCTCCCTCCATCTTCCCCACAGAAAAGCAAAAATTTTTACTGTAGCTAAAAATCCCTTGAGTCAGCCTCATGTATAGGGGAAATTGGGTTTTAACACGTTGGAAAGCAGACTGAGAATGTAACTGAGCTGACAGATAAACTCCCATGCAAACACGTAAACAGCTGAGGGAAAAATGCTTAAGTTATAATGACCAATTCAAGCTGTTTATGAAGGCATTGATGTTAATCTTTCAAGTAACCCAAAATGCACTCGAACACCTGTTACTAAAAACTTAAGGCTTTTATGAATACCCTCTTACATACAAAAGGAGTATTAAACAGAAGGAACTTGTTTACAGTAAATACAAACATCTGAAAAATCTCTGAAACCTGTTTATACAAATACTAATAAATTCTTCAATATTTTGTACAACTAGAAGGTGCACAGATTGGCATTCAAGCAGTCAATGCTGGCAAACATCTGTCAGACAATAACATGATTTACTTGGATAACAATATAGTTTAAAATGCCATAAATTAAAAAATAAGTTAGTTCACATTTTTTTCCCCAGATTTTATGTACATCTTAGTCTTTAATGAGATCGTGCAGCCTTCTTCAGAAGCTCAAGGTCTTTCTGACGGCTTTTAATTGCTCTGGCACAGCCATATTCTTCCAGTTGCAGAGGGATATACTTTTCTATCTGAACGAGCCCATGCCCAGCAGGACTGGTAAACAGCTTAATCCAGGATGGCTTAACGTTTCCTCTGAAGCCCAGAAAGGCCAAGCTTCCTGTGACAGAAAAAGCTCAGCATTACCAAACCAGCCAAGCCCACTGCAGCATCATACAGGACTGGTTAGGTAGGAAAAGGCATGCACCCCCAAAATTCCTTCCCCCACATTATTCAGGGCATTCATCCACTCTCAGCTTTACATGCACCTTAAAAGGAAATAATGATTTGCAATTTCCTGCCTCAATACTTAGTATTAAATACCCTGAAATCTTAATTTAAAATCACAGCTAATTGGACAGTTATAAAACCTGCTTTCTCAACCACAACTTGTGGCATCACTCTGAACAGATCAGAGCTACCCCATGTGGCCTATAAACTCATCATCCCTCAAAATACCAATAGCTTCTCATTTCTAGCTTCAAGTTGTTTTAGAACAGGAAATACTAGGCAGGCACAGGAGATTGCTTAAAAATACATTTGCTGGGTGAGGCACAAAATACAAGCTTCACAAAAAAAGCCTGGGACTCTTGTGTGATCCACAGGCACAAAGAACTGCTAGTTACTTCTCTGTTTGCAACAAGTTTCACACAATGGGATAAAGAGCTTTTCTGCCCCATCTGCTAAAGGGCTGCCCATCTCCCTTCTCAGCAAGAGCTGACACACAGCAGCCACACCAGCACAAACTGGCAACCACCCTCCACCAGCTGCATCCTTCTCACACACCCCATAAGAAACCCACCACGCCAACGCAAGCACAAAGACCAAGGTGGTGCCAAAGAAATGTGCAACATTTCCACCAACCATTGCTCTGAAGATAAGGTGGTTTCGCTGTCCCCAGGGACATTAAGGCTTCAGCTAAACTATTAGGAATTGCTACATCACCTCTTGTGCTCAGCAGAATGATAGACCTGCAACAGGAACAGCATGACACAGCAGCTATTACAAACACATTATTTTAATATTCTGCTACAAACCTTTCCAGCTAGCTGCCCTCAGTGTCCAATTCCTCATGAATACTTATGACATGGAAACAGTCAACACTTTCTGAAAAAAGGACTTAGAATTTCTTGGTTTTAAAGTAACTTTAAATTTAACTTCAAAATAATTGGAAAGTGTTATTTAAATACAGTATAGTATTTTGTATCAGAAAAGTCAAGTTTGGATATTGATCCAAAATTAGAGAATTAAAATACTGATTATTTTCTGACTAACTCTCTATCTTCATTTAGTGATAAATAATTTTCTGGAGAGAACAGTATGACATCTTTCACATAGCCCTTGCCACTGTCCTTATTAAACAAAAAGTTACTCTTGTTTTAAGCAAAGCAGTTTCATTACGTGACGTTTTGTTAAAGAAAATTACTTTTGAGGAAAAAGGCAACACCAGAAAAAATTTAAGTGTTTAAAATCTGCTTAGTTTTGTTAAATAAGACTACTGACCAATAAATTGCTCCTCTGTTTCTCCTTTTGCCTGAACTTAGACATATGTTTTGTTCACTTTCAGCACTCAGGTATCATTACCTATTCATCATTATTTAAATCCTTGTCAGAGAGCAGAGCTACAGCTTGCAGGACATACTGGAAATGACTGGTCATTGGACATACCTTTGTGGAATTCCAGATTTTAAATATCCATCTACACGCCTAATGTCTACTCCAGAAAATAATTTGTTTCCCAACACTGTGCCAGTGCAGGCATCTACTACGACAATAAGTATTCCATTATCCTTGAAGGAGAACATGGTATCATTGACCTGAATGGCAAGAAAAAGAGAGAGAAAAGGAAGTTAATATGAAACAAACAGCAATTCTACTGCACTCAGTATTAATCAATCTTACTCTAGTTTAGACACAGTAATTTCCTTACTAATACTTGCTTCTCCCTAGCAAGTATTCAGTATTCTTCAGTATTCCCTTTGAAAGAACACTCCTTAATGTGACTTCTGAAATTGCATGGGAGTCTTAAGCCTGTAGCTTCCACAGGAATATTGCACATTCCAGGTGACTTACTACCTGCCTCAGTCATTTCTCCTGCTTTTGGAAGCTAAAATTCAGATAGTAAATCCCCTGAACTTCTTTACAGTAATAGATTTATTATTAATTGAAATTGATCCCTGCAGCAGGTTAGTTCCAGCCCAGTTTCTTCCTCCTGCTTTGGATATGGCACACACATTCCTGGAGAAGTTTGCTCATGTGCCATTTGTCTACCTGAATAACTGAAGGTTCAGCCAGGCCAACAATGACACTGCAGAATTACAGGCATGCGCAGACTAAGTGGTATTTCACCTTCACGTGCAAGTCTGCTTCGGCATCTGGATGGAAAATTCAAACTAAAGTACTTGTTATACAGAACCACATCACTGGGCTTATTTGGGCCACATCAGAACAAATACAGAAATCTACTGATTGTTTAGCAATTGATATGTAGAGGACTTCCACAAAGTTTAATGGCTCATGTGACCCATCCCACTAACTTGCTAATGTGCTTGCAACAAGGACAATTTCAACAAAATGTATTTAACTAACAAATTGTTAGTTTATGTGCACTGTTTATTTCCAAAACCAGTCATAAATGTATACCCACACAGATTTAAACATAAGCTGAACATTTTAAACTCTAATGGGAACATTTTTCTCTTCAGCGAATATGCAGCTTTGAAGCCTCACTTTCTAATGTTTAAATATAAGTTTTTTGACTCTATTTTTTAAAAAATGAACCAATATTTTCATTCAAGTGAAGAAAACTGAGATGTGAATTATGTAGAGATGTACAACTGCTATAATACAAACTGCTATGGTGATATTTACAAAGAAAACCATAAAGAATACTTACATATATAAATGCTTGCTGACTTCTGCTTGATGCTTTTTCAACAGATGAATTAATCTGCACAAGGAGGTAGTTTCTGTGAGGGTCACTGGTGAATACCATCTGGATATCAAACAAAACAGTTAAGTACATATATTACTGTTTCTTCAACACTTTATCATGCCAGTTTACAACAGACAGCCCATGCTCCAAAGCAAATATATCCATTTGTCAGTGGCATTATTTATGGTACTACTAATCCTAATAAATATAATGATACATAGTGTAACCTATTTTATCTCTTAATTTCAATATTTTTCTCAGCTTGTATAGCTGAGACAATTTCAAGTTCATGCTAATAACTAAAGATCCAAACAGAAGGTTTGCCATGTAGATCACTGCAGCAAAGCTCTCCATGTAGCATAGACAATACTGCAGTGCAAGACATCAATCCACCTATGTCCCTTTTCTGTAGCACTTGGAGCAAGAGTTGAACAAAAGAAGAAAAAAAACCCTGAAACCTTTGTGCTACAGAAAGGACTCCAAACCTTCAAGGAGTCCAAGAAGATTAACCAAACTGACCACTGTAATTTGATAAGTGCAGTATTCTGTGCTGGAAGGTTGAAATTTGGACTTAAATTGAGCAGACAGCATCACCAATTCTACAGTTCATGAAAATTTTAGCTTATTTTATTTTACCTGAGTTGTGCCACATTTTGTACATGGTACAGTAGTTTTTTCTGGCATCTGCTTTATGACGGTTGGTACTTGGTAGTACTTTGGGTAAGCTTTTGTCATGCAATTACTTATCCCTTTTGATGAATCTTTGGTCACAATCTTGATCCTTTCACATCCCTGAGATGAGCAATAACTGTGACCATCCCTATTATATTTGGCTTGAAGAAACAAAAACAGTAATCTACACAAAAAGGGGAAAAATAATCTAAATTAACTTGTGAAATATAGGTACTTATATTTAATCTTAGCAGCTATATTTCATGATTTTCAGAAGCAGACAAACTACAGTATTCACTTCTGCACGACTGTCCAAAGGTTTCAAGATATTTACAGTTCACTAGAGTTAGGAAATCCCTAGCAACTTATCTAAAATTCCCCACAGTTAAAGGAGACATCAATATAAATGTAGATGCTTTGCAAAGAAAAATCAGTCCCCAGATCAGCAGCTTACAGAAAGCAAAAACCAAATTGCAGAGCATGAATTTTTTCCTTGCTCATAGATCTTTGCAGACATGCAGCAGAAATATTCAGTTTCACCCATCAACACTGAACAATACAGTTGTGCTACTTCAAATGCCTGAAAGGCAATTCAGGGTGTAAAGCTCTTACACAGAGCAACATAAATGTCTGTTCAAAAACTACATTCATTTGTGTATTTATTACAGACAGGCACAGTAGCAGGTAACAGAACAAAATAAATAAGAGCACAACTTATAAATTTAGAATCAATGTTTGCAAAACTCACAACTGATGTACACAGGACTTAATTTATTGGAAGCTCATGGTATCTAAAACCTCTCAGAAGGATCTTAGTGGCCTCTGTGAGAAGTACTTTTGAAAGAGAGACTAGGACTTTTAAGTTCTTTTGAGACAGCTGAAAACAGATTAAGATTTTCAAAAAATTTTTAAATAATTTTTATCATTTTTAAATGTTGGAAGAGAGTTTCTTGGAAATTTATAGAATTTTATGCTTAACAAGAAAACAGATACTTTCTCTGAAGACTAGGAAATTAAATCCTAAAATGCACTGCTCTGCAGCACACCAGATACTGTATTTTCCCCAGACATGGGCTAGGAAATATCTTTGGCCACTGTGGTGCTCATAGAAAGTATTTCAATGACAACCATAGTAGTTTGGAGATTTAAAGACATATGAACATTTTTCCAAAGGGTTTTGGAGTCCTTCTCAACAGCTTTCCCCTTATGCAAGTGCCTCAACCAATTGCTTTTAACACTTTCAAACTGGACATTTCAAAGTTAAACAACATCTTCTAGTAGAGTCAAATGACAAGAGTTACCCAGTACTGTTGTCAAAGTAAAACCTCTTGTCTGATCGATTCCTTTCAAGCTCCATCATTGAAGACACAGGCACGTAGCGCTCCACCTTGCTTGACAGAGCAGAGGACCGCCTTTGAAAGGTTTCCAACACTATAAGAAAATCTGTCTTTGGTTGGTAACAAAGACCAACACGAATCCAGTCGTTCCTAAAACCAAAATAAAATGTATGAGTCCTTGTAGGAACAGTTTAGGTGTCAATACAGAACAAAGAGATCACTCCAAAAAAACAAGAAACAGGAACACAAAAAGCTCCTAAACCCTCAACCAGATGATCAAATCTGCACAGCCTTTCATTAAACATTTTAATAACTGATTCTCACAGGATATATTTGGTTATATACTTCAGAGATATTCAGAGATACTTAATAAGTTCATCTGCCAACAAAATCAAGTATGATAAGCTATTCAACCGCAATTCTGCTGACTTGACTATTGCTACATCATCCTCTCCAAAGGTTTTTCCTTAAACACACTATACTGGACAAGTGTTTAACTTCAGGTGCAGATTGGTTGTTTAATCCCATACTTTTGTATTTGTAACTATGAAAAAAAAAAAAAAAAACCAAAACCCAAGCTCTGGTCTTCCAGATGGTTGCAAACTCATGCACAGTAATTTTGCAGGACATAACTTCAGTATTGGCTTATGGATCAAAGCCATGAAAGAAAATAAACATACTTGTTGAAGTTAATGAGATACAGATAGGTGACATTCGGAGCTTTTCCATTCCAATGCACTGTATAGCCCTTTTGGAGCATCACCACTGGCTGGTACTGCTGAAAGGCAGCTGCTCTCTGATTAATACCTCGAAGAACCATGGGATTGGCTGGATACTCATCTCGGACAATAGTCATGGAAAGATTCTGTCCATTCCAGGTTTGGACATAAACCTATATGATATTTAAGAGGGTGAAAATAGGAAAATTTGGTCTCTTTGCAAAAGAAAATGAAATTGTGAAGCATGATCAGGATAATATTAACCAAAATGCTGCAATCTGATGTTCTGAGTTATGTAATACACAAATCTCTCCTGAATAAAAGTCCTATTTAAAAAACTATTATAGATTTTTCCAATCTTACAGAAAAAAAAAGTGTATGGAAGAAAAAAAAAAAAATCAGCTATAACACCTGGCCACACAGAGCAGGAACCAGAATGGGAATCAAACCCATAAGATTTGTATTCAGAAGGTGGTATTTAACATATCCAGAAAACAAACAAAGAAAATAACCCCTTAAAATCCACTCTGTGAAAAAAAGCAGAGAGAACTTGTGTGGAAGAAGGCACCTTCAATGAAAAAATGTCTTAGCAGATACAGCTGTAACATAGAATTCTTGACAAACACATTTAGTTTTATCTTGCAGCATCTGATACTGTACCTTCAGTCTGCTGAGAGAAAGCATTATGCATAGACAACTGGTTCAAAGGTGTGATATATACAGAAGTATTTTTAAAAGTCAAAAAATTTTGAAATCCAAAGACAGGTAATTTTTTATTTCTTACGCTACCTGACTCCACAAGTAGTTCATATTATAGATTTGCCCCAAACAGAAAGCCAAAAGTACTAGCCTGTGCATAGTTCCCACTGCAAACCACTCCATTCCATTCTGTGATGTTAATGCATTTGGGGTGTCGAATCAAGTAATTATCCATTCGGCCCACATAGGTATCCGTGTAGTCAGTCACTGAGCCATCTAGATCATGAAATATTGAGTTCTTGTCACCATCCAGATCTCCTTCTTCAAACCACGGACCAGGCTTCCCAAAGAAGGCTTTCAAAGAAACCTGACAACAATAAAAGTTTTTGTTTTTCCTGAGGTGAAACACAGACTAACATCTCCACATATGGAGAAACACAGGAATTTGACAAAGCTGACTAAAAACTTTACAGCAAGGATAGCAGAATCTTGCAAAGCAGACATGCTGGGTTTTACTAATAGGTTCAGGCCAGCCCTTGCTTCTGAATAGTGTTAATATTTGCTGCAGAAAGTTCGTTACTAAGGATATACCAAACCTTAAAAATCTTACAAAAATTTCTTTTCAGCTTTACCACAAGCTGTGAATCATTTAGTGTAACATATCCTACATCTCTGATGGTAATGGATTTTTTGGTTAGGAGGCAAAGGAGGTGTGTGTGCCCACCAGCCAGGAGATAAACTCTGAAGTAGGTATGTGTGGAAAGAATGACCTACAGATCTTGTTTGTGTATGTTAAATACAAGAAAAGAAAACCATTTGCAGGACTTCAAGAAAACTTGTAGCAAACTTACGTTTGGACCAAACTTCACATGAGAAATGTTATTTTTTGGAGTCATCTGCCATGGATTTTTCATCAAGAATCCAACCGCACTGGTAAATCTGTCTGGAGTTGGCATGAAGTTTTTAAATGTGCACTTGGTAAGGTGAATAGGTCCATCATAAATCTGAAAGCCTCTGATTGGAAATGTCCTGTTGATGCAAGCAAATATTTATACCATCCTATAACAAAATTCATGGTACACTTGAATCTGTGTCAAATACATCTCTTCTCAGAAATCAATAAAGTAACAATTACAGAACGACTCGCAAGATAGAATTTAGCACAAGAAATACAGTTTCTGCGTTTCTCTAATGAGTCAAAAAATCCCCTACTCCTATATTTTCCTGTTAGCGGAGCTATCACTCTGCATATGAAAATGTGCCACTTTTTCAATACAAGAAATACAGCAGAAAAATAATACCACCTGCTCTTTGATTGATCACAGCAACTGGAATGACTGCAGACTGGAGGAAAGCAAATGTCACTTCTAACTTGAGGATGGAGCAGACAAAGAATAGTAGGCTTAGCTGGTAAGGCTTAGCTTGACCCCCAGGAAGATGATAGAGCAGCTAATCCTAGAAACCACTTCCACGTGCCTGGAGGACTGGAAAGTCATCAGGAATAATCAGCATGAATTCACCAAGGAGAAGCTGATAAACTTCTGTGATGAAATGACTGGCCTGGTAGAGCAGTGGGAGAGCAGAGGACAGGGTCTACCCAAACTGCAGGAAGACTTTTGACACTGTGTCCCATAAGATCCTCATGAAGCATGGGTGGGATGACAGGACAAATGGCTGGGCTCAGAAAGTGATGGCATAAAGTCTACTTGGTGACCAATAACAGGTGATGTTCCCCAGTGGTCAATACCAAGTCCAGTCTTGTTCATTATTTTCATTAGTGACCTGGATCATTAGGCCAAGTATAGTCTATGGGCCAAGCTTGCAGAGGGCACAACACAGAGGGAAGCAGCTGATGCAGCAGAGGGTTGTGCTACCACCCAGACAGGCTGGACAACTGGATAGATAGGAACCTCATGAAGTTCAACATGGGAAAATGCAAGGTCTTGCACATTGGGAGCAACAACCTCTTGTGCCAGTGAAAAGGACCTATGGGTCCTAGAGGAAGCAATATTAACAATAAGCCAAACAACGTGCCCTTGCCACAAAGAGGTAAAAAGTATCCAAGGCTGCACTGTGAGAAGTGTTATCAGCAAACTGAGGGAAGTGATACTTCTCATTTCTTCAGGACTGGTGAAGCGACAATGTGGAGTGCTTGTCCCCGTTACAAGGCAGATATGGAGACACTGGAAAGTGCAGCAAAGAGCCACAAAGATGATTAAGTCCCTGGAGCATCTCTATGGGAAGAAACACTAGGAGACATGATCAGCCTGGAGCAGAAAAGCCTCAGGCAGGAATCTCAATCCTCTGAAGGGAGGGTGTAAAGAAGATGGAGCCAGGCTATTCCCAGAGACAAGACCAGGAGCAATGTGCACGAGATGAAAAATAAGACGTCCCTGCTAAACAACAGGAGAAACTTTTCACTAAGAGAGTGACTGACCATTGGCACAAGTTGCCCAGGAAATTTATGAAGAATCCACCCTGGGAGATATAGTAAAGACACCTGAAACCTGGTTGTCCTGGAACCTGAGTCCTAGGTGACAGTTCTTGAGCAGAGGAGTTGGACAAGATGACCTCCAGAGGCCCCTTCCAGCATCAGTTGTTAGGTGATTCCACTCAACAAGACTGAACACCTCATATCACCACCACATTAACCTCTCCTCTTTAAATGGCTGAACAGCAAAAAACTAGGGTGGCCGGGGCCCACTTCACCCTTTGTCCTACTTGTCCCGTGTGTAGGGACAGAACCTGGAGCCATGTGGGCATGGTCAACACATTGTGCTACTTGATACCATCTTACACCATGGCTAGGAAGTGGGAATCTTTCTCATTTTCTGAAGGAAGAGAATTATTTTTCTGGGAAAGCAGTGAGGTAACACTGGTCCTGACCAGAGTATTTGTCCACAGGAGAACACTTTGGGATGCTAATGTAAGTCTTGGCCATCTCGTTCTTTGTCTTGAGAGCTACCCAGTGCCAGGCTGAGTGGCGAGAATTTTGCAATTTTTTTGCACATAAATCACCTTTGTTTTATATAACTTTGTTATTAATATTGTCGTTATTATTGTCAATATTCTTAATCTCATTGTTTCCAGTACACTGTTCTTGTCTCAGCTTGATCTCTGTCTTTTGTGTTTCTCACCTGAGGAGGTGAGGAAAGGGGAGTGGCTACATGGGGCTTAATTTCCAGCTGGGCTTAAACCAAAACAGTCCTCTTTCTTATTCTGTGGCAAGGGTAGGACTTGGCATTATGTTAAACAAGCACCAGTGCAAGTCAAAGAGAAAAGAGAAGGATCATGGTCACAGACTGTAATTTGTCACAGACAGACTGCAGTCTCTAGTCCCAAATTGACCTTTGAAATTCTCTTACCTGAAGGCTCTCTTCTAGACCTAAATAGTTTTTAAGTCTAAGGTTTAATTTAAGTAGGATAACTTAAATTTCTACAGAATAGTAACCTGTGGAAGCATCAGATGAACCTGCATCAGTAAAAAGGTGAGAGTGACACAGCTGCACACAGAGCATTAAAAAGAGAGCATCACTTTCAACGGAGTCTTAATCTCTTGACAGCTCAACCAAGAAGGGTCTTTACATCTGATACAGCAAATTTTTCTTGTATTTCCACTTCCTTCATTCATAACATACTTACCGATTTCTAGGCAGAGTGCGTGTCTTGTTGTCTATTCCTCCAGTTCCCACATATTTATTTTGTCCACCTTGAAACCCATAATTCTTGCTCTCACCTATGAACAGCGATTCTGATACCTCCTGGCTGGCACCTTCATCATTTGGGAAGCTCCCATCACTATCAAAGCACATCAAAGATAAATCTTTAGCCAAGAATCTCCAGCACCATTTTTACTTCTGTAACAGCCCTCCTCAAGCAAAGTCATACAGACTTCATGGACAATACACAAAAGAGAAATTATTTTAAAAGTACTCACCTTGCAAATGTCAAACCTATTCCATTGTCTGCAAACCTACAAGAAAGTCCAGAACATCAATTGTTTTTTCTGAATTATCCTACAATTGGTTAATGTAAGAGTACATCCTGCTATGCACTGAAAAAAGATTGACTTTTTCTATTAATGGAACATATAATCACCACACAGTTAACTTTTCCAAATGCATTGTTGTTAAAAAGTAGTAAAATAATTTTCTACACACTTCAAACAGGACTTGAGAGCTTCAGGGAGACAACAGAAATCCCAGTCCGAATTTACTGTCTCTACCAACTCTCAGGCTTCTTTTTACTACAGCTGGTTTTTTGCTGTTTAAGGCAGGTTCTCATCTAATCACATATAAACCTGCATAATTGAAGCTGTGGAATGGTATGACAGCTGATCATACTGAGAAGTTCCTGAAGTTAACCATCAATCCTCTCCTATAACCCTGTTGTAATGCACTTCCATAAATAAAGCCTCAGAGAAAACAGCATGCAGCTGTTTGCTTCCAAACACCTACCCAGAGTTCTGAATGAGGATATCGCCTCCCCTAACCCAGGCTCCATGATCATTGTTTTTGAAAGAGATTAATCTGTCAATCAAGGCAGCAACTCGGGGCTTTTCAGGGTCTGCATCTTGATGAGGTCGAAACCTGGGAGAGATAAACACTCAGTACAAGAAAACTTTTTTACCTTTTTTTATATGTGCCATATATGTTGAGCTGAGTAAACCTGAAAGACAAACAATCATCTGATGGGCAAGTTTCACTCTGCTTAATGTTTGGAATGAAAGAAGCTAAAAGCAGGTACATCTCTGGTCCTCACCAGTGCTAGAAAAGCGTCTGTGGGATATAATGAAGAAGGAACGTGAAACATCTCTTTTCCAGTAACTCTCACAGGCTCTTGCTCAGTCTCTCTACGTTTCTTTAGCTGCCTTTAGCCTCCCTTTATCCCCCTTTTCCTTCTGCCCTCCCCACTTGTAGTGGAGCATTAATGTGAAAGTTTGATGAAGGGAATTATAATCTCCTTGGAAGGACACAAAGGGCTGACATTAGTTATGCAAGAACAGTCTGGACATCTGTCTAACTAATCCTACAAATGGTTCAAGCTTTTCTGACATACAGCAGTGCTGCTTCTTTGGGCATGCCTGAGATTCTTTTATTGCATTGCTACCAAGATGGTCTTGTACAGTAAATCATGACTGGAATCTAGTTTAAATAGTAGGAAGAAGCAGTCTGATAAAGAATTGGCGACATTTTCACTTGATTACCCCCCAGGACCCCAGACAAAAAGTAATGCATTTTAAAAAACTGCAAACAGGCATTTTGAGCAGGTAAAGATACCTAGTCTGTTATCCCAATCACCTGATACTCTTTTGTTGAGATTTGGATCTGTCCCCTCCCCATCTAAGGGAAAAAATGGGAAGATCAGTAAATGCTAAGTTTTGATAGACTCAGTCTTCTCAATTAACATTTAAATCCCTCCAGTCTGATTCCATGTACAATGATTAGGATCATTGCATCCTCAACACACTATAGGCTCTCAAAGGGCATCCTGCCCCTCTCAAGCTCCTCTCAATTAACTGTTATGACTGAGGTAAACCGCAAGGGTTATATGGATTTTCTGTCAAAACATGACAGAAGTATTATGAAGTATCAAGTATCATCAAAATTTGGAACTTTCGTCTTTGTATTTGCAGTAGTCATTTGTCTTAAACACAGGTCAACTGACAATAAAGAATCTATTTATAAAGAACTATACTATGAACCATATTTTCAATGCTAATACTTAGTTAACACAATAAAATGTTGACAGATACAGTTATCCAATATTCAGTATCCCAGGCTATTTTATTTAAAGTTCAGGACAAGACTAACCAGGCACAGTATAAACCTGGCACTTTCCTAGACTCTCCATTACCTTCTCTCACTTTGTAAACTGAAGAAAATGTGGTTGATTGTACCACCTCTGCAAAGAGCCTTCAGTAGAACTGTACTACCGAGCTATGACCTCCAAGTCTAGAAGGAACAGCAGAAACATTCAGCAGTAGGAAAGGTGAGTGGATGCACTACTGAAACCTTTTTCTAACAATTAGTTAAAACACAGTTATAAATCAGAAGATTAGATTTTAAAGGAATATTTTCCTATCAGCAGCAATTCCAGAAAACATTTTAAGCATGACAACAGAGCATGTTTAAAACAATGTCCTCTAAGAGGACGGAAACTGTCCTGAGCAAAAGCTCAGAAGAAACCCAAAACCCTTTAAGAGATACCATCTCTGTTGTTCCCAAAACAGACGAATAAATGAAGAAAAATAACACATATGAACTTACTGCTTGGTTATAATTTATAAATTTTTGTTTTAAAAGGGTTTTTCCCCATGTGGATATAAGAGCAGTCTCAAAATGTGGCCATTTTTCACCCACTTGAAAGAAAGTATCTTTTACCTTGCATTGTTGTCCAAACAGAGATATTCTCTGGGATCATCAGCACTAGCATTAGTTGTTTTAACACCCTTATCAATGAACAAACCAGCCTGAAATAAACAAGGAAAGAAATACATAATATCCAAAATTAAAGATAGAGTAAAAATGAAATTTTAAAAACTTAGGCATTGCATTCTATACAGATATTAGAAACTCTAAGATCTTTCAGTTTGGCTTCAACTGGCATATTGTCTAAGGGAAAACAAGCTAATTAATATAATAAACCAGTCAGTGCTAAAATGATATTAATTATCTGTGATTTTTTAAAAAAGGCAATGAAGATTATCAAAGGTCACTTTAGATTTATTTCACAACATCTGTTTGAGGTTTTCCATTTATTACCAGACGCTGTTCTGGAAAATCTGGAAGCCAATCTTGTGGTGAGTTTGAATTATTCTCACAAATGGAAAAGAAAAGAAAAAACCCACTGTGAAAAAACCTTTGTGTTTCACTTTAACACTAAACTACCTTTACCATAAAAGATTATTTTGATCCATACAGTAATAAGCTTTAAACTCAATAATCCAGTATGAAATAAATTATTTGAGAAAAATAAAAGCATGAGGAAGCATTTGTGCTCCTTTACCTGAATTACATACAAATACCTGTGACTACTTTCACCTCTGATCCAAATCAGGATTACAACTGAGTCTTGTACACAAGTAGATCCTCAGACCTGCTAGTGGAGCTCTCCTTCAACATGGAACTTTAGCACACAAATTGCTACCTTTGTTTAGAGATGATAATAGCTATACAGGTGAACATCTTTTCTTCACCAGGCACTTTTGTATTGAGTATGTTCTAATTCTAATCTAAATAAAATTCCCTACAGTCCCTACAGTTAATGTTAACACATTAACACAACTTCCAAACACTGCATCATTCCTTGATATCCCAGACAATCTTAAGGCAAAATCAGTTTCATTTGGCAAAAAAAAAAAAAAAAAAAAAAAATCCAATAATGATTTTATGAGGTTTCAATGGTTAAATTATGAGAATCTCATGCAGCAAACAAACACAAGTATTTATTTAGAGTTAGATGGCTTTGTAAATGTCATTATATTTATACATACCCACAGCAACTAGATTCCAAATGAAACACTTTTAAGAACTTCAGCTGAAGTGCAACTTTAGCTGAGATGTGGAAAAGGTTTAAAAGCTAACAGAACCCTCCTCAATGACTGTAGGATGAGAACTTCATAAGAAAACTGATGCAAAAAAGTGAGCTCCTCACTTTAAGGCAATATTAAACCTTAATCTCTAGCCAGAGACTGCGTCACCATGCGCAAACACCTGAGACTCAGAAAAATAAACTGTAGCTACCTCAGCAAGCTATTGGATGAATCACTGCTATAATAAACTTTGGTTGTTCAAGGGTCAGCTTTATTCTGCGTAGGAAACAAAGCTGTAAAGAGTAGCATCTGAAATGCTACTTCTGAAAATAGTATTTTGTTAGAAGTATTAATTGATTTTAGTTGTGTCTTACAAAGTTCTGAAGCACTGAATATCTAAAATGCAACTAGAAAATACACCCATGCTGATTATACACTGTTCTACAGTTGAGTTCAAACACAGCACAAAATCTAATCTCCTACCCAGCTTAAAATGCGAACCGATAAGTTGTAATATAGAATACAGAGAGATAAAAACTTCATCTTTTTTAATAACATACTACATTACCTTAAAATTAGAATGAATCCTGTTGTTATAGAAGATTCCTAGGGGTGTAAGCTCTGATTTGGTTTCGATGGCTAGACTATGAGAATCTCCTGTAGCAACCCTGTGGAACAAATACCATATTCCAGCATCCTGCAAGTAATGAGAGAATAGTATAAGTGATTCTGACTATTTTTGGTGCTGATACAGATTTTAAAATAAAGACTCCAAACAAAAATTTAAATAGAGAAAATAAGGCAAATAATGCAAATAAGGCTACATTCTCATGGATAATATCAACTAAAAAGTGTTTTGCTTCTCAGTGAAGCCGTTCAACACCACATATTTAACATGTTCTAGTATTTCAAAGTAGAAAAGTGTCCAAATTAATGTAACTTCCGCAATTAAGTTATGTCATCCCACACACTAGATTTTCCTTTACTAATAGATAATACTACTCACAGTAAGATACTCAAAATCATTCCTCCTATCTTTACTCTTTCAGTCTGTTAAGGTTGGTTCATCTCTGCTCCCATCAAAATTTAAATGGCACAGCCAAAAAAACCCTCAAGAGCTTTCAGTAGACAGAAAAAAAAGCACATGAAGAAATCTGGCCAGTTCGGGGCACTGTGTCAATGACATGCAGTAATAATTTTATGATCTGTTCATTTTCTATACTTTTAATATCTCTTCTCTTAAATAAGCTGGATTTATCTGCTAAATGAAACCTACAAAATTTCCCTTTCAACTACACCTGTGTTCGCAAGAGGCAGCATCATGACAACATCTGCATTGGAGACACCTACTGACATCAAAACTTTTGCCTGACCATAGGTCGTGTGCCTTTTAAAAAAAAAACAAATCACCCCAAAAGGCACATTAAAGAATTAAATGGTAGCTAAAGAAACACTGGGTGCTCCATCTCAAGAAAAACAGTCATCAACCTTTCCAAGAATCATGTACAAAGTCAATTCACCCTGGCTTAAAAGATTTAATGCATTTCAGTCCAAGAATATACTAATTTTCCAATGAGTGCTGGAAATTCTACTTTACAGTAACGTTCCCATCCCAGTGTGTAATGATGATGCACTGACATTTCTGATTAACCATTACAAAGCAAATATGGATGTTCCATTAAAAAAAAATCCCAAAATCTTACCTCACATATAATTAAGTACAGCTCTGTGTTTGGCAGACTCATTTTATCCAAAACACCCTCTGATGCTTGAAAAAATAGACTTAAATAAACTTAAAAGCTTGTTAAGCATCTGCAAGCATTCAGAAATATGAAAAAGGTTGGGTTTTTTCCCCTTTTCTTCTCTCTCATACACAGCAAAACAAAAGAAATATCTACTGCCCATAGAGCCTTACAATAGGCTTCACTGCATAATTAAGGACCTTGGGAAGGAATGGAATTATTTTGCTGTGAATTGCTCTAGTTTATACCAGCAAAAGCTCCTTAGTGCAGAGTCCATATGAACACAGTTGAATTATTCTATTTCCAAAACAATAAGCCGTGGTCCCTTTATACTCGTGTTTACATCCATGCAAAGGATGTATATCAGAGTAGCTAAACTTTGTAAGACACAAATGCTTGTTCCAATCAGGCACATCCTGCTAACAAAAGCAAGTAACATCTATTGGGATGAGCTACATGGGCAGAAGAAGACTTTGTAGGACTTAAGCACCAGATAAAGAAGGAGAAAAGCTGTTTAACTTAGCCTGCAAAGCCTAAACTAGTTATATTACATAAATCTGGCAAAGTAGAAAAACATTGTGTTGGACAAAAAAGAACTGGCTTAATTTGGGAGATGACTCCAGATTCCTCCTAGTGACAGACAGTCAAATAATCAAACAGAAACAAACCCACTACAATAAAAGCAACAAGAATTAGACCACACAAAAAACAGAATGAAATTTTCTGATTTTTTTAACAGCTGAATTGAAATATCTGGAGTAAGTATTTTGAATCCTATTCTATTTATTAATAACAGTTAACTGCTAATAAATAAGTTATTTACTTATAAAAATGTTATAATTTATAGACAAATGTTATCTGGGGCTAAAAATACACAGGCTCATGTTCTTCCAATACCAGAGCCTTTGCAAAAACAATCAATAACCTTTCCTGTTTTCCATTCCCACTGATCTCTTCAGAGAAGTCCAATTAAAAACCTTATATATCTCAGCCTCTAATCCAATATAGAACAGACTCCAGCCCCTGCCTCCACATTATGTACATATCTTTATATCACAGGCAGCTATGATAAGATATTTGCGCTAATATAAGGTCCAGAACAAGCAATGCTATATCAGCAGTAACTGGCTGGAAACAATTGCCTAACCACTGACAGAAAAGAAGCATTTTAGCTATTTCTTACACAATGAACACCTTTTTGTAGTAATTTTTCATTCCAGTGACTAGAGCTCTTGCAAAACTGTCACTAAACTCATGACAACCTACAGAAAATACAGAAGACTTAATATGAAATGCACCAATTCTGTGAAAATAAAAGGATTTCTACACAGACACTACTACCTTTCTACACTGACACTACTGTCAGGTCTATTAAATACAAAGAAGAAGAGATCTCCTCTGTTGCAGCCACAACAAAGATTTTTGGCATCACCTAAATGCACACCTAGATATACATATTGCATTTTCAATGCCAAAATGCTGCCAAACATAAAAAGATGCATATATAAAAAAAGAAAATATATGTAAATCTGGCAGGGTAAATATTACAGATTTTACAAATGCCAGTGACATAAGTAGTTTGTCATTAATTATACCCATATGCCTTACCTGTGAGCCTGCTGCTGCATTGTTTATAAGATGATTGTTGGGATGAGAAATCCAGAATGTTGAAACGGCCCTGAAATATTATTCAGAAACTAGTTACTAAAGAAAACCTCTATCTCCAACAGAAATATCTTCCCTTTTTAACAGCATCAGAAAAAGGTAAACTGATGAAGTAACTATTTCACATTCAAAATACAAGTCACAAAACCTTCCACATCTAGAAGTCCAAAATGTTTTTTTTTTAGTTCAGTGCACAGTATTGTATTTAATGTTGTGCAATGTTTAATGTTAACCCATGCAATGATAAACTGTTTTTAAGAAGCTTTCACAAGAAACAAATAGTATTCAGAAAAAATAGTGGTGATAACTTCAGAGTATGTATAGGTTTACACAGTAGTGAAGATGTTCAACAGACTTCTAAGGTCCCAAGTATCACAAGAAACAACAATGTTCCTATAAAATATTTTTTTCTTTAATAGAAGACTAAGTGTTATTTTTATTGCTATTTTTTAAATACCAGTACTCCATGAACTACATTCATTAAATTATAGATAAAAATATTTCCATCTGTACTTTGTCAAAAGATCATCTGCAGTTCAACTGCTACAGCTGGCTGGGTTTTACTTTTTCATCAACACATACTCACATGCAGTCTGTGGCTGGGACTGGGACATAACTTCCATATACCTTATCCCTAATCCCAATACACATGCTGCTGTTTCTGTCTGTAGGTAGAAGTGTGCCTGGTTTTGTGACTAGCCCAAGGTTGTGGAACAAAATATTCCTCTGCTCAATGCCATCTTCTATGAAGAAACAGTGACCTAGTGTGTCATAGCCAATGGTGTCCTTTATCTGTAGAAATACAAGTTCATTATGTCAGCAGTAACAGCATTTACTGAGATTTATTTGACAAATACCATCTAGTTTTACTATCTCGGCACAGCTGCAGAGTAAAGTGTCAGTATCAGCAGATCAGATGATTCAAGCACATGGTTTTATTCATCCCTCACAAACACAGTGCTGTCTGGAGAGTTTAGCTGCCTTACAGCTGTCTTACAGCTAGCTGCTGTAAGAATCTGACAAAACAGAATGGTGAGAACTGTAAATTACTGTTTGTAGTAATTTATTTATCCACTGAAATAAGAAAACAATTGCTGAGCATTGGATTTGCATAAGGGAGGGGATTGTTTTGGCATCTAAATGCTCTTTATAATATTCATTCCAACATAACAGGTTTTACTCTCTGTGCACCTACCAGCAAACCATTAGTTGCATGAACAGTCACACATCTGGAAAAACAGTGATGAATGGAAAGACCTTCCAGATAAGTTTTAAAAGTATATCCTCCTTTTTCATCCACATCCCCACAAAGGTGAAAGTGAACAGGGTAACTTCCAATCTGCTGCTGGCCCATTTGCTTCAATTCCACATAGGAAAGGTGAACAGATGTAAAATTCTTCAAAATCTAAAAAAAATTAAGTCCAGAGGGAAAAACCAATTTGCTTTTTAATCAATAGAAATTTTAATACATCATCTACCCCAGACGTACAGAAGCTAGATGTGCAGTTGTCACAGGCCAACACAATAAAAGTTATAACAAATATTACTGTCTTGCTCTACAAGAAGCCTTACAAAACTGTATCCCTCATATATGATTTCAAAATTCAAATCTCCATGTGGCTACAACAGAGGAATTTTCACCAGACATATTGCCACACTTTACTATTTGGTCTGTACTAGGTGGCAGATGAAATATTCTTACATGTACTGTCCAACCAAACAGAAGTCACCTATATCTGGGACTGTCAGTAAAGAAGCTGCACCAGCATGGTCCATCTGTGACAGGCATAGCTGAATAAAAATCACAGAATAATGCAGATTCAAAGGAACCTGTTGAGATACCTAGCCCAACTGAGAGCTCGGTTCTTGGTCAGCTTCATAAAACAGCTGCTCAGAGAATACCTCCAGTCACAGAGATGCTCATGGTGTCAATTCCTTCCACCCTTTCTTTTTCTCAGTATGTGAGCATTATTTGCCTTCTTTAAGCCTGGTACCATTGCCTCTTGTCCTCCAGCTGTGCACCTCCAAGAACTGCTGTAGCCACTGAACCATCACCAGTACCTGAAGACAGCAATAAGATCTCTCCTCTCAACTCCCCATCATTCATCATCACACACTGCCACACTACCTTTCCAGGACACAGACCAGTGCATCTACGTTTTCATTGCCATTGCAATAAGAACCCAAAACTGGGCACTGCACTCCAGAGAAATGTCTTTACTAAGGAATATATTAAATAATTCTCACCATCATACACCTTCACAGTAATGTTACTATGTATGAAGTAAGTCATAATGGGGTTGTACCAGTAATGCAGAAAAGTATTTTCTTCCGCCTAACCTGCTATGAAAGCATAAACCAAGTGCAACAGCTAAACTGCAAGGAGCTAACCTGAGTTAAAAACCAAATAAAAAAAAGAGAAACCAAACCAAAACAAACCCTATTTTTTTTTTTTTTTGTGTAACTTCAGTTCATTAACTTAGCTGTACTAAGTAATTATCAAAAATATCCATTTTCATAGGGCACTGATTAAGCTTTTTTCCTCCTCCTCTAATTGAACTCTTGGGGTTTGTATACCTAACATATAGAGGGATGGTCAAAACCTGACCTTTTAGGCATCTTTAATCTCTAGCTCTTAACTACTGCAAAGCATCAAAACTGCAAACCTCTCCTCACTGCTACTAAGCCCCCTTTAGGCTACTGAACTAGGGACCAGTAGGAAATTCAGGATGTTCAAAAGCTATTATATTTCTTAACATCTAGAATCCCTCTGCTTGAGAATGTAAGATTAGCGTAAGCCAAAAATACTTTCAGTGCTGAAGTCTAGATTTGGCAGCAGACACTCACTACTCAGTCTCCTGGGAACAATTTAACTTTGATGAGTCAAAAAGTTTGTTTTCTTTTCTACCTTCCAGACAATCGAAGGTCTGCTTATTTATATGTTTGTCACACTTAGCAAGAGTCACAGCTTGTCACTATCTTCTTTCATTACATTATTGTGAACCCTTGACATCTTGAGCCCACGTACCTTCTTCCACAAAACAAAAGCTGACACATAGTAGGAAAGGGCTTATTTTCTTTCCCACTATTATGGTCACCACTATGAAATTAAAATCTGTATACAAATACATCAGAAAGAGATTTAAACTGTGTTGACCACATAATGAACACAAATATATTTGCAATTAAAATATGAGGCCTCAAACTTCTTTAGCATCATTGAAGCACTGCTGCTCAAATCTTTCATCTAGAAGTGAACACAAGTTAAAATACTAGTTTCTAGAACACTCCTTTCTCTCAGCTTCATTTATTCATAATACAAGAAATTTGAAGCTGTTTCCCTTATAGAGCCTTAGTACTTTCAGACTTTTAAGAAACTAAATATAAAACCCCATAGTACAAGTCAGTTTCTGCCCCCTCCATGCCTCTCTAGTGCCCAGGTTCAGATGGGAAATTTGAATTAGGATTCAATGCTCATCACCTGGGGAGGAACAAAGGCAGTGAAAGAAAGGAAGAGAGGGAGGTCAAGTTTTATGCTGTAATGTTATAGGATGTATACGCATGGATGTCACTTGTTCAATCCCTAACATACAATGTTACAGCACCTCCTGGACGTTTCTAGAACAGTTTGAGCATGATATCCCTTCCTTCAGTTCTGCAGACTAAGTCTTGAGGAGTTAAATCTAATCTGGGTAAAGCTGAGAATGAAGTAATTTCCACAAAAAGCAACTGAATGAACTGATGTTCTTTAAGTTTTCAAATGCCTTGAAGTTAAACATTAATCTTTTTGTCCTTAATATGCCTTTATATGACAGAAAGTTAATTTAAAATGCTTTTCAAACCTTGATATGTCCACCAAATGTATCGTAACTGAAGAACTGACACTCCTTTTCAAGATAGCAGGTATTTTCTGTCTCCCCCTTTATTAGGATGTTTCTTGTAAGAACTCCAACTTCTGCTCTCATGTCCACTCCATCAATTACTTCTCCTACATGAAGAAACTGAGGGTTTTCTGTCCAACAAGTTTTGAAGCAGGAGGAAAAAAAAAAAAAGAGAAAAAAAGGCACCGCTGATTAAAACCAGAATCAACTTACAGAAGAAAGAAAGATAACTGCAGCAACAAAACCTGTGCATTACTCTTCCTTAACATGCTGGTCTCTCTCAGCTTTTCTTATGGTAGATCTATTTTTCATTTTAATAAGAAATCAATCATCAAAAAATATCAACATTTTATTTGCAAGTGCATCTTATAGTTTCAATCCAATAGCTTGTGAACAGAATGGGAAAAACCAAAGAGTTTATTAATCCAATCTGTCAAACTTTTAGTGAAACACAGATGCAGACTTGCTTTAAAAAAAAAAAAAATGCTGGCTGCTTAATCTGTTTCAAGGACAAATTAAGAACTGAAAGTGAAGCCAAAACACTGTTTGAAAATGCTGTATTGATCTCCTCCTAAAAGAAAAAACGACTTGCTTTCCTAAGTTTCCTCTTTATGCATCTTCAGAATAGCTACCTAAGAAAGAGGAAATTAGGGAAAAAAAGATAGTCTGATTTTACACCCGTCTTCAAAAACCCAATCAATTTCTCATTGAAAGTAAGAAAATTATCTGGTTCTGTAAACCTTAAAAAATGCATTTATGCGTTTATTGATACCCTGAATACAGATTATCACTATCTCTCAAAGCCTTAAAAAAAAGGCTATAAGCCTAAACTACCACCACATGAAGCGGAACTAAGAGTGACACCAACACTAGACCTACTTCTGAGGATTTAAAAAGACAAGAGACATCTGTATGGGACTGCACTCCTCTCCCTAAAGGCTTGCCTATTGTTTTTCCCTATATTTGACTAGAAACTCAAGAAATCAAGTTCAGAAAGAGCAACCAGGGCTCCTACAACACAATACTTGATGGTTTTCCTACTACAGAAAGGTGAAACCAGCAAAAAACCTAGTAAAACAATGCAAGAAATAATTTTGAAAGATTACACATTCATCAGCATGTCAAGTTTACCATTACAGAGAAAATTCATTTGTTATGGAACAAATAGGTAGGGTGGCATGTGAATTTTTTAAAACTGTATGCATTACTTTGACAAAGAAAACTACATTGAGGGTAGCAAAGAACCCCAACTGGGTAAGTGGACTGTAAGTTCACCTCCTTTAGTATCTTTTTAGTTAGGATTTACTTTGGGGGGGAAAAAAAAAAAAAAAGCAGCCAAGATTTCATGTTTTACACCATATCTTGTGAAAACAGGATTTTTTTTAACCTTTAAAAGCAGCTGCTTTATCACAGCACAATTTCCGAGATGAAATAGAGTCTATGCACACACTGCTCAGTGGTGACAAGAAACTTCTTAAACTTCATATTGCAACCTTTCAGTTAAGTTTGCTCTTTAAAACACTGTGCCCAATAAAACACACAACATGATGCTTAAGAACAAAGCCCAGGAAATATCACATTCAATTGCACTAAGTTAGCTCTGCAGCTTCACTCAAACTGGCATTTTCTGACGGTGTAATCACATGAACGGAGATACGCTTTCCTCATACTTGAGATTTCTCAATGCAGTAAAACATACATGACCCATGCTAACAAACATGTGAGAAGCAAATTTCACTGCCAGCAGGACAGCCAGACTGGCAGTCCCTTAAGGCAGAGGTGTACAGGGAAATCTGAGGGTGTTGACAGAAAACTTCTGAGAATGAAGAAGAGCACTTTGAAGAAGAGGAAGTTGCACTGTGCAGAAATTAATGGGACAAAATCAGACTGAGAAGAGCACCCACGAGCTGCTGCAAACTAACATTCCACAACAATTTGTTAGTTTGTGCTACAGACTAACGCTGCCGCCCACCAGGAGCAAGAGGGGAAGCTCCAGAGCAGAAGATGGAGGACACCAAGGGGGAGGGCGGTACCATGGAGCAGGTGTGGAGCAGCAGAAGGAAAACAGAGACGCCAGCAGAGCTGGCAAGCCACTCCCGTGGGAGGCTCCTGTGATGTCAAGCAGAATGACTCAGATAATAAAAAGGAAATGGTCAACAACATGCATGACCATTTACTTGCGCATCATACCCAAAGGAAAAACAGATTGCAACTACTCAGGGATATCCTGTGACAGCAGAATCTTGGAAAGGCCACTTATTTTATAACCATTTTGTTGGGGAGGTGGTAAAAAGGAGACTGAGGGAAAGGAGAAAAAAAGAAAAAAGGTACAGGTTCACAGACTGCAATTTTCTTTTTTCCTTCCTGTTTTTATTTCTACTTTTTTAATAACAAAAGAAAAAAAATATAACAGTTCAAAAGATGAGAATGACACTAAAGGCAAGGGAAACAAGAAATTACCACAACAGCTATTCAAGCTTGTGGAAAGACAGAAAGGAGCCAAGGAAGGAAAACAAGCCTAACCCTACTGGAGAAAAAAAAAAAAAAGGCATTCAATGAGCCTGGGAAGAAATGAGAAAGAGAAGTTAGCATGGTGAGCTGTGAGGCAGACCTGACATACATTTTATAGCAAGGAGAATTACACATCCATGTATGTGGCAACAAAGCTATACAGCAATTCGAGGAAAGGCTGCTCTTTTCTGCTTACACTGCAAGGGCCTGTCCAGCAGCACATATTTCACACAGATCTTCAGGTGGTGACTGCTCTCATACCTTTGACTTTAACCTGATGCTTGGTACACTCCATGCAGGGAAGGAGGGTGAATTCCTCTGTCTGATACATCGAATAGTCTGTGCTTGCAACCACAATCCTGTCTCCAGGCTCCCACGTACTAACATCATCCAGTAGATTCAATATTACTCCACCCACCGCTTCCACCTGGAAGCCTGATATTGGGACACCTAATTAAAAAATAAAAGGAAACAAAGATTATATTCACCTTTATATGAAACAATTCCCAAGAAGATACTAACAAAATATGTAAGAGATTTTGCAGGCCCCAAAGCCCTCTAAAGTACAGCTTTGCCCTCAAACATGCCAGTGTGAGAAGCCTGTTTAATTACTGGATCTCAAACAAAACAAAGGGAAAACACAGACTAATGGTGACTGGAAGAAACTATGATTTTTTTTTTTCCTTAAAAAAACCCTAGTATCATATAGCAGTAATTTGTAGGTCCAGCTACCTCTGCTTATTTCAAGTGACATTTTTTTGCCATTTTAAACTGTACAGATGTAATCAAGGACATGGAAAACAAAGTAGAGGACTTTCTTTTTTAAGCACAACTAATAGAACAGTTTGGCAGACTAAACTGCACACATACAGAATTTCACTGGCTTATGATGAATTTGCATAAGTTCAGCCACTTTTGCTAACTCTTGAACCTAACTCTACAGCACCAGTAAGTAAAAGATATATTATGGTAGATTTTTTTTTTTATGTTAAGTCTTTACATTTTCATGGGGCCATCAAGAACAGTAAAGGAGTAGTAATAGCTCAACTGCCTAAGAAATACATTTTTAGCTACCATAAAAAATTTTTGAAGAAAACATAATAGCATTTAGTAATTCTAAAAACAGAAAGAGATTATTCCCAATAAAAACTCAGATCAAATATATCTTAAATTTAAAAAAAAATTAATAAAGGACAAAAGCAAGCAAGTGGCAGGTCTTCTAGCTTTTTATACCACAGACTCAACTTTGTAACTCTGTGCTTGAACAGACTCAACTTTGTATCAGAACATCAGCCTAAAGTTCAGCACTCTAAAAGCAGCCAAAAATTGTAACAAGAATGAAACATTTCTTTTGGCTTCTGCAGTTTGGGGGTTGTTTTTTTGTTTTGGTTTTTTTTTTTTTTTCTTTTGTACCGTAATCAACATCTCAGAAACTTAGATTTAAAATCTATGTAATCTGTCAAATTACGAAAAAAAATTTAAAAATGTCAAAACTTATAAGACTCCTATCTTCATCTAAATATACTAGAATTTAAGACTAGAAATTAAACAATATTATGCTGCTCAAATACTGTGAGACAGAGTGAGAAATAGGTAGTACTGAAGAACTGTGTCCTCCTATTTCATCCATAGCAAGAAAAAACAACTTATAGTAGCACTCAAAAATTTAAATTGCAACCAGAAATTTTAGAGAAAAAAAAAGCATATGAAGTATTTTTTTCTTTTTCCCTCAAATGTAGAATTTCACAAAACACTTTCCTACCATCATTCCATTCGCTGTAAGCTCTCACAACAAACTTCTGACCATCCACTGTGAAAAACTCTTTTTGAGCAAGAGCTTTCCCACCAGTGCTGTGGTTTTCATAGTTTCTCACTGATTCATTACAGGAAGAATTTCCACCACCTATGACACCAACTAAAGCCCAGGCTTGCCTGTGAAAATCAAAAGTAAATGTTTAAATATAATGGCCCTTTAAAAATTCTTTACAAAACCAGGAAAGGCAAGGAGTATAGAAGTCATAAAAAAGCCTTTTGCTTGCTATTCCAAATTAATTTTAAAATGGAACTTCAAAATGTAGAAGGAAATGGGCAAATGTAACAGCAGAGAAAAAAAGTTTAAAACAACTGGGTGTCCTATACACAAATTGGCAAACAACAGCTCTTACTGGGGAGGGCTGTCATATACATTTCTAGTAAAACCTTCAACAAGATACACATTTTTCCAAAAGCGAATTGCTAGAGATGTGTGACAAAAGCCACACAGGATCCTACTCCCAAACAGCTTTAGCAAGGCCCAGGAGGAGCAGGAGTCAGTGCCAATGTTCCTGCCACAGCTCCCTGCCATTCGCCAGCAACACCCCAAAGGAGCAGTCAGGACTCTCAGTTCCTCAGGCCAGGAGGGATGGACACAGCCTGCACCACCACAGACACTGGTGCTCACTCCCGTGCCAGACAGGCAATAGCTTTTGAATCTTTCAGGATGCCCAGACACAGAAAAGGAAATGCATGCTGTTACACAACCTTTGTACAATATACCACTCATGTGTGAGTGTTTGGAAATTTAAACCAAACCACGCACCACAGACAGCTGCCACCAAGTTCAAAAAAACAAGTTTATTTTGCTGTCCCTTACTGCTCTGTAATGCCATAACCATGTGTGCAAAGGAAGCGGTAGAGATCATCTACAAAAAAGCCAGACAATTTTGCATCATTAAAGTTGAATCATTCACCCCAAGTGAAAACAGTGTCAGATAGCTGGACTGCAGTCTGTTGCTAATGATTAATTCAACAGCAGATATTAAACCCACCTTCAATACAGATGCCTTTATTTTAACCTTCTTGATGTTTTTGTTGATTGGGATCAAAAAGCCTGACAATACTTTAGCATTAACACGTTCACAGAAATAGTACATACTGGGCCAGCTTTTTAGTAGCAGCAGCAAACAAGCTGAACATTTCACATACTGACATTCAAAGTAAAGTTATTTTGATGCACGCTTTGCATTCCATGCTGCAGGAAGAAGTGTAGAAGGGGAGAGGGCTGTAATGGAGTATTCACCTCCATGCTGACATCTTTTTCACTACCATTAGAGGTTTAAGAAAATTACTCTGCTTTTCCTGAACGAGCCACCAGGGTCAGTTTCTCGCCTATCTTCCACTGCAGAACAAAACACTTTTATGTGTTTACAGAGCCTTTACTGACTAAGGAAAGCAGACAAGGATCAGTTCAGCAGAGACACAAAAAAGGCTGCTTCTTCCCAGTTACAAGATGAAGTTTCTCATTTCAGACAAACTGGTGTGGAGGTCACGGGCAGAGACAAGCCCCA
This sequence comes from Pyrgilauda ruficollis, assembly GCF_017590135.1. Lineage (NCBI taxonomy): Eukaryota > Metazoa > Chordata > Aves > Passeriformes > Passeridae > Pyrgilauda > Pyrgilauda ruficollis. The sequence continues at coordinate 854,737 of NW_024511210.1, forward strand.
GAAACATACACCTCTCAGGACACACTGGGCTGGCTGCACCACAGCCTGAGCAATGTGAAGCTTTGCTGCTTTCATGAAGTGGTATTCTGCAATAGAACATCCAGGTCTTGGCACTTTTGGCCAAACTGCTACAGAGGCAAGAGCATTCCATTCCACACCCCTGTGCTTACACAGCCAGTGACACAAACGTAATCCTGACGGGAACTGAGGTCAGAACATGCCATCCTGACTGACACGCCAGCCTGCCTCTGCCAAAGCACAGGGAGGAAACTAACTGGAATCCAGATGTCAGGGGATAGCAAGGGATAAGAATAGAACGGAAAAACCAAATGACCAATTTCCTGGAAAACACTGGACAATACCAAAAGGTTATACAACACCATCCCAATAGAACAACAACAGACTGGATATACTTTTCACTTGTATTGCCAACACAGAATCACAGAATCACTTAGGCTGGAAAATACCTTTAAGATGATCAAGTCTAGCCTTTGACCGATGGCCACCTTGTCAACTAGACCATGATACCAAGTACCACATCCACTCATTTCTTGAACACCTCCAGGGATGATGACTCCACCATCTCCCTGAACAGTCTGTTCCAATGCTTAATAACCCTTTCCCTTAAGAAATTCCTCCTATGTTCAACTGTAAACCTCCCCTGATGCAGCTTGAGGTTAACATCCTCTTGTTCTGTCACTGGTTGCCTAGAAGAAGATGCTGATCCCCACCAGACTTGTAGAGAGCAATAAGGTCCCTCTGAACCTCCTTTAGTTCAGGTTAAACATTCTCAGCTTCCTCAGCAGCTCCTCATATGACTTACTACACTCTAGACGCTTCCTCAGCTCTGTTGCCCTCCTCTGGACACTCTCCAGCACCAGTCTTTATTGTAGTAAGGGGCCCAGAACAGGACACAGGACTCAAGGTGTGGCTTCACCAGTGCCCAGTACAGCACTACCTTGGTCCCGCTGGCCACATTACTGCTGATACTAGCCAGGACCTTCCTGGCCATGAGGGCACATTGCTTTGTGTTGCCCAGAGCAGTGCGGACAACCCTCAGTGGCACAAAGCCAAATTCAGAACATGCATCGCAAAAATCCATTTGCAATAACTAAATGAAGAGCAATGAGGAGCAGTGTAAGTTTCTTGCTTTAATAATTCCTGTTATACTTCTACTGTCTCACCATCCAAATCCTGACCAACTGAAAAGAACTGTCAAAAGAAAGAAACACCTTGTAACTGCATTTCAATCACAAAATAATTTGACAGGTCAGCTCCTTTGAGAATTCAACGGAGAGGTAATGTACTTTTATTTCAACAGTGCAGGAGTATGAATAAGATGTTTGATACCTGGGATTAGTATCCCTTAGAAATAATATTTTGGGTTGGAAGGAACCTTAGAGATCCTTCAGTTGCACTTGTTGTTCTTCCGAACTCATACAAATTAAAAACCTCACCTAGCAACTGTTACCTATCTATGTCTTAGTTTAATTTCTATAAAGAACAGTGAAAGCAAGTAATTTCAAGTAAAAAGGTCTGTCCCACAGACACCAGTCTCTGCACTGTATTGCTCACTGAATACTATTACTGCAGCACTGTGTACAACACCAAGAACTCTCCGAGAACTTTATGAACTGTCAAGTTTAACAAATCCCCCACAGCAGAATCTGCATGCCATCTTTAATCAGCACAAAAGGGAAAAAAAATTACCTACCTGTAACTTAATCCTCTGACAAACCTACTTCCCAGAAGATTTTGAATAGTGACTCTGGTTTCCTCCAGAAGGTTTTTAGCAGCTGAATCTCCAACAGCAATAGCAATAATGCGACCAGGATGCCCATTTTTCAGTAAGTTCTGGAGCTTTAAGCTTTCCTCTGCAAATTCATGAGTATCAAACTTCAGCACTTCCAAAACCTCCGCTGTATCCTGATCGATCACTCTAACATTTAGTCCTCGGGAAAAATTCTTTTTAAATGTATAATGACCATAGGCCAGCCCTGAGAAATACATAGTCTTTGACAGAAGAGTCCATGATACCTTCTGGTGCCCGTGCAACTCCAGTGTTCCTTCAGGGCCCACACCAATAAATTTTTTGCCAAATTCTGGCACATCAGCACCTTCGTTTGACTTCCCATACAAAATAATAGTTGCTTTGGATTTATAGCGGCATTTCTCTGCTCCAACATGAAGCATTCCACCATCCTTTATCAGGATAAATCGAGTTCTCAAGGTAATATTTTTAGAACCTTCTTTATTATCACCAAAAACAAGTAAACCTAAAGGAAAAAAAAAATTCTGTACATTAAATCAAAATTCAGAGACTCAAATAACCATGTTTTGCAGAAAGACCAACAGAAAAATTACATATTTATTTTCACACCCATGAATTAATCTGTTATGTTCTTACATATATTTAAGAATGTTTGAGAAAGTAACTGCTACCAATTGTGATTCATCTTTCTAAGCATTTGCTGATTTATTCCTATTCTTTTTCTGCCTGTTTGGTAGGATTACTAATATACAACAGTTACCATTGGAGGACAAACAGATTGAGTACTGCACAGGCTGCTAAACAACCTTGTTTTCCTATACTGCACAGAAAACTACATCAGTGCTGCCCTGAAAAGATACTAGAGCATCATCATAGAGAATTCATCTTTTGAACGATATACCCAACCTGGCAGCAGGCTGAAAAGTAAAAAAGCATGGGAACTGGTCAATAAGCTGCTAAATAAAAGTTTCAACATACTTTTGTGCAATCACAGAAGTAAAAAATATGCAGGACACTGAAGCAAGGTGTTCATCTTGCTATTTCATACCTCCATCCTGTATAACTATAGAGTGTACTGTAGCGTCTGAGTTCAGACGAAACAAATCCCCTTTTTTGATAATAACTCGTTTTTCAGGATCTTTTCCAGGGCTCCAGTTTTTAAGGCGAGGATTCTGATCAGGACAATTCTCTGCAATACAATGTGAAATCCAACTTTTAAAAAACAAACATCATCACACCAGTCATGGTGGCATTAGGATGTACACAAGTAAGAAAGGGTCAGGCACCCACAAAGGACTCCCACATCCCTCTGTGCTTTCAATACTGCAGTCATAGCAGTAATAGCCAAGAAGACACCTGAAAAACAGCTGAAGTCTCAGCTGAAGGGGTAGGAAGGCATTATTTCACTGAATTAAACTACTACTGACTACACGTTATTGACCATAGATACTTTTGAACCCCATCTGATTTTTCTCTTATTTGCTAGGTCACCTGTAGCAGATTAGAAGAGATAGTGGAATGCAGTCAGACAGACAACAGTCACTGAGCACTGGAAGCCTTAGACCAGCTAACTAGGCTAACATGGTTATAAAACATCTAAAATATCCCACCTCCTCAAAGTCTCAACCCCATCAGAATGGCTGATCCCTTCTTACTTTTAAGCATTCAAATCATTCTCTCAGTGGAAGTTTGCAGGAAGGACAAGACACCCTGAACATATTTAGTATAAAACCCAACTAGCAAGAGCAGCTCCCCGGGACATGAGACATTTGGATCTAACTTAAACATTTGTATCCCTGAGGAAGTCAGCTTAAATATCAGGCTACAAACTACACAAGAGCAAAGACACACGCAGTCCTTGCTGAAAGCTGCGGCTCTACACAGGCTATAAACCGAACTACAAGGCCAGAGAAGGAGAGGCAACAGCAAGAAGTGACAGATTTGTATGATTTCAGACAAAGTTACAGCAATGTAGTACTTATACCACGCACTTCTTTAATAAATTAAGCATCTGAGTAATGGGGAAGCATAGACACATCATGAAAACTGGAAAGTAGATTCCTTGGATTATCTTATCAAAATTAAAAATAAATATTAAAAATTTAAACATTAAAGATATTTTTTCCTGCGCAAAAGACAACGAAAAAGTTGCTAAAAATAAACATGTTAGCAGGCCAACTGAGGTTATCAGCCAAAATAGCTTTTTCACATCCTGTCTTCTGAAGAAATACACCCACACTTCTGAAGTGCTACTTCGGAGGCAAAAAGCTATCAGAAATAGTCCAGTCTTGCAATAACTAAAGAAACCAAAACCTATCCACAAATTTAATACAAGCCAGCCTTAGTTTTGCTAACATAAATGTTTTTCCTTTGGTATTAACTCTCCACATTTCAAATTCCTCCCAACACAGGAAAGCCACATAAACCAAGATTTGACTACCAGTGGAGAAAAATTAGCAAACTGCAGAAAGAGCAGAAGGCAGACCAACAGTATTATGAAAACAAAAACAAAAAATCTTTTGGGAGGATCCTATGAAGACAGCTTTTAGAAAATCTAATTCAACAGGAGGGAAAGCCGAAAAGTAAGGAGAGCTGCAATCAGCAAGACTGCTAAGCATTCACTAGATAAAGGCAAGTCTACTGCCTGACTCACTCAGAGTTCCTAATCCCTTTTCCCCAGACACCACACACACAAGCACTGTAAGAAACACTTATTTCCTGGCTGGTAGCAAAGGGCAGTGTGAGGAAACCATGAGTCAGCAACCTGATGACTTCTGCTTAGTGTGATTCATGGAAGAGAAGATCTAGTGAACATATATTTTCCTGCTGAATCAAAAAAAAGACGTATAAAACAGTAACTAAAAAAATTTATTATTTTAAAATCTCTTGTACATTACAATCCAGCAAGAAAGCTATCAGAATCAGAACCAGGCACTCCTGTAACGCAACACGCTTTTGGGGCAGAGTGGGTCAACTTTTTGGCAAGCAGATCAGATGTTTAGCAAAAGTATTTTGAAATTCTCCCTTAGCAATTGTGGTGGGCTACATGAAAACATCAAATATTTAGAACTTCAGTGTATGTTATCTCCAAAATTATCAAGTAGATTTTACAGGTAACAGTTAGTGCCTTTAAAGTTAAATAAAAACAGAAGCACAGACCAGAAACCGTTAGGTAGTGATGACCTTGCCAAATTTAGGCACCCATGTTGAAAACTTTTCAAGTCAAGCCTCTTGCTTCAAAACATTTCTGTAAAAATGGGTCAGCATTCCTTCAGGTTTAGTAGCTTCTATTAGAGCTTGGGGGAGAAGTAAAATTTCTGCAAGTAGTGGAGGAAAAGTACACCATCCAACCCATAAGAAAGCAACCTGACCAAAAAAAGGTCCAATGATAGAACCTTTCATGGAGCAAGCATGTGAAATTTGACAGGAGAAAAAGACAGGCAGGGAACAGTTCTCAAGATACAACTAAATAGTTACTTTCTACTTGTTTAGACACCATGTCTAGAACTCTTAAGGCCTCTGGGAAAAACATATCAGTGTTATATTATGCTCAGCAGAAGTTTATAAGACTTTGGCAGGGTAAATTTTCTGAGGATCCTGTTTACCCTGGGCAAGGTCCAGCTGAGAGCTGGAAGACTGAAGAACTTTTCCCTGTCTCCCCAGCTTAACCTAGGCAGAAGCCTAGGGAAATGGGGAAAGAAATTGCATTTCCGTTGCTCTCCCTGATCTCCAGTGTTCAGGACTCCTTAGATGAGTCAGGAATACAGAAGCATGGAGGAAACAGAAACCAGCTGATAAGCCAGAACAGAAATGCTGACAAGCAGCATTTGACTGTGGAGAAAATACAGTGGAGGTTTAGAATTTACATGCATTTACTACCAAGTAATTCCTTCCACTGCCTTTTAAACAGCCATTAAAAGTTCTGAAAATATGGATTTCCAACTAGTCCTGAAGAAAAGCACACCTAACTGGAACTGGTGTTGATCACTGCAGCATCACACGTGCTTGGGACAGAGCTACTATGCACATGTTTATGCACACATTTATGCACACTAACATTTCAACCTGCTGGGGAACTTTGGGGGAGTTTCTGCGACAACTATACTGCAAGATTAAAACATCAGCCAGGCTTTCCTTAGTCCCTGCAGGAATTTCTCTCATGTCAGGGTTTCACAGCATCACAGAATAAACAGGGCTGGAAGGGGCCACAGTGGGTCATCTGGTCCAGACTCCCTGCTTAAGCAGGGTCATCCCACAGCACATTGCATGGAATTGTGCCCAGACAGTTGTAGAGTATCTCCAGTGATACTCCACAGCCTCTCTGGGCAATCTGCTCCAGCACATGGTCACTCACACAGTAAAGTTCTTCCTCATGTTAAGGTGGAGCTTCTTATTAACTCTTGTCTTACTGCACAACAGCACTGAGAAGAGCCTGGCTGCACTTCAAAGTACTTCAGAGTGTTAAGTGGTAAGTCACCCTCCAGTCTCCTCTGGAATTTGTCTGTAATAAAAGTACTTACTACATATGTACCTGTTACCAGCAATATGTACCATAACAGAGGAATGATCCTGCATTTACTAGTCCCTAAGGTTTTGTTATTTTCCTTCATAATTATTAGGAAAGCTCAGCAACTTCACCCAAGGAGGTATCTCAGCAAGCCACCACCAAGAGCACTCCAGTTGGATATGTGCACTTATTTTGTACTGTCATTGGAAAACTTCAGTTGGCTATCTGATTTGCTCAGCCTGTGTTGCACGGCCTTTGGAAACAGCATCTTTTTGATTACTATGTCAAAAGCCACTGAGAAGTCTGTTATTACAATAGCCAAAAGTTTCAATTCAAAATCCTATTTAGCTTTTAGAAACCTTAAAAACAGTCAAAAATTCCAAAGTCACCAAAACAACCCACACTTCAAACTGTACTACCAATATTTAGCAACTACACCTCATAGCTTCTTCTAGGAGTAATTGACTAGAGGGATGTACACTTTGTCATCACATGACCTGTTAATGCCTTAAAATCACAGACACATTTCAGAGATTCTCCAAATTCCAAAAGAGTTGCCCGGTTTTCTAAAATGATGTGAAAACAAAAAATCAGGGCTAATAGATCAAAAAAGCTCCCTGCCCAATTTGCATAAAAACAAAACAAACACATACTATTAGCATAGTTCTCAAAGATTTTTAAATTATTTCACTTTAACTTTGTTTTACTATCTTCCTTAGTTACTGCTGAAATATACAGGATTTAGTTTTGTCTACAATTTGTGAACATATGAGACAGCTTCTGCAGATAAAAATAATTATGCTTATAAAACATTCATGTCTCTTTCTCACCCACCACTAATCTTTATTTACTGCTATGCCTTTCTACTTCATGTAAGTAAATCAAACCATACATTAAAAAACAACACAGATAACAAAAAAAGAGCTGATCTTTGCCCCCAGTCTCTCCCTCCTTCAATCTTAAAATCACAGTGAGTGTCCTATTATCTTTCAACAATAATCCTGATGCTGAATTACTGAATTATGTTAACAGATAGCATAACTTCTAGGGTGATCTTAATGAACTTACCATCTGGAGCATATTTTGAAGCTATTCCCAAAAAAATCCCCAGTGCAACAAAAAGTGAAAGGCTAGAAATGGCAGAACAAATAAGAGTATTTTTATGTCTGTTGGCTTCTGCCTGTCGGCGGTGCTGCTCCACTGGTAAGGATGGGAGTCTTGTCTGGGCTTCCTGCCTCGCCGAGGTAAATTCTGCTGCAGCATGGCTCTGCAAAGGCGGCGGGGGACGGAGAGGGGCAATTCTCCCCGGGACGTACCCCGAAGACCTGTGACTGCTCCCATTCTGAGGACGGAGGAATGCAGGGGAGCTCCCCCTGGTATCAGTGCCTTGCATGTTATAAAGTCACTGGAACACACACACACACACAGAGACAAAAAATAAGAGACAGGCTTTCAGAATACGGATCAAAATGCACAAAACAAACAAAACAAAAAAAAAAAAAAAAAAAAAAAAAAAAAAAAAAAAAAAAACAACCAAACAAACAAAAGGCAATTTTAAACCACATGTGTCAAGAACAGCCACTGAAGCTGTGACTATTTACAAAGTATCTGTTACTCAGTTGCTACTGGTCACTTGCCATGGTATAAGTGCATGGAACAACATATGTGTCTTCAACACAATTAAACTCAAAAGCACGTGGTGTGGGAGCCCAGTACAACACACACAATTTCTTCATAGTTCCACTGGTTATTTTTCACTGAGTATTTTCACAGTTAACTTGTATTATGAGATTAAGAAATCAGATGAACAATGAGAAAGCTAGCAATCCCTGTTTCCTCACAGTTATGCAACGAATGTCTAAATGTATTTTTTCTGTACACAGAAGCTGAACGAACTCCTCACTTTCCTTTATGGAAAAGAAGCTGAAAAAGCTAAGCCTGACTTCTACACTGGAAGCTCTAAAAGCTGCTTAAATTAAAATATCAAATACTATTTTACTTCTAGTCACACTGATGTAACTCAGTCAATACTTTTAATAAGCCGAAGTGAACAAAGCCAGAAAACTCTTGATTTACTCACAGCAAGATTCAATTGCTAGTAAAGGTACATCAGGAATGGTTCTATAAGAAAGTCACCTACATCTTATTCAGCAAAACTTGTGATTTTTTTCTGCTGAGATGCCTGGGTTTGGACACAAATCCTGGAAGCAACATGCCTGCTCCAGATCTCTGTACCTATCGCCCAGAAGTGAGTGCTTTTATTTCAGTTACTAGTATTGTTTCCATCTTTCTTCTGAAACACACCAAGAGGAGAGCATACCAGTGCCATCACTGCCTGGCCCATCCTCTGCAGCAGCTCTAACTCGCCACACTTGCCTAGTTTAAGAGACAAACCTGCATTTGACTGTTTTCTCTGGTTTTCCAGTCAACAGTGCTGCACAGAGTATTCACAACACTGGCATAATTTTTTTTAACCTGATTACACTGACACTTCTTGTAGATGAAATTTTTTGAGAAGGATGCTCAAGTCTCAGTTAACTGAAACCTAACTTTTGAAACTAAATCCTGAAGGGGATTTAGGCATAAGTCATGTGCATTAAACAGCAAAGTGTAGAAAAAATAAAAACTACTGATAATGGAAGAGTATAAAGATCCTCTTTCTGTTCCATTAACAAAGGGAAGTCTGAGCCATACTGTGAAGTGTCAGGCACGCTGATGAAGGAGAAATGTGACAACTGTAATCTTATTCTGAGAAGTAGCAAAGGAGCCTTTTGTCCCACATTCTGCAAAATCTGATAGTTCACTGTTTCCAGGAAAGAGCTGTTACTATAGAACAGGCTAGATTACCCTTTCATGGGAGACAATGCACCTCCAGACATATTCACAATGACAATGAAGGCACTGAAACATGAACTGGAGTAGCTATCCCAGAGTGCAAAAATTATTCCAAGTCCTCCAAAAGTGCTTCTTGCACCTGTTCATTATAACAAATTAATTTTCAGCATTCTCCTTTCTGTTCTTTGACAAACCCAATCCTCTGCTCTCACACTTAACTGTCCAACCAGTTACGTGCACTGTGGAACAGTTTGCTTTAACCACATGTGCTTTTACTCAGCTTATCACCTCTCAGAAATGAAAGTAATTTCTGTGTTTTAGATGTGGTATTAAAAGCTGGGAAGAGATGGAGCTTTTCAACTAGTTCAAAGACAGTATTTATGTCTAGCTAAACAAATGCTGGACTAGGTTCTTAATTAAACATTTTAAGAAACCTGATACAGCACTAAGATTTTCTTTTTTTATGGTTTGAAACCCCAACTCCTTAAACTTGGCTAATTTTTCTGTTAGGACTGAAAATTTTTCTGTGACACTGACAAAATTACTGCAGTGTTTGATATAGTGTAATATCAACAGTTAAAAAGTTTTTAAACTACTCAGCTATAGCAACTGAATCCAGATTGGCTATGCAAGACTTGAAATAGTTTTACAAAATAATTTCCCCACAATTCTTCCCATCAAGGCCTCCTAAAGTACTGCCAGACCTCTAAAGAAAAAAAACAAACAAAAAACATTCATTACAGCAGTCACTGGAAACACTTTGTGTCATATTTCAAACATACTTTGTGTTGTACAAAGCATTCTGCTTTGTTTGCAACCCTCATTTTGGCAATTGTAAAATGTTTTCAACTGTCCCACTCAAGTGAAAACACAGGCCACCCCAAGGCTGGGTGGGAAAGAGATGGTAGAATTGCTGTCTTAAGCATTACAAAATAAAAATAATTACACTAAGCCAATAAGGAGATACTCAGTACATTCTAAAGACTTACCATACATATATAACAGGAGTAACCACTGCAATACTTCCTTCCCTCTTCATGCATTATTTGAAATTCTCTAGCTGAAAAAGGATGTCTTCCATCCTGTAGAGCAGCTACTAGCTTTTTTGAAAGATAGACTGATAATCTGATTCAAATTATTGGCTTGTGTATTTCCACTCCGTGGAAGCCCTCAAGAGAGCACCACATAGAAATATGTCTGTATGGCCAGTTATGCACTAGAGAATGCAATTATTTGGCTGCACAAATACAGTTTGTGTGTCACAAATACAGCACAAATTTTACTCTGCAAATGCATTTACAGAGTGAAATGCAGGACAAAATACCCAAACTGTTGAACTATTTAAATACCACATTGAAAATTCCTATGCACCTGAATTTTCCCACATTCCCTTCGACCTGTGCCATGGTATCATAAAGGAACTCATGATCTAGGCATCTCTTCCTGATGGTCAGTCCCAGACAAGAACATCTACCACTTTTGTATTGTGGTACACAGAATGGTGCAGTATTTTACTTTGCAGCTTGCTTTAGTGTGCTTTCAGTAACAGTCAAGTTCTCATACCATATACCTAACATTTGCACAGAGCTCTATCTGTACAAACGTGTTATTTGTCATGCCAATTACAAATGCTGCTTTCTCACTACTCCCATACTTCCTGCACATCAGCTTTCAACACAGTATTATGCAAGATTTTAAATCCATTATTCAACACAGCTTTTAGTCAGAGCCACACTTAAACATGTGCTTCAAGCCCATCAGTAAGAGGGAAGCTTCCAATGCACAGACTCAGCTGTGAATCTCATCTGAGAATCTCAGATGCTTCAGCCTACGATGTATCTGGAGTATCTCAGATATTTCACTGCCACCCATCTGCTGGATGACTACACTATTTGCATATGGCTCTTTTGCAAGAGTGGTGCAACTCCACACAATCCAGGTTTCTGCTCATGCACCCCTTCCTACAGCATGAGCAAGCAAACAAGTACTTCTCATACTAGTCACATCAGCCAAGGCAGATTAAACCACCTTAAATTAAAAAAAAAAATTTAAAGGTTTATTTTGCACAGCTTCCAAGCGAAAACAGTGAATACCTGCAAGCCTGGATATGTCTACAGAGCAAGTGAGCAAACAAATGTGGACAGCAAACCCCAGCATGCAGACAGCAGTGAGCCGATGAACAGGCTGCAACATCTCCCGTGTCCTCAAGTATTCCTTCACTGCTTTTAACTTGTGCCACTACCACACTCCCATACAAGCCCACATTGTTCCACACAGTCAGAAACTGGAAATACATGCTCTGTACAACGAGGGCATAACATATGAACCTCCTGAGACATAACTGTGTGCTCAGAAGCAAGTAGCATGCTTATCCATTACTCATTTTGGGGCTGGTTTCCTGGAAAGAAATTGGCTTACTTTACCAGATAATTCAAAATGTCACATGACACCACCCAAAAAGTGAGAAAAAACCCAAGATATTTTACACTTCTGTGTCATCAAATGCTAAGTGTAATAAAACATGTCAAACATGCTAATAAACTCCCATACCTGCACCATCTGAAAATGTGGTATAGAACATTTGCTTACTTCATAATTCATGCGTCTCCTTAAGCACATTTTAAGGATCAGAGTTTTAAAAAATAAAATAAAAGAAACCAGGAAAAATGACACTCCTGTTCATCTGGGCCATCAAACTACACCAGCTCTAGTGCTGACCTATTACCACACTGTCTAATCTTAAGAGTCTATATAATTACCGCTAAGGAAAAGACTGAGCAAAGGGTGGAGGAAAACAACACATACACAAAAAAATATTTCCCCATGCAGCACAGTAGTAAATTTGCAGACAACATTAAGCTGAGAGCATGTGTCGATCTGTTGGAAGGTAGGATGGCTCTGCAGAGAGACCTGGAATGTTGGATGGGTGGGCAGAGTCCAGTAAGATGAAGTTTCGTAAGTCCAAGTGCCGACTCCTACATTTTGGCCACAACAATCCCTGCAATGCTACAGGCTGGGGATGGTGTGTCTGGACAGAGCCCAGGTGGAAAGGGAGCTGGGGGTGCTGGTCAACAGCAGGCTGAACATGAGCCAGCAGCGTGCCCTGATGGCCAAGAGGGCCAATGGCATCCTAGCCTGTATCAGGAATAGTGTGGCCAGCAGGAGCAGGGAGGTCATCCTACCCCTGTACTCAGCACTGGTGAGGCCACAGCTTGAGAGCTGTGTCCAGTTCTGGGCCCCTCAGTTTGGGAAGGACGTTGAGACACTTGAGCACATCCAGAGAAGGGCAACGAGGCTGGTGAGGGGTTTGGAACACAAGCCCTGTAAGGAATGGCTGAGGGAGCTGGGGATGTTCAGCTAGAGAAAAGGAGACTCAACCTCTATTTAAAGGATATCTCTACCTACTGTAAAGGAGACTCACTCTTACCAGACCTTCCTGAAAGGTGGTTGTAGTCAGGTGGGGGTCAATCTCTTTCTCCAGGCAGCAACGGACAGAACAAGAGGACACAGTCTCAAGTTGCACCAAAGGAAATACAGGTTGGCTAGTAGGAAAATGTTTTTTACAGAAAGAGTGATAAAATACTGGAATGGTCTGCCCAGGGAGTGGTGGAGTCACCATCCCTGGATGTGTTTAAAAAAAGACTGGATGTGGCAACTGGTGCCATAGTTTAGTGTAGGTGTTAGGGCATGGGCTGGACTCGATCTTGAAGGTCTCTTCCAACCTAGTGATTCTGTACAACAAAATTTTTTACTGCTTTCCTGGTAGAGCTACTTGTCTGGTATAAAACCAAAGGGCAGTGAGAAATCCATGAAAAGGGAAAGGGACAAGAACTCAGTATTAAAAAGATCCTAAGCAGAAACAATTACTAAACAGAATGTGATGTCAGGAAAGCTCCTAAAGCATGACCTGCACACCTCTGTAGACCTTCAAGATGGTCAACTACAACAGAAATACAAATTTCAATGCTTCAAGTGTCTTGGAAGTCCCCAGTTCAACAAATCTCAACCTCATTAGTACAAACAATTCCAGACAGGGTGCCCACATGCTTTCTTTCCTGGTTTCACATTTTCTCCTCCTGCCTCATTCTGAAATTACATCTATACTCTAAGACAACAGACGGCATATTGCAAGGAACCTACTTTTCCACCCACGTACAAAAGCTGGAAAGAATACGTGCACAGTAAAATGCATTGCTACAGTTAAGTAACTGTTGGAAATCACAATATTTAGAAGAGCCTGAAAAATCTCAACTGAGTTACAAAAAAACCCTTTAGAAACTCTACTGACATCTAGACACATATGCTGTTTTCTGCATGCCTCCACCAAGTTTTCTCCCATGCTCTACATTTTCAGAAGAAAATTAGAGCAAAATTCAGCAAGAAACAAAGACATAAGAATGGTAAAAGTTACAAAACTTAGAAGATAAGCTCTACTTCACTAGATTTTCTGAATTTCTTGTGTAGCAATTAATAATCTTTAGTGAATTTCTCAGCATGTAGAAAACATGTAAAATTGCAAGATCCATATTTCTTAAACCAAATCTTTCAAAGTACAGAATGACAGAACCACTTCAGTACCACACATCAAGAAACAGAAGTGAAAGCATGCATTATATTTACAGTAGAGAAGGCTTATACATAGAAATAACCTTCATCAACTGGTCTAATGAAATCTTTGAGAACACAAGCCTCTCTCTCCAGTTCAGAAGAAATTTCAAAGTTATATACAAGTAGGGAAAGTTGGACTACATATGTTTAGGTGATATGCAAAACAATTAAGCTATTATCTATGGATTAGAAAGGATGATGAGGTGGGGGGGAGACAATGGTGAAAAGACTGCACTCCAAGGGAAAGAGGTAAATAGATACTCTGGAATAGAACTTGCCTGTGGGTATAAGTAGAAAATTATGGTCAAGTTAAACCACTCTCATGTCCACCGCTGGCAGCATCCAGGAGAACCATGAATTTCATTTCTATCCTCTTGTGCAGGTGTTTGGCAGATCACCATTAAGGATGAGACAAAGACCAGAGGGTATTTGTACAGTAAAACTGGTTCCCTGCTCCAGTGACAGGTGGGCTTTTGTCCTTCAGATATGGTTTGTGTGAACAAGTTCTGCAGCACTCACCTGGTTTCACTTACAGAGCATTTAATGCAGCAGATGAAGTATCTGATCTTGCAGAAAGTTTACATACAAAACTTATGGATTTTTGTAGTGGTGAAGATATGCATCTTACTGCAGAAACTGCAGGTACATGTTTTTTCCAGTTCCTAAACACCAGACTTCTAGGTAACCTTTCAAGAATTCTAAATTGACCAGCAGACACTTCAATTTTCAGTCAGCTCAAGCAGAACTGTAGTAGCTTCAGATTTTGCCCATTGAAACAAAGAAACATAAGCCAGCAGCCACAACAAACTGTAGTCAGTGTATCTAAAATGGTATCTGACATTTCCAGTGAATTATACTTTCCTGCCCTTTGTTTCTTTTTGACACAGTTTATCATTGTAAATTATAAACTGGTGGAAGTTTATTCCGTTTTTCATTCACTGTTTAAAAAATAGCATATTCTGCTGGAGGAAACCATGCAGAAACAGTGCATTATCTACAAGTTAAATACAGCACATCCAAGAGCACGCTAGGAAATATGGCATGTGCTGAAATAGGCAAAATGAATGGAACCATTTTTACTGCTCCACTTTCAGAAACGTTTAATAACTTGTGTAAGAGATCTAGAGTGGAAACTTGCATTTTAGTCACCCATCTGTCATTAGCTTGCTGCATGAGTCACAAATTATTTGGGCCCCAAGCCTGTAACATGAGAAAAAAAAGTGGTCACTAGCCTGACAGGGACATTGTGAGGGCTAGTTTAGAGAACACTTTGGCCTCAGCCCAGTGATGCATCTGAGTACAAGCCTACTTTTAAGTAAATAAATAGCTACACTTAAGTGAACAACATTCATATGAAAATGATGGATTTGCCACATTCACCTTAGGGAACCTGAATAAGATGGTAGGGAAAAATCTAAATAAAAATCAGGGAAAAGCATTTAAACTACTTCTCATACAGACAATAAGAAGCTGTATACAGATATTGGCAGTCTCTAGAAAAACACAAATCCCAACCTAACAGCTATAGCCTAGGACTTCAAAGCAGAAAATTTTCTATGTAATGGTAATACACTTCAGAGAGGTAAAGTTGAGTTCTGGTACTAGCTTGAATCACTGGGCCTACAATCCTACTCCTAAGAGAAGGACAGTAAGATTAGATATCTATTATTAAATTAGAAAAGCTGTTATAAATAGATTATAAGCATACATGAAAGTACCGACTATAACATGCAGTGGGGAAAAGAATCAGATCCGATATTTAGCTTCGGTAAACTGACATATGCAAAACACTCTTGAGTGTACTCATATAATCACTTAATCAAAGGGTTGTCATATTTAAGTTATACTTAAAACAAGAATCAGCATAGTAACACACTCTCTTCCACATCAGCATGAGGATTTCTTTCTTTGGCAAAACTGTGAAGTTCTTAAAATTTTTTTCTTCAGTCCAAGTTAAGCTTCAGTAGATGATATGTCACTCCTCATTCTGCATACTTGAAGGACTGCCTCAGCAAATTTTAACTGTGCATCAACTACAAAAAAAATGCTGCCTAAAAAACTGAATTGTTGCAGCTGCACACCCACATTCTTTTGTCTTGCCTTTTTAAGAACCAAGTTAAATGAGTCTGCATTAAAAAATAATTAAGAGCTGCAAAATCACATCCAGTGAGAACTCTTTGAATCTGCAAAGGACTCTTCACAGTGGTGATGGATGACTGGGAGGTTATATGTCACAGGCCCACAAAATCAGGAGTAGCTGGTAGAATGCAAAGATTTCAAGCCTCTTCCAAGGAAGAAAAAAAAAATTGACACAGAAGTCTCTGAACCTGTCTCAGTACTATATGCTTCGGACATCAAGAATTTACACAGGTTCAGGGAGCAACAAGGTTGCAGAAGAGAATTCAGTTGAGGATTATTGGATAAATAACACTGTCTCGAGTTTAGAAAGTCCCTGAAACACAAGCTGGAAGCAGTAGCATCACAATGCCGTAGCTTCACCAGCTGACTATTTCTCACCACTGTCAGACCCTGGGTAATTGCCTGGACGGACACTTGGCCTGATGTGATGTGGTCACTCTTCTACTACGCTTTAAGACCTCATTTACCTGTCTTTCACCTTCACTTTTCCAAAATCACCTCTCCTCCTCTAAGGACCAAATCCCCCTCAACTCAGCCACTGCAACTGCCTGCTGAGATCAGCAACACAAGATACACCTTTACCTGACTGCTAACATTAACATGCCACACTGATACACAGTAGCTGAAACACAGTACAGTTTTCATTTTGCTGTAGGAATTGTGGCAGTGTAGCAGAAGGGCACAGCACACACCAGCTAACACATGAGGGCACAAAGTCTTGTGAAAAGAGTTTATACTGATGAACTAAGAAGAGTAACTTGACTGTATATCTAAATGCCAAGATAACCCATGGCTCTAAAGTATCTCAGAAATCACAGAACTACATGAGTTGAGAACCCGGCGAAAAAGGAACAGTGATTTAGCTTACACAACATGATACCTTTGTAGAATTTTGTAAAAGAAAAAACATTCCATAATTTTCCTTTGAAAAAAACACAAACAGCATATTTAGGCTATCTCAAAACAGCAAAATCTCAATCTTCAAACTGCATAACAAAGCCCTGTAATCCACCATTAGGTATGCATTAGCCACTTGCTGAGCTGGTGGCTACACTCATATTTTGGCTTCCCTATAGTGAATTCCGTTCTAGGAAACTCCAAGAACTTTGCATCCCACTGCCAAGTACTGCAACATCCTGCCAGGTATAGCTAGTCATCTTGCATGATTGCACTACTCTTTTTTACATGTTCTTCTTAATCCCATGTGCCAAAAAGACAGAAGAGCTACTAGCACACCCCCTCTGTTAACCTACTTCACAACAAAGCAAGAAAATCAGTTTCAAGTTCTAAAGTATGCATTCCTTAATGCCTTCAGTATTTTCTTTCCATATTGGCAAATATATCACTTTTCTCCCTCACATCTTTGTTCAACTCTTCTACTCCTTTTCCACTTTCTCAGTATTACTATTCCACGAAAATACTTCTGTGGATTACTACATCCACATCCAGAAATAATTCATTCTCATTTGCCAAAAATACCTCAATTAAATCAATAGTGAAACTCCTTTTGGTAAAAATAAGCTGAGACTCTATCAAGTCTAATCACAATTCGACTCCAAAGAAGAAAACTGCGATTTACAACACAGACTTTAATCATGTTTTGATGCATACCGTAGGTGATTCTATGGAACAGCCTTACTAATGCAAAGCATGAACCTCACTGATATACTTCAGATTATATTCCAATGATTTAATTTTTTAATATACAGATGGCAAGATTTACTAGGTGACAATTTTCTCACTAATTTCTGTCTGAAGTTTTTAAATCTCTGGTGCATGCACACAGAAGGTAAAGAACAGTTCATCGCAAGCACTGTGGGACACCATTCCTTGAAGTCACGCACGATGTGGCCCATCAGCCAAGGAGCTCCTTCAGCTGCAGGGCAGAGGTAGCAGAGGTGTGCCCTTCCAGCTGTGGAGGCTGCAGCATCAGCCTCCAGCAGACAACGGGTTCCCTCTCTTCCCCGGTTCCCCCCAGCTCCAGTACAAGGCAGAACCAAGAGGCGATGGAGCTCCAATCCTAGCACAGAGAGTAGTCAGAGCCTTCCCACAGGTACAGAAGCAAACAGCTCTGTCCTATTCAACAGGTAAGATAAACAAAACTGAGTCACTGCTCATTTTCTGCAATCAAGACTTCCACAGCAACAAGCTGGACTTATCCCAAAACATACAAAAATAGTATGCTAAAATTGTTTAATAAAACTTCTGAAACACACTGGACATACAATAAAGAAAATTAATACCGTCCTTTGTATTTAAAGCACATTTAAAGTTATCCATAATTAAATAACATTTCTAGTCCCAACTATCCAAGGCATGCAGACATTTCTTCACAGCCTTGGTGGTAAGAATGTTGTTTTGAAGTAACAAAAAGCACCTATCCCACTGTCTCCTGTCAGTACTTAAAGAAATAAACCTCCTAACTTCCACTGAAGTACAAGCTACTCAAATATGTATCAACTCAAATTAAAAAAAAAAAAAAAAAAAAAAAAAGGTGCAAAATAACCAAAGTAGTCCAACAGCTTGCGTTCTACCTAATTTTATATTCATGCCTTAAAGTAGAAACAACCTTTTTTTGGTCCCCTGGTTTGTAAACTTGGAAGAAAAGTGAACTCTACCTCCAGTTACAGGACCTGTAACAGCCAGGGAACATTCAGAGGATTTCATTGCTTCTGAAAGCAATGGTCTTTACACACAGGGGCCACCATCTTCTACTAGTTAGTGTCTCTAACAACTAGCAACAAGTCAGGTGAACTGGCTAAAAGCTTCCAGCCAATGCTTAACAACACTTTCCCCACAAATTACCATGGGGACAATGTGTTAACATTCGTAATTAAAAAAACCCGCAGCGTGCCACCGGAAAACATATATCCCCATCTCAAAACAGGACACACCACAGCTCCTGCTGAGACCACACACTCCAGAAGACAACTCTCATTTTAGCATGGACAAGACCCCTTGTCTTTGTCCTTCTCCCCTCCACACTCCCTTTCTTCCTGAATCCCTTTGGATGTGGGGGCATTTCTCATGCTTTACACATAATTTATTTCTCTGGCCTTCTTGCCTAGCTCAAGTCCCCAGCATAGTCTGCTGGATGCCATAGTAGCAGAGAGAGCGCAGGAGGAGCAGGCCCAACAAACTTGATCTGGCAGAAGACTTCACATTTGTGCAGGCAGCGTGCAAGACCCATGTAGACAAAGCACCTCAAAGAGCTGGTGACTCCTAAGAACAAAGACGAACCTCCCTTCTCCTTACTGCTACCCATGGGCCATTTCACATCAGTAGCTAAGCTGCTGGAAATCTTTTTCTGTGATTCATGAAAATAGACTAACGCCACAAAAAAATACCAAGTACTACTTTATCCTCCTTATTACATTGTCTTTGTCAAGCCACAGCTGCTATTCTGCTTTAAGAACTACTGAGAAATAAAAAATCTCTTCCTTTTCAAGGAAACCGTGTCACTAAATACACACTTAAATACCAACAAGGGTATTATCTTCAGCACACAGCCCTCATCTAGCTGTGATATAGCACCATGCAGCGCATTAATCACTGCACACCCTCCTTTCTTAGAGGGGCTGCGATGATGTACGACTCTCACTGTTTCTTCCGTTCCTCTGGGCAAGTGAAGCAGCTGTTGGTTATCAGTCACACGGACGGCATTCCACGACAGCCCCGGCACTCGGCGATGCCCATGACAAATCCCAGCGCAGTCACGCCGCGACGCGGACCCGAGCCCGGTCGCTCTCCACCGCGATCCCGGCAGCATCCGACCGGGCGCGCCAACAAAGCCGCGGCCCCGGGAGCGCGGCCCCGCCGCCGCACCTGCCGCGGTCCCGCGGAGCGGCGCCGGGCCCACACCTGCCGGGCACGGCCGCCCGCCCGCCCCTCGCCCGGCCCGGCCGCACCTCCGCTCTGCGCTCGCCGGGCGCCGCGCTGCCCGGCCCCGGCCTGGCGCTTCCTGCCCCGCGGGACTGCATCCCTCCGGCTCTCCCGCTGCTGCCGGGGGACCCAGGCCGGCTCCTGCAGCAACCGGGCCTGGGGAGCAAGAGGAAGCAGGGGGTACTTTGCATCCGTGCACTGACCTACGGCTTTCCTCTGGGCGGAATGGAAAAGAGCTAATTTGCAGCTCAGATACTGCACAGACCGTTAGATGCCGATGTCCGTGTTAAAGTAATAGTAACAACAGTTGTAGTGCTTCTACTAATAATAACGATAATAATAGTTGTAACAGTAATGATAATAATTCCACAGTTATAAACGCGCAGGTGCTGCCTGGGCGGGGTGCAATGTGCGCGGGGTACGAGAGCCAGGCGGCAGCGAGGGAAGAGACAGCGGGGAGGGATGGAGGGACACCCGGAGCGCTTGAGAGGCGACAGTAGCAGATAGCGGAGGGAGAGTCGCGGCGGCTGTCGGTACGTGCGGGCTGAACAGAGTTACTTACGGCGGCTGTAGTCCGGGCAGTCTGACCAGGGGAAAGAGCCGACTGGAGAACCTGATTCCGCTTTCTGATTTGCTTTTTTGTGTGTGTGTGTTTTAATTTAGTTTTGGGTTCTAATGTTTTTTAAGTAAAATCAAACTAAAGCCCAAAATGTTCTGAATTTCAGGGAAGCCCTGCCTGAAGCTGTTACACAGCAAAGAGCAGCAATTGGTATAGACATTCCAGAAGGACTGTGAAGCCTCAGGGCACCTCAGGCTGTCAGCTTTGATGCAAATCTGACAACGGGCTTCTCTTAAGTTTGGGACCTCCCACCATTTCCGCGCAGCAAGGTTGGGCCACACTCATTACAAATGAGCCAGCAGAAGAAAAAAAAAAAAAGAACAAAAAAAAAAAAAAAAAAAAAAAAAAAAAAAAAAAAAAAAAGGTTGCCCTGATCGGATTCAAGATACTTCAATGAAATGCTTCAGGAAATACAGGCATTTCCCAACATAGTTATTTCCTTGGGAATATTCCAAACAGATGAAGTCAAAGTGATAACTCACTTGTATGTCTGTGAACACTGCCCTACTAACTTTGCCTCTAGCGATTTCCTCTTTGTTTAAAGCATAGTAAGCCTAGCCTGTGTGGTGTGCTTATAGCACACGGAGACATCTAGCGCCTAAATAACAGACTGCAAATCAGCTTCATTAATCTGAAGTCTTGGAGATGACAGTCGGATCCATTGCTTGCAATGTTTCACCCCAGGACTGCAGCGTACAGAGCGGTTTTACTGCCAGCCATCACACCATTGAATAGCAGCTGCCCGTGGGCAGGGACCGCGGTGGAATGAGCAGCTGCACTAGCTCAGGAGGGGACTGTGACTGCAGCTCTGCTGCACAGCTTGAGCTTCAGGCCAAAGAGTCACAGCAGTAACTGACACAAGACAGAGATTTGCCTGTGTAGACACAAAACAGGTTGAGACAGTTCCCAACTTGCCTTTGTCACTAAACCACAGAGAGGAAAGCCTGTAGGTGTATGAATAAGACAATTTCATCTTGGCTTTGACAGTGTGTCTCTATTCTTTTTTTATTAGGCCAGGAGCACAATCATGCTAACACGTGTAAATGCAAAGCTTTGCCGCTTTTCAACAAACATGCAAACTGAATACTTACATTTGCCAATTACTTTGGCTGAAATTAAACTGAAGGTAAGCACTGCTTATCTACTAGAAAGATATTAGTCCAGGAACAGAAAGTATTTAATTTTTTTATATATCTCTCTAAGAAAGAAGAAATACAGACTGCTGATCAACATTCTCAGCCAGAAGCCTGAAAAAAGGTTGTTTCAGTGATACCCAAGTGCAGATGTTTTTGCCAGTACTACTGTCTAGGGGTATAAAGTAAAACATTTCCACATACTTAAATAGTCTGAAACTAAATATATTTTATTAGATGTATGTACACATGTATGTACAGTTTAGACAACTCACATCATACATTCTTTTCAGTCTCAGGCAGGTCACAAACACCTTTGAGCTATAAAAGCACTAGATCATAGGACCACAGAAAAACTAAGGCTGGAAAAGACCTTTAAGATCATTAAGTCCCACTGTCAACCCAGGACCACAAGCACGTTCACCATTAAACCATATCCTCAAATGCCATATCCACAGTTTTTTTGTACACTTCCAGGGGTTGTGACTCCACCATGCTTTACAACCCTTTCTGTGAAAAAGAAAATCCAAAAATTTAAACTAAACCTCCTCCAGTGCAACTTGAGGCCATTTCCCCTCATCCTGCCATTTGTTACCCAGGAGAAAAGACTGGCACCCACCTCACTATGACCTCCTTTCAGGTAGCTGTAGATCTCTTACAGAATGGAATCATCACCAAACAACAATAATGTTTTTTAATGATGGATACATTTGAATAAAACAATCCCTAAACTCTGTAAGTATGCAAAATGTCAGACTTTGAAATTTCCTGATTTGAAATCTCTCTATGAAACCCAAATGGTGCACTGAAGCATTAGTGCATCTCCATTCTGTATCACTTGCTTCTTCATGCTGCTTTGGGTTTCAGCAGACAAAAGATTAAACCAAAATTTAAAAATTATGAAAGATGGACTTGAAAGAGATGATTGATGCCGTCACTATGGCCTAATGATTTCAAAATAAGCAAGAAGGAAGCAGCTTTTGTCCTTCTGAATAAAAAGAGGTACTAGGAGAGAGGGGGGAGTATGTTAGGAAGAAACAGGTGGGAGTAAGTAAGTATAGGCAATTAAAATTATGTCCGATTCTCTCAATTCCCATGAAGACCCTTAGAAAATATTGCTGTTGGTCTATTTAGATAAGAGAGCAAATGTACCTATTTCCTTCCTTAAGCCTTTTTGGCATATGTCCCAGGTATTCTGCCATAATACCTTTTCCAAACAGTACCCATATTTTAAATTATCATAAAAACCACGCAGATTTTTAATTAACTCTCTGGGAGTTTAGCACTTGTGGCAAAATAAAACTTAAATTATTAAAATAATGCAAACACTGCCTAGGCTGGGGGAAGGTTTGCTCCTGGTAAAAAACTTGATCTTACTTTGACATACTGTGCTTCAACCAAAGGTAACAGCAGTTAATAAAATGTAACAACAGTTTAAGCGAGAAGATAAGAGTGCAAAATGCATATTGGGAGAATGTAGAGTTAATTTTTAACCAAATTTATTCAGGAGCAGACTTAGTGCAACATCTTCCCCTGCTCTCTGAAGAGCCAGTGCGGGTTTTCTTCTGTATGTCAAGACAACCCATATGCAACTCATTTACTTTTTACAGGTTTACAAAACAGTGTGACCTATTTCTGAGTTCTGGTAAACCCTACCTATCATTCTCCTCTGTCACTTTATATGTTCCCAAAATTTTTACAGTGGAGAACCTTGTCAGAATTTTAAGATTCTGATGAAAAACTGTTGAAAACCAACAAAAAAACCTGATATATTTTTAGTGGCTTTTAGATTTCCTTCTTAGTAATCCAGTGTTGATAGCGAATCAGCAAAATACTTTAAAAACTTGAGTTAATGGAGTATTATAGGCTGCACTGAAGGGTGAAAGGACAATTAATATATCAGGGTTTTAAAAGAATAGTTGAAAATAAATATAACGAACAAATAAGAATGGGAGGGGGAAGCAGATATACATGGACCGAACACATGAAGGGGAGCACATAATTGAGACAAAAGGAAAAAAGAAGAAAACAACAAAATCACAAAGCCGATATGAGTACCAGAAAGCTGTATTTTGCCTTCTACACTTCTAATGTGCAGTTTGATGAAAGACAAAATGCAACAAAACCACATTGCATCAATTTTAAATATCATGAGAATAAAAGTCACAATTCCCTGCCAAATGAATTAATTCATTCACATTAAGAAACACACATACTACTTTCTTGTTGTGTTTAGATTTTAGTTGAACATTATTAAAAACATTTGATTGTGATTGTCTTCCATATTTAAATTTTTTTCCTTGGGAAAGCTTCTCACAGCAGGTGTCCAGCTTCCAAGTCACTTCAATATTTATTTTTAGTGAAGTGGGTTGACATTTACATCAATTTTACAAGCTAAGTGCAACAGTAAACTTGCCTTGCATTTAAGGTAAATATTGATGGAAACTGATTGGCAAATGAGTGATCAGAAACACAGCCATAAGGACTGCTGGTTCTAGTTGCTTGTTTGGTCAATAAACATAAGCAATATGTAAGCAGATACACTGTTAGGCTAGTCAGATCCATGAGTGTTGAATTTGGAGTGCTGTACTCATGAGACGAGCCATAGTCTACAGACCTTTTAAGATCTGTCAGAAATTTTTGATTACGAGGCATTCCGTAATTGATAAGGCAGACAAAAAATTGTTGAGTGCATAATTTCCTACAAATTGCCTGCTAGACTTTGGTTGAGACTATAATTGAAATATCTATGACCATTTGCTTTTTATCTCATATGCCTGGCATAATTGCTTTTAAATTGTGCACATAATGTTTCTATGTGATAAATTTAGGTCCTGAATTTTTTGTTTTGTTTTTATCTTAACAGAGGATGATTTTGGTTAAAACTCTGTGAATTTTACAAGAAGAGTAGAGCTTAAAGCAGAGATTTCTGATTTGCATTCACATACTAGAAAGCCAGAAACATGACAAAATTGAGTTCTTTTAATTTTTGAGAGAGACAGAGAGTCTGGCTTCCACTGTAGAGAAATGCATTTAAGTGATCTGTTACTTATTATGTATCTGATTTAAGAGAAATATAAATATTTTCACAAGGTGAAATGCTCAGGAATGCTTACTTATTTGAAAAGTATTTAAACATTTGGAAAATAATAAAGTTGTATTGCTTCTAAATTATTGCCAAAACCAGATATGGAAAGCTGGTACCTCATTTTGTCCCAGAAGAAACATATGTAGGTAGGAACAATGTGTATTTGAAAACATTAAAGGCAAAGTGCCACATTAGGACATTAAGATAGCATTGTTTTCCATGGCATTAAAACCAACTTCAAAACAGAACTCCCCATCAAACACAGCAAGATACATTTCTTGCACATCATGATTTGCTAATGTAAATCTTCTTACAAAGCTTTGGGTTTGTCTATTCACATTTACACCATAGTCGTCAAAATGTCATTCTTTTATAAAAACTTCTGTGAAATTCAGCAGAAACACATTTGACACATGTTTAAGTAATATTGTAGAATAAGACACTTATGCTTACCTTGTTTTGTAACAAAGTAATAACATGCATATGTAAAATCACAGGAGATTGTTTCCAGTAAATTTTCAGTTTTCTGCCAACAGAGTGTGTCACCAAATGACGGACTGAACCTTTTTCCTTTTTGGAAGAACAAATACAAATGCGAATCACAGTTACAGGAAAAGTTATCTGTTGGATTCCGTGAACAGGATATCATCCTGACCTTTTGGGTTTTTTTATGAAAAAGCTACAGGAACTCAAATGTCTAATATGAATGAAAGCCAAATGTAAAAACAATAAATATTTATTTGCCCAAGAGAAATGAATACTTTGATTCTCTGAGATGCATTTGCAATCTTGCAGAGCATGGTCCTTAAACATTTGGTTAAATATTAGGTTGAGGTATTCAATATTCAATATTCAATATCAATAGTATTCAGTAATCCTAAAAATCATGCTACATTTAAAAATCAATTCTTTAAACAAGAGACTGAGGTGAAAGCACATGATCATGATC
The DNA here is from genome assembly GCF_017590135.1 of Pyrgilauda ruficollis. Taxonomy (NCBI): domain Eukaryota; kingdom Metazoa; phylum Chordata; class Aves; order Passeriformes; family Passeridae; genus Pyrgilauda; species Pyrgilauda ruficollis. The sequence continues at coordinate 880,268 of NW_024511210.1, forward strand.
ATTACTGGTTTTGTAGATGTTTCTTTACAAAAAACATAATTAACATTAAAATAGGTCTCTCTACAATAAAGCAGAGATTCATCTAGCAAAGTAGCTTCTTTCCAACAGCTGTTGACAAGACACTACAAGAATATATTTTTAGAAGATAAGTAAACATACATCAAAACTTGATAGACTACTTCCCCTTCTTCAAGTGATTTGCAGCTCTGTGTCACCATTATATGATATGCTGCTTTTTACCAGCTTCTATTAAAGAATCTGTTGCTTTCTGAGCTATGTAAGTTCCTAACATCCATGATATCCTGTGACAAGGAGCTCTGTGGGAACTACACAGGGCATATGAGTTACAAGAAGCTTATCTCGTAACAAGAAATATCTCTTCCAGATGTTCCACTTATCTCATATGATTCCCCATAGTTCTTACATTGAAAGAAAGTTAGTCCCTATTCACCTTTTTCATCCTTTTCACACTCCATCAAGTTCTCTCATGCCCATTTCTTTTGAGATACTAATAAATGTATTAACAGAACATATTTCTCTGTCCCTTTATTGAAAACTGTTTCATATTTCAGCATCTTTTTCTTTTGCCAATTTTGCTGCCCATTTACTTAAAGAAGACAGAAAGAAAATTGCAGTGTCCTCCAGAATATGGGTACCTTAGGTTAAAAAAAGTGCTTTCTTTTCATTGTATTTTCTCCCTTAATCATATCTAAAATCTTTTTGCTTTGTTGGTCACCATTGAATATTGCATTGATGTTTCCTTAGTAGTATTTCTGAACAGCAATCCTTTAGAGTCTGTAATTGTGTCTATAAACTTCACTTTGGATTTCCCAACAACGTGTAAGTACCATATGCTATCACACTCATATCAGCAAGCTTTTAAGAAGGAGCTGCATTTTAGATTGTTCATGTTCTGTTCTGAACAGCAAGTTCCTGTTCTGTGTCAATTGCAAAATAGGAGCCACTCAAAAATTATAACCTTTGCCATAAACCAGCCCTTTGAAAAAAAAAAAAAAGAGGCCATCAGTTCCCTATTTGCTCCTCAAATACTCTCATTTGATTTTAGGTAAGCAATGAGGGGGAACAAAAGATAGGAAAAAATAACTATCAAAGTCAATAATGTGCTGAAGGCAAGACAACGTTCTCAGCACAAGCTTGCCATTCTTTTTACACATAAGGCTACTCAGTCAGGGAAGTTCTTTTCTGCTGACTTTTTAATTTTCCTTCAAGTTCTCTCGCTACTCTCCTTTTTGGTTCTTTGGTTCCACTCCCTTAGCTTTTTTTTTTTTTTTTTTTTTTTTTTTTTTTTTTTTTCCAGTAGGAGCATATTTACTAAGCCAGGCAGTTGTACATGTTGGACTGACAGCAAGATTTTATAGTTAAGCCTTACCTCTAGAAAATTCTGTGGAGCAAGCTGCATGGAAAAGAGAGCACAGGGAAAAAAAAAAGAAAAAGACTACAGATAGAAACCTTCTTCATGTTTGTACAACAAACTCTGACAGGAAAGATAATTTACACAATGATTTTTCAACTAAAACTTCAAGCTGAGCACAGTGAAGGTATAATATCTGTCCAAGAAATTTTCTCCATTCTGAATTAGACAGAGCACAGACTTAATAGAGATTAAAGGCTTAACTGAAGTCAACTCCTGGGCAAACACAATGCCAGAGTTGGAGGAGATCGTCTACAAGAAAAAAAATCACAACCAAGCCTCTAGGGACTCAGAGGTAATGACTGCACAGAAAAGGTCGTGCTGGTTTTGTGTATGGTAGAAGCTGTCTAAATGACTTTTTTTGGACAATATTCTCCATAAAGCCTGGTGTTTTCCTCCATATATTTACACTTTTTACAGGCATAAGGAATCACCAATGGTGCTGAGTTACACAGTGATTAGACCCTTGTATGGGTTCAGACTAAAATTCATATGAGGCCGAAACAATGCAGCAGCTTTCATCAGCCCCTGCTGCAGGGGTGAGATTCATGCAGGCTTTGGACGAAACCTCCACCTGTACATGGTCCAGATTCATGCTGGTCAGGCTGGCCAGAACAAAAAGCTGTTTGAGACTGGGAAAATTTCTGTCCACTCCTTGAAGCACTCAGCAATTGGACATAAACTCTTAGACATTTACATTCTGGCTAACCAAAAAGACAAAGAGTAATTTCCCAAATTAATGGATGCCTTAAGTCAAATTTCTTGCTATGCAGGAAGGACTATTATATGGTTATAGATTGTTATTTTACTTCATTTGTTATGTAATTAACACTTTTTACATTACTGTTTTAAATCATACCCCATTCGGGAGATAAAAATCAAATCATAAATTATTGCACTGGGGAGGAGGAGGATACCTGAGAGAAAAAGACCTGCAGAGGGAGGGGCAGAAGATGCTCCAGTGCTGGAGCAGAGATTCCTCTGCGGCCTCTGGTGCAGCCCATGGTGAGGCAGTGGTGCCCCTGCAGCCATGGAGATCCACAGGAGAGCAGAGACCCACCTGTAGCTCCACCTGTAGCTCCTGAAGCCCCAGCCTGGAGCAGGGTGATGCCTGAAGGATGTTGTGATCCCATGGGAAGCCTGCACTGGAACAGACTTCTGTCAGTCAAGGAGTGATAGAGTGGCTGGGTGGACACTGGACATCCAGCCAAGGTCAAGCCACAAGAATTAGATATTAACTTAATCGTTGTCGTGCGTCATTTTAACAGAAAGACTTTGAAAGAGGCTTCTGCCTGTTTCTTTTGCTTTTTGATAACAGCTTACCTTTGGTCAGCTTCGTAAGTCTCTCACATGAAACCAGGGAAGGAAGACACTTTTTTGGAATCAGAGAAATATGACAATAAATCATAAATTTTCTGAAAGCCAGACTGTACAGAAATCACATTAATTTTTAAAACTTATTCCACCATGCAAAGTATTGACTCCATGTACAGATAATGAATTAAAATCAGATACAAATGGACAAAAATATCTTTGCATGCTGTTATTTAGGACCTCTTCTCAGAGAATATTTTTGAATTTGAAGCCGTACTACTTGATCCATCTATCTTGTGTAGCAAATACTCAGGAATATGTTGCTATATACCTATATATCTAAAGGATTATCCAGTAGTAATGACTCATTTTTTTAAGTACATAGCTTTATTTGGTCCTCAGAGTTTAAACTTTTATTTACTATTCATTTCTCGTCCCCCCAAAAAGGAATCCTATTTTATCTGATGTATTCATAAATATCCAGTGTCTAAGTTTCTTGCAAGATACTATACAAATATATTCAAAGAATCTTAATATCTGTCTTGGAATGCCTGCAGCTCTGCAATTAAGTTTCAAAATATGCATATCAAGTTAATAGCAGAGATTGCTGACTAGTATTACAAAAGGTATGAGATGTGAATGACTCCTGTATGTCTCATGGGTGCTAATCCTGAAACAGAGTAACCACATTTCAAAGGGAAATATTAGTAAAGACTTCATTACTAATTGAAAAAAACAAACAAACAAACAAACAAACAAACAAACAAAAAAAAAACAAAAAAAAAACTGTTAGTGTGGCTAATAACTCCTCACAACTATTGGTTAGTGCTATATTCCAATACAAACTTAGAGTGGAACACATACTTCCTTGCTAACTGGAATTGCTTGCCAGTCAAATGGAATTTCTTCCTCCCTTTTAAGGAATTTAATTTTTATCCTGACATACATGCTGTCCTTTTCACCAGCCATATTTTCAAATGTTCCCTCAATGAGGACAGCAGACATTTATTTATTTATTTTTTGGTGAATAAAATGCTGACCTTTTCATATGCAGTTGACAACACCCAAAACTTGACAGGAGGCTTGTTCTTTTCTTTGGACTAGTCTTGAGCTAGAACTCAAGTTAGAGAAGTATTTAAGATGTGAATAGAACTGTCAGGTGAATGCAGCTTTCTTGGATATGAACATGGCTATGGAATAAGATAGCACTGGAAAAGATAATTCCTAGACTTTCCACAGTAACTAGAAGAAACAGAACTTTTAGCACAAAGTTTTCTGTGGCTTAAGAAGCTTCTGAACATTTAGATAACACTAGCAATGAAAAAGTTGCATCTTACTATGGACTGGGTAAATCTAAAGCAGCAGACTGCTGCATTTGATGTCTGGCTGACACAAACATATTTAATCTTTATTTTTAATCTCCTCCGAAATACAAACAGGTTAAACTCAGATAGAAGCCAAAGCTGTGATCTCCCATGTTATATCCACCAAGGTACCCACTGGTTATAACCGCATGAACCTGTCCTTGACAGCCTCAAGATGCAGCTTGCAGAATCTCAAATTGGTCCTGCAAGGAGCAGCACCATGAATCAATGTGGAAACTCAAGCTTATTTGGTGTTGTCAGCTCTCATGACCCTTTCATTATCTTGAAATTAGATAACATCTGCCTTACAGTCTCTATACCCTCTTATTCTCTTTAGAATGCTATGGTTACATCAGAATCTAAGCTTTCTTTAAAAAATAAATACTTTAGCTTCTGTTTTGAAGTTGAAGTTTGGAAATGTAACTTTTGTGTCCATTGACAGCTCAAAACACAGGAGGTCAATTAAAAGGACCAGGCTTAGGTTAGTTTGTATTACAGGAGAGGGATAAACTCAAGACTTTTTGTGGTCCAACATATGTTTTCAATATATTGGATTGGTATATTAAAGAGTTTACTGTCCCTTCCTTTTTGAAAAGCCTCATAAACATTCTCTGTAAAACAGATCTCGTACAAAACTTTATAGAATGCATTCTATTTACAACTAAATCTAAAAACCAGGTCTGTAAGCCTCTTTTTCTTTCTAAAGTTTATCTGATTGATAATGATCTAGGTCACAATGCAGTAGGGTCTTCCTACTACTCTGCCAGTATTGTCTCACAAACAGTACGGTCATTAAATACTACTTAAAGGATAGCAGAGGCCCAACAGGATACAGATCCTTTTATGTTTGAGTGAGCTTCAACCAGCACTCCAGCAGATGAAAAGAATGATGAATTTGTGTTTATAAAGTGAGCTGAAAACAAAGTACAGAGGAATTGCCTGATGTCACCACGGGGAAGCATACTGAAGGCAAGGAATCTTCCCAGTCCAAGTCAATGCAAACTGTTGCCTGTTTTGTAACCATTACTGTATTTTCTAATATTCCCAGTAGAAAGGTCAGACACAGGGAGATTGAACACACCTTTTTGGGATCTTTCCATTCTGCTCCTTAAGCCATTGACACAACCGGTTGATAGCACTGATGGACTCTTATAAGGAAACATATAAAGTCAGAAACCTCCCCCCGCAACACTAGAATCCAATTCCATATTTAAATGTAAGTATAAATTTACTAAAGGGGCTAATATAATTTTCCAGGTTTTGTGCCGGCCTAAGTTCCTACACTTCTAGAGCATTTAAACCCAGCCTTTCAACTGAACTGCAGACTGCATTAGATAATCTGCTGGTAACAAAGATTTATTAGGCTAGGATGTTAAAATGTAATAATGTTTGCTAATTCAAATATATGTCAGTAGAGGGCACAAAGAAGGTCAGAAAGCATTCAAATGTAAACTAGCCTGAAAATACCTTTAAATAATCCATAGTTTTATCATAGTTTTGTTTCACTATCAGTGTTTGTCTTTTGTTACTGATTCAGATTGCTGCTTCTAGATATAAGAAAATTAATTATACAAACATTAAGCATAAATGTTGTTAGACAAATATAAATAAATATTCTTTAAATACAAGCCTATGGTTATATTCTTACAGCTTTTACCTTCCCAAAACCTTTGTTATATGAATTTCCACAGGAAAGCACATGGGAAAACAGCAAAACAAAGCCTTTTTTTTGGGTTTATCCTTTGCAAGAAAGCCCAGTATAATTTATTATTGAAGTTTTGAATGTCACACTTTCAAATGTGTTACGTCAAACACATTTGAAAATCAAGAGTCAACATATATAAATCAAGTTATGCCTGAAGAAGTGGGTCTGATCTTAGCTGTGCAACTGAAAACATGATTGCAGGTCTAATTCAAAGGATGTGCACAATTCAATTTGCTGATCCTACTTTGAGAAGAAACTTAGGAAAATACAAAAGACTAAATTGAATTCTTCATGTCTTCATCCAATAGCTGTAGGTCGACTTTGGCTATAACTGGACTAGAATTTTCTAAAGTCATGGCTACATCTTTCAGTAAGTTGTGCTTTTATTTTTGGAAACCATAATTTTTTCCTTGTAGCTGGTAAATGTAAGACAATAGAACATAGAAAATTCAGGTGTGATCAGGCTGAATGACTATATTTGTAAATTATTTAGGAGTGTAAATTATTTTGACTGGTCCTAACCAGCTATTTTTGAATCCATTTCTGTGCAATACTGTAAAACACTTATGAAGAGGTGAGGCAGCTCTGCATCCTGTGATAAGGAGGCCATCTCCTCATCTTCCTCACCAAGGCCCTCAAATATGTAAGCAAAGCTTTGGAGAGAGCTCATCACAAAGCTTTAGACTAGCTAAAGCTTTGCATTAGGTCTAGTCCAGTGCTCTCCAATGTATGTGTGTGGCAAGGAAATGTACAACCTGGGATACGTGCCAGACAATACACTGGAGTGAAGAAATATGGGTGCTAGGATTAACAAATTAAAAAAAAAAAAAAAAATTAAAAAAAAATTTCAAAATACTGCTTGTTTTTTTCATCTTTATCTCATATTATCTTAGTTCCTATTTTGGTAAATATTTTAAAATGTACATAATACCTTAATAGAATAGTGCATGTATACAATTTATAAATAAATATATATGCCTCTATTATGGGATCATGCTCAAAAAGGTCTTAATGATAGAGGTGCATGATCAAAAACTTTTGGAGGTCACTGGTCTAGCCCTAGCACAGTAATAGTATCAGCAAGTAAATGCAGAGGATATGCCATTGTTAGACATAAATCCTTTTATCACAATAAACTGATTTCCCAAGGACATATGACAAAACAAAGGAATTGGAAAATAGAAGTAAGGTAGGGTGTTCCCCCTCCCCTTTTCAACTTCCTTTCATTTTTATATTTTCCTTCTTCCTCTCTATTTTTCATTGTATTTGGCTTTTCTCCATCTACTAATTGCTTCACTCCCATTTGGATTAGTTACATTTTTCTTTCAAAAAATGTTTTACTTTGAAAAGACAAAAGCTTTTTGTATTTTTCTTTTCATTTTTCCTTTTCCTGATTTTGCCTAGTTCTGCCAAAATCTCTTGCTTCTCCCAGCATCTCCCTTTTTCTGTCTCATTCTGCTGGTTCTGCTTTCCACTACCTAACCACAAACTCCTTTAATCTGATCTGCAGATCCTTCTTTAGGCCTTCACCAGGCCAAACATTTACCTTAACCTTTTTTCTTTTTCCCCAGTGGAACATCCTATTTTCCCCATCCTCACTTTCCTGTTATTTTCTTTTCCCACAACAAGACGGAAGAGAAATACTTAGGAGCAGATACATGGTTTTGTTTCCTCTGGCCTCCCGGGTACTTGGCAACCAGCCTCTCCTCATGAAAGCAGGAATAGCCGAACATTTGCTGCAGCAAGTCCCTTCTTGTCTGTGCTTCTCTGTGCCACGGAAATGAAGATGTGGCATGCAGTCCATGGAGCCTGATCCACTTCTGGCTGCTGCTTGGAAGATTTCTGAGATGGGCTTGGGAAGCATGGAGACGAAAACAGGGGCAGCGAGACAAGAGTGCAAGGGACAACAAAGAGCCTGCAGGAAGAAATGAGTGTCTGAAGCTAAAGAACAATCTAAACTCAAGGGAAGACTGGCCACATCAGCAGGTGGCAATTGCTGCGATTCGAGTATTGTCACAGCAGAAAACATCACAATGAACAATCTGGCAACTGTGACTTAATGATCAAGAGCCTTTGAAGCCTGACATTACTAATTTAGCTGCTTCTCTGCTGCTGTGCTTTTCAAAAAATCATTAACCTAGTTGTTTCAAGACCCACAATATCATAAGAAATTATCAGTCACAGTAAAGTGTAATCCAAAAAAGTACTGTAAATACCTATGACACTTAATGGGTTTTTTCCTCCCTAGAAATTTACTAGGGTTAAAATAAAGGATCAGTACAGGAATTATCAATGTATATGCACTGGTTTTTTGTCAAAATATCACATCAAAGTATTATAGTACATATCAGAAAACCTTATTAACAAGTTAGAGATAACCACTTAAATTAGTTCTCAAAGTATTTTCTAGTACCTAGTTTCACTGCTTTAACTATGCTAAGAAAATCTAAGTTTGGAGACATGGTTTCTTCTAATAATATATTTTTTAAAATAGTCTATGACAGAAACAGTATCTGTACCTACATCCTATAAATACAATTTCCTATTCCGCACTAAATGTCTCAAAAATTTAGTAGAAGTATCTATAGAAATACTGCTCCATAAAATACAGCAATTATATTTTATATAGATTATATATTTATACACTATATGTTTCTATAGATAATACATATCATATCCCTTTTTATCAATTATTTGAAAGCATGAGCACACATTTTCAATAATGCAGTTTCTTAGTGTATCCTAAGTGTGTATTATATTTCAAACAAGGACAACGAAATGACTAATAAGAGGGAGCACTTCCTTTACCAAGAAAAATTGTGAAATCTACTAGAGAATTGTTGGGCAAGATGGCAGCAGAACTGTTCACCAAACCCTGGAGAAAAAAAAAAAAAACAAAAACTTTACCAAAACACAGAAAAAAAAAAAAAAAAAAAAAAAAAAAAAAAAAAAAAAAAAAAAAGGAGGACATTCATTTAGGAGTGAAAATTTAACAAGATGGATTTAAAAACAGAGAAAAGGAAGTACTGCTTTTAGAGTGATAAAATTGTTGGATTTGTAGCCATGAAATAACAGTATCAAGAAGTCCAAAAAGGCAACAAATAAATCACACACTAAAGATTTTAAAGGGCATAGGTTTGGATGTAGTCCCTAACATTTCTTGTTCTCTAATTTAGGATGTCAGCGGAGCACAAGAAGATCCAACAACAGAGAATACACAGTCTAAAAGCTCTTTCTAAATCACACCTCTGACTAGCAATGTTGCAGACAGAGCAGTGGGACAGATGGACAACTTGACATACTACAGCACTTTTTAAGGCAACTTGCTACAAGAAAAGCATTTTCTGTGCATTAGTTGCTAATCTGTTTGCAGGTTCTAAGCCATGTGAAAATGTGATACAATTAAAGGAGAGCATAAGTAATCATGTATTTATAGTGGGTCACATCGTTATTGCAGAAAAATTGGCATATAAGAAATTCTTAAGTTTACCTAAATGAAAACTTTATTGCAGACCCTATCTGTGCTCCACATGCACTCTACGCAGTGCAGAAAGCTGCAACAACGTAAACTCAGATGGAAACAGATGTCCCCATGTTTCCTAAGCTCAATGCAGTGGATCAGCTCCCACCAACATAACTAAATTGGTTAGTTAGACATTTGTAACAGGAAAAAACTCATACGAAACATGAAAGGGAAGCATGGAAAAGCACTGCAGCCACCTGAATGATTCACTAACAAAAAAATCCAATTTTTGCCTATCATAAATGATCACGATTGACTACTATACAATTATTCAATAGCTGTATGTGTATCAGTCATGATACATGGAAATGTGAATATTTCAAAATATTAATTATTAAACAAACATACCTTAGTGATTCCTGTTTACTTATAAAATCCAAATGTCTACTGAAGTAATACAGTACTAATTACAATTCAGATAGAATAGTGATAGAATAAATAAATAAAAATACAAATTACCATTAAACACACACATTCTTATCACCACATCCTCACATGCCACAGAAGCAATTTGACTCAGAACAGCTGTTGAACACTGACAAAGCAATAATCAGATGTAATAATGCTTTGTTCACATGTGAACGCTATTGTTCATATACAATTGTTTTTTAAAATAGCTATTCCCCATAGAATTCATCAAATTGTTAAAGCTGCAAAAGACCTTTAAGGTCAACAAGTCCAATCACTAACACAGCGCTGCTAGGTCTCCCACTAACCCATGTCCCCAAGTGCTGTCTGCTTGTCTTTTAAATACCACCAGGAAGGTGACTCGACCACTTCCCTGAGCAGACTCTTCCAATCCCTGACAGTCTCTTTGGTGACAATATTTTTGCTAATATCCAATCCATACCGACCCTGGTGCAGCATGAGGCCATTTTCTCTTTTCCTATTATTTGCTGTCTGGAAGGAGAGACTGAACCATGTAAAAAAACCTGTTGTGCCAACTTCTGTGGAAAGCAAGCCTAAATGTCACAGATCAGACACATGCGGAAAAACACAATGTGATTTTGTAATGCATGAACAATGCCTTGCATAAAATTCATTTTCTTACATTAGAAAGTGAAAATATGGCAGGACAATAACTAGCAGTCTGAAAAAAAATTAGATTTAATGTTTACCTTATCTGCATTATTCTGGAGCTGGCTCCAGGAATTGCCAGTCCTGGTGGTTTTATCCTTCCTTGTGATGTCATATGTCTCTGAAGAACTCTAATTACTGACAAGTGAATCACAACTTTTCCTTGAAACAGAACCCTCAAGATTTTGTGACTACAAAGAAACACAAAAAATACAGCCTACATATCATCCTAACTTGTAGATTACTCAAATTGTCATCGGTAACCCAAAATATTGTTGTGGTCCAGATGTATTTGTGCCCAAAATTGTTCCTGTCTCCTTCTGACCCTGCAGCCGGGAAGCTGCAGTGCCGGGTGCTATCGGGCCCTTTTTAAGTCGCCTGTCACAATCAGCTCATCCCCTCTTGCCATGTGGGTTTTGGCTCGCTGACTTCCTGGTCTTTGCCCAGGCAGAGCCGTTTCCTTTTGGGATTCTCGTTCGGCTTTTTTCTCTCGTGTTGGAGAGTCTGCAGCTGGCAGCTTTGAGCTCCATGGAATAGAATTCCACACGCGTCGCCTGTACTGCCGCATCGAGTGGGGCGGCCTCGCTCAGGTCCAGCAATCTGGTCCAGATCCATCGATCCCCGCTGCAGGAGACAAGACTATGGAGTCACCCCAGCCCAGACACCTTGCCTTTATTGCTCCTGCCGAGAGAAAGGGGCAGTCCTTCTGCAAGTTTCCAGCCCTTGATCCACGGAGCGCTGGCCGGAGCTCCAGCTGGGGATAAGCAGAGCGCAGGGGGACGGTGGGGGAAGACTGGCACCACTTTTCCCTTTGTCCCTCGAACCCCGCACTCGGCTGTGGAGTGTCATCCTGGGGGGCTGCCCCCGGCATTCTGGGTCTCTCTGTTCTGTGGAGTATGCGAAGTTTAGCAGTTTTGTATCTGACAGCTATTTGCTGTTATTTCCTGACTCTTGCTGTACCCGTTGTTGGTAAACTCACTTTTTCACTTCTACTTGTATTCATCACTTAATTGGTGGAAAGGGATTGGTTGAAGCTATAAAGGGAGGCAGCTCATTCCAGAGTGTGCTCCTTCAAGCTGTTTTAAACCAAGACACAAATTCTTTTTGTTTTGGAACCCTAAGTAACATAATGACAAGGTATCTGTTACACACCTGCTATGACGGGCAAACTGAGACAGTGCTGGGCTCTGCAAATACAGCAGAACAGGAACCCATACATTTTTTCAAGTCTGCATTTTTTGTCTACTCTCCTGTTCTGGCTCCAAGCATGTGGTTTGTGTTCCACCACTTCAGAGGCCACAAAATCTCTGACAGGAAGAAACTAACATTAAATCTTGTTGCCAACTAGAAATGATACTACAACACAAAAAGAATTCTGAAACAACACAAACAGAATTCTGATAAGTAAGGCATACATTCCTTTGCTTTTCTCTGTGTAGCGCACAATGATAAACTTGGCCAAATACAAAAGAAAGAAGTAAACTATATATTTAACTAGTACCATCTTGAGAAGCAGAGGTCTGAAAACTGAAATGCCTCATCAGCACTTAGATTTTACCACCCAAATAATTTGTGAACATTTTTCTAATGAATCAAAGTGTTGCCATGAATGTAACAAAACAGCACCATCCTGGGAGGCTGTTTTAAACCAGACCAGATATTTCTGTTCTTGCTTTGAAGAGTGTGCAGCATCTACCAAATGCTGCAAACTTTTTTTAGGAAATATTTGGGGCAAAATCAGAATGCATCATACGTGCCTCCAAATCAGTAATGCTCTTGCAAAGCTGCTGGTGATTTTTTATGCACACGCGCCTTGCTCTCCTTAGAATGACTTACATAAATGCACAACATTTACATTTAAAGTGCACTTAGACCTTTAAAAGCAGATGACTTGGCCAATCAAGTGCCTTTGCAATACTTCAGGTGCTGAATAAAGAGTTGCAGTTCCATTATGTGCCCTTGAGCTACTAGATGAGTTATTGATTAAATGACTTAAAATGTTGTTTTAGCTTACAATTTATTTGGATCTTTGGCACAGTTCAGTTTTAGAATTTTAGTCAATCCACCATTTACCTGACTCCAGAAAAACACTTCTGGCAAAAACTTTAGTGGCTTTGGAAAATTAAAAATGTTCCAGTATGACAGCCTGATTACATCTATAGTACATTCACCCAAAGCTCTAGGAGAGAAGGTAGAGTCACCTACTTGAGGTGCACACAGCTTCTAGCCCAATATGAAGCTATATTGACTGTCTCATCAATGTTTCGCTCATGTCTTCTCTGCAGTGCTCACTGAAAGCTAGAAAGCTATTTGCCCACTTCTATTAAAAAAAATTGAAAATTAAACATTAAAATGACAACCATTTGTATGATGCCTCCTTTACCAACCACAAAATCTCTTCTAAGCAACCAGACCATTTCAAGGTTTCCTCATTATTTTGAAAGACATTAGTAGGCTGAGACACCCGACTAATGCCCCTGGGAAAAAGTTAATGCTGAGATTATTTTTTATGGAAAGCCCTTCCTCACTCAAAGAGTAATTTGTTCTTAAGTTAATTTTTTTTACATTGTTTTCTTTCTTGAAACATTTTCCTTGGCATTTTACCAGAAGTTTGCAAAGATTTTACTCCCTTTCACAGAAAGAAGACACCTTAACTGAGAAATAAATAAAAAAGGGAATCAGATACAGTACAGAAATTATTATTATCATACAATAAAATTTATTAGGGAATCATTGTTTCTTTTTATGGCTATTTTACAATTAATATGAAGTTCAGTATGTCAAGAGCTCTAAGGCTATGTCATTTCAATCTGGTGGTACTCAAGCCGAATGGGTTTTCACACTAACTTTTAATAAGTAGAGCTATGTGAACTGTATAAGTGATGGTGAGCAAGTCTGACACAGAGTTACTAGCTCATGGCAAACTTCCCCACAAACAATTTTTCATTTCTGTTTTACAAACACTAATCAGGTGAAGTACAACCAACTTTATTACCCAATTTTATTGAAACAACCTAAAATAACTGCATCTCATAACTTCATAGTAGCTGTGAATGCAACATTTCCATCTTTGACAATGTCTAAGATATCTTTCAAACACTTTTACTCTTTTCAGGATAGCACGTTTATATTTTGATTCTAGCTTTTCAACCTTCCTTTTGTAGTACACTACAGCAACCTGTGATCTTTGATGACACTGTCTGTGGTATAAAAGTTGGTATTAGTCTGACTCGGCAGCAGTGCATCAAACAATGATGATTTCAGGACTAAGAGAAAAAGGGCTCTTTTGCTGCTTTCTGTTGCTTTAAAATAAAGCATCAAAAGTAGGGAACACCAAATGAAGATAATTCTCTTAATTAAACAGCCTCCACTTCTGAGCTGTTGTACACGCAATGACAGATGCTGAAAGGAGCCCCTTGAGATCATCTACTTGTGTGCTCAGAGCAGGGTCAGCTACAGCAGGTTACCTAGGTCATCTGAAGCTGTCTTCAGCTGAACTCTGACTATGTGTAAAGATGAGCACTACACAGTCAGTCCCAATGTTTGATCTAAAAAAAAACCCCAAAAACAAACAAACAAACAAACAAACAAAAAAACCTTTCTAATTTCAGATTACACAGATTATATTTTCTGGTTTTTAGTGTGTCATGATAGACTCTTGCCCTCTCAGATTTCAGTATCTTCCCCATGATGAACAGCCCCAGCTCTCTCAGCATCTCTGCCCATGCTGGATGCTCCAGTCCTTCAGTCATAGCTGTGGCCCTGCACTGGACTTCCTCCAGTACATCCATATCTTCCTCATGCAAGACTGGAATTAGACCCAGCATTTCACACACATCTGCACTCACAGTGCAGAGAAGAGGGGTAGGATCACCTCCCACGATCTGCTGGCAAATTTCTGCCTATCAGGCCTGGAATGGTCTTGCTTGCCCTTGGTGTAAGGGTGCATCGCTGGTTCATGTGCAGCCTGTCGCAGCACAGTCTCCAAATCCTTTTCTGCAGTGTTCAACCAATCAGTCCCCTACTAACACACTATCTTCTTTATTCTGACTTTAAGATATTAACAATGCCTAGAGAGTAGTGAGAAAAATTAGGACCTGTAGGACCTGGCATACTCCATATGAGTGGTACCTTGTTATCCAACATCACCCAATTAAAGGAGCTCAAAAATAAACATGAAATATTAAAAAAAATATATATATATAAATGTAAAAGCAAAACATGTCCCAAACAGACCCCACCTTTAGAAGGTAATCCCATATTTTACATATATGAAGTTGTTTTGAAAGCTGATTTGCCAAGGTTTCCAGAAATGAAAAAGACAGTTTACTGTCAAATACATCTCTTAAAGAAAAGAAAAAACAACAAACCAGGAATGACACCATGAGGCTTACAAACTGCTCTTTTCTTTTTCCCTAAAATACAGGCATTGTCTGCCTTTTCAATGAATGCTGAATCAACTTTATTTATCAGAAGACAATTGCATCTGTAACATTCAACAACAGCCCCTTGTCAATTTCACCAAAACGATGGTATAAGGATAAGACAATCAGGATGTCAAATGTTTTCCTCATCGCTGCAACAGCCTAGATTTGCTTTCTGTCACTAACAAGTTTGCTGCCATAATACGATCTGCACCACAGGCTAAGCTATGCCTAAAACCCATTTAAACTCTTTCATGTATACAACTCACCTGAAAAAGTACAAGTATAAAACATAAATCAAAAAACAAAACAAAATAAATTATTGCCGTTTTGTTTTGTATAAAACAAATTGGCAATAATTAACCATGCATAAACAGTGCAAGAGACCAGAATCTCTACTCACCAGTGCAATCCAGCACAGCTGCACATACTGAAGACAAAACACTGTTAGTCACATCTTTTGTTCTGCTTCAAAAAAACGCAGAAACAAAAGCAGCAAAACTACTACAACACCTTTTCTGTCTTTTTCTATTACAGGGTGCCATAATACCCCCCGGCACAATCAGATAGTTCTTGATAACAGTTGATCATTTGCCAGCAAGGGGCAGGCAACCAAACTACAGCCATTATATATCACTTAACATTGCACTTCTACACTATTTATTTCTGAATTCCTGAAGGTGAATCTCAAAACAGGCTCCATTCATGACAAAAAAAGCACTTAAACATTTAATGGCAATGATTTTCACTGGAGGTAGCTAGTGGCTACCTCCTTACTAAGGCAGTAAGAAAAGGAAATCAAACTATGTATTAAATGCAATGTTAATAAAGTTTAGTTACACACCTGTATCCAAAAGCCTTGAACTAGAATGAAAATCCTTACCTCTAATGTTGTTTTTTCTGAATATACTCTGAATTTCAAAATTCACTGAAATATCCTTGATCAAAAAATCATGTAGGAACCTAGCTGCTTGAGAACAAATTTCTTTCAACTCAATTAACTCAACATATAGTAATTGCAGGGCACCCCCGACGAAGGAAATGATTAGCATCTGACTCCAAGGCTTCGAAACGCTGAACACTCACTTTATTAAAACTACACTATATTGCATTACTATATTAAAGAGAGATACTATACTATATTATACTTACTACTAACTAACTAACTAGAGAACCTGTGACTCTCTGCTCAAGAGTCCTGACACACACACATGGATCTAATTGGTCAATCCTTGTGTAAACAATTTTCAAAACACATTTTACATGGGCACAAACACAGGAGTAGTAAATGAGATAAGAATTGTTTCGATCATTCTTTTCTCTGCTTCTCTCTGTTCAGAGGGCATGTGAATACCACACTCAACAAAGTGCACAAGACAATAATTCATTTTAATATCAAAGAAGGAAATAGTAGAATCCATTACAGAAAAAACGTTTACAAGCAGCTTTGCAGCAGAAAGCCTGTGTCCTGAATGGCAAATTGTAGTAAGGTGAGCCATGGGGATAGGAGAGTGATCAGAACAGCAGCTGCTGATAAAGAAAAGTGCTGGCAGTTCAGAACAATGAGTTATTGCTTTTGATCTCAGATTTTCTTAAATAAATGGGGAGTTGCTAAGTATTTTGATAGTGCAAGCAACAGCTGCTACTACTTTGAATAAAAAGAAAAAGGAAGAACTGCAAGTTTATGGAATATTGTTTACTGGGAATCAACACATCTTAATCCAAGTTTTCACAATACTCAAAGCTACATTTAAGTATACAATAGTCTCAATCACAAAAAACAAGCAGAACAATTAAACTACGTAAGGCTTAAAAGCACAGTGTGTATTGTTGGAATATTATTTTGTTCATAATTAGGCTACATATAATTAAGTTTATTTTTCATAGTTTTATTCATGTAAAATGCATTCAAGGGAATGTCAACTTAAGTTTATTTCATGGTGAGTTAATAGAAAAATGTCAATATTCTCTTCTTGTCACTTCTCCCACCCCACACAGGCCCAATTAGCAAAAATTTCCATACAATACTCAAAAAACAATAAGCTTTTACACTAAACATCCAAAATTAAGCCTGATCAGACAACTGCTAAGTTGTAAACTCTTTATTACAATGTTGGAAAAACTTCAAGGTTCTTCTTAATGACACATTGTGGCTCTAGAAAATCAGTGTTCAAAACTACATGGTTCAAGAAGTCTTCCAGGTTTTAAGTCTGGTTTCAAAGAGGTATTTTGTGGCCTCAGTAGCAATCATGTGAATGATACTTGCATTACAACAATGATAATTTATGGAATAATTTTGGCAAGATTAGGGCTCCTGAGAACATGAGCGAATACATTTTATTATCCTGAAAGCTAAGAGACAATATGAGTACAAAATAACTAAAGGAAAACTAAGCACAAAAGAAATGAAAAATATAGGAAAATATACCTATTTTGTCCCCCTGTCCCTGTAACAGGGCATGAGTAATTTCCAGTGACTGTTTATTCTCATTACATACATTAGTATTTGTTCAGATTTCATGGCTATTACATTTTTACAGAACAACAGTTTAGAAGTCAATTTTTTAATTACACCTGTGCAACAGAGTAAGTCACAGTACACTTTGAGATGTTTAAAAAATATTTATAAACTTGGTTTTGATATGCTAAAGCACTTGGCAACACTTTTACAGCATTTGGTTTTATATAATTAAATTTTCTTACAGTACTCCTTGTGATTTTTTTCTTTACATCTAAGAGAAAAAACCTCACACAAAGAAATATGAACTGCCAAGTCTGACTGCATGATCATGTAATTCCAGTTTATAATGCTGACATTAAAACCTTCATTAATTATGTTGACAAATCATTACTTGTAGATTTAATGAAGGCAACCAAGATGATTTGAAAACACAACATTCAGGTTTTAAGTTACACATTTAAAGAAGTGTGCAGTTCTGCAGTGAAATGAAAAAAAAAATGTAAATACACAATGAAAGTTACAAGTTCACCAGTTCCTGTGACACAAACTGTTTTAATCTTTCAAGGTACTGACCATAGAGTTCCACATCATTATGGCCCGCTCCTTCTACCCACAGTGGTTCTACAGGTCTCTGGCAACGCTCAAATAATGCCAGGCCATGTGAAAAGTCAATTACTTCATCTTCAGTTCCATGGATTATTAAGACAGGAGATGTTATTTTAGAAATTTTGTCAATGCTGTAAAGAAAAAAGATTATATCTATGAAAACAATAGCATAGTTCTGAAATACGACAGGAATTTTCTTCAGTTAAGATCTACTTTGTGTTTCAGTCTTACAGAAACATATTGCAAACGACTTTGTTCACAGTTATCCAGACTAACAATTCACTGGATAGAACTACTTCTTAAAACTAGGGATTCACATCTTATGTACAGGAAAATGAATTACTTCTTTACAGATATCCACTAAAATAATTAGAGGTGCAAAGTGCCCAGAAGGTTTACAAAGTTTTGTAAACTTCTTAAAATCAAATGCTCCTCTTTGATGTTTTTCACTAATTTTCTTCAATTATTTTATTAAGCCTTTGAAAAAAATTTCAGAGAATATGCCAGACTACTTGCTTCTCTAGTTGAAAACTTCTGTTACAGAGAAAATGCATGCTGGATAAAAAAAAGTATCGTACAACTTACTTCGGGAATGCATCAAAGCAGTATGTCTTCTTTGTGTCAGGAAAAGCTACTCGCATTCCTGAGGTCAGTGGAGAATGAAGAATTACAGCAGCACTTTCATACCTAGCAGCAAGATCCACAGATGGTACTGTGCCTATACTCTGGCCATATATAATCACATTTTCAGGGCGAATTCCATACCTAGAAAATTAGAAATGTTTAGAAAGTGGTATATAAAATGAACCAGGCACAACCTAGAGAACAAGGCAAAAAAAGCATTTCTGAAGATGAAAATTTTCAGAAGGGTATCAACTATGAAACAGGAGGTGGTAGAAGAACAAGCAAGTCTGTTCTACGACATTCCTGACTAAAACACACAATTATTTATTTACTCTCTATTTGCAGTAATTTTTTCCCTATGCCTGAATGATATTGAAATAATGATTTAAATTTTTAAACATGGATTTGTGAATGCAGTGTACCTTGTTAAAAGTTTTTATTTATTAACTCAAGAGGACCTACAACAGAAAACTGATTAGAGCCTTAATAGCTCTTTGGTTATCATCACATGAAGCACAATCAAGCCTGAAAAAATTTGGTCAGCTTTACTCTTCTGCTACCTGATAAAACCTGCAAGCTGGTAACATTGTTTATAAACGTGGTGAGACTTAAAGCAGGCCCATACCGACAGTGATCAGTACAATGATATTGATCATTCCATGTAATGCCAAGAAGTTTGTTTTTATCAGCCTTGTTCTTATCTAATCCACAAGCAAGACAGCCCAACAGGGAATACAGAATTGAAGTCAAAGCCTTCCTTCTAGTAAGATGTAATTAACAGAGGCAAACAAAACAAACATCTAGTTAACACTCATACAAGTAATTTTAATATATTTTTCAGATTAGTGTGAATACAAAAAGCAATTGCTACCCAAGTTACACAGGAAAAGCCTGTGAAGAGAATGGTAATGAGTCCAAGAACAGTGCCTGTGAAAGAAGTGAGCTGCTGATCCCTGTACCCCTAACCAGGTACTCTTAGCACGGGTCAGACTGCAGCAGTGTACCTAAACTTGGGAAAGGAAGTACCTTAAATAGGAGGGGATACCACATTGCATTAATACCAAACCCAAGAAAACCCCATACACAAAAAAACCCCAAACCAACAACAACCACCCTTCCCAAAACCTCCAAAACACACCAAACAAATT
The DNA here is from genome assembly GCF_017590135.1 of Pyrgilauda ruficollis. Classification (NCBI taxonomy): domain Eukaryota; kingdom Metazoa; phylum Chordata; class Aves; order Passeriformes; family Passeridae; genus Pyrgilauda; species Pyrgilauda ruficollis. Next base: position 899,946 of record NW_024511210.1, read on the forward strand.
AATCCCCATCACCTCTAAAAATAAAGTCCAAAGCCCCCAAACTAAACCAAAAAACCCAAATCACTGTTCTCATGCATTATTAAAAACTTGTTCAACTTTTTAAGTAAGAGCAGCCTAGCCTAACGTCGCTGTGGAACAGCATGAGGTAGGTTTGCCTTTGCCAAGTGAACTCTAAAAGGAATGAAAACCAAGCGTAGGAAAATGCACCTGTTACCTTGTCTACAATAAAGGCATGCATATTTTCTGTCAACATTATATAACAACACCCATAGCCAAAAAGAAGTTATCAAATGACTATATTTTGCGTATCTCCAGTAAAGTTAGGGGAGCAGAAGTATAAAAGAAATGCACAAGTATCTTATAAACATCGGTAAATAAATGTATGGGTAACCAAACACTGAAATCAGTAAAATCTAAGAGACTAAAAATCAGGAACATTAGGAAAAAAGGTGTTTCATGTGTACCAAGACACTCAAATTACCAACCAACAAAACAGCTCCCCCCAAATCTACAAGTACTTCTTAATGAGCCAGAAAAAAATGTCCTCTAAGTTGCATCCATATATAATACACAGTTAATAAAATAATACATATCTAGGAAGATTTCAAGACTGTAGTAATACCTATATGTTACGTACCAATAGCAGAACTCATTAGGCATCCCAGTAACTTGTTAACTGTTCACATCTACCATTGTCTATTTAATATTCATTCATTCATTTATTTAAATTGGGTTCTGATAAAGTGAAATGTAAAAGGTTTTAAAGTATTAGCCTGACACAGCAATCTTGCTGCATCATGACTACTTAATCACTGTTTCCTAGAAAGAGTTTCTAGTCATAATCACATCATGATCAAATTAGGACTTCTAAAACTCTAAGTCTTCATCATCAGCCTGGAACTGCTACCATAAAGCTTTGAAACAAAAGACAAATCTAAGGTCTCCATTATCTCTGCATCTCTTCTGAAACACCTGAGAACATAGCACCTATCCTTTTCCAATTCATCTCCCAATTCACATCACATTTGTCCACTGTGAAAGTACAGTACAACCTTCCCTCCTTCCAACATAATCTAAAGAAAACTTGCATTAATACGTTGCATCACTAGTATGGCATGCAATTTGCACAGCACACTATGACAAAACTTTTTTCAAATAATAAACCTTGCCAATTACTACACTTGGCGTTTCCTTGGATGTTGAGTTTTACAAGATAAAGGCCATTACGCAGGAATTTAAAGCACAACTTAAAAACTATATTTTAGAACATATATTCTCCTCTTTCTCATTCTTTCCCCTATTTTTTGATCAAATTCCTTCAGCCTGAACACAGATAAATGATGGCTACAAGAAAATAAGCCAAGAAAAGCATTTCCAATATCTGGATTAAAGTAATCCTTACTCCATCACAGTCAAATACATTGCCTCACAGTGCCCACCAGAAAATACATGCTTTGCAACCTGTAAACTAAAGTAAAGAAGTCAATAACTCAAAGTGGTTGTTCAAAGTACACTTCTGAATATTCTGGCTTGAATAGGATGAAAACCTAAATAATCAACCTCTGCCTCTCAAATAACAAATTCCAAGTAGCTTGGAAAACAGATTACATCTGCTCATTCCAGTCTTCCCTTTTCTCTTGAAAAGCTTTCGTGGGCTGATCCTGGCTGGGTGCCGGGCACCCACCAAAGCAGCTCTCTCCCACTCTGCTCCATGGCTGGACAGGGGAGAGAAAATTTAATGAAGGGCTCATGCGCTGAGATAGGACTGGGAGAGATCGCTCATCAAATGCCATCATGAGCAAAACCAACTAGAAGTAGAGATATTAATGAAATTTATTACTAACAAAATCAAAGCAGGATAATGAGATGTAAAACACACCTTAAAAACACCTTCCCCCCACCCTCTCCTTCCCAGGTCTACAACCTACCCCAGCAGTGCAGGGAGACAGGGAATGGGGGTTATGGTCAGTTCATCACATCTCGTTTCTCTCGCTGCTCAGGGTGAGGAGTCTCTCCCCAGCTCACCATGGCATCCCCCTCACAGGAGGCCATTCTCCATGAACTTCTCTGATGTGAGTCTGTCCCACAGGCAACAGTCCCCCTCAAACTGCTGCAGGGTGGGTCACTCTTCCACGGGGTGCAGTCCTTCAAGGGCAGGCTGCTCCAGTGTGCATTCCTCTCTCCACAGGTCTCCCATGGGGTCACAGCCTCCCTCCAGACATCCCCCTGCTCTGGCGTGGGGCTCCTCTGGTGCCTGGAGCAGCTCCTGCCCCTGCTTCCCACCGACCATGGTGTCTGCAGCGCTGTTCCCATCACATGTTCTCCTTTCACTCTTTTCTGGCTGAAATTACAACTGCACAATGATTTTTGTTTTTCTCTCTTCTTAAATATATTATCCCAGAGGCACTACCATAATTTCTAATTGGCCCAGCCTTGGCCAGTGGCACACCCATCTTTGGAGCTGACAGAGGCTGGCTCTGTCAGAAATGGAGGAAGCCTCTGGCAGCTTTTCACAGAAGGTACCCCTGTAGCACCGTGCTACCAAAGCTTGGCCATGCAAGCCCAATATAATAGGCTTCTGAAATAGTTACAAAAAAGAAAGAACCCAACTGTCCCTCTGTTGCTATCTCTCAAAAGTATCACTTTACAATCTACAACAAAAAAATTATTTAAAAGGTAACTTTTTAAGTTTCCTACTCATAAAATTTGTTTACTTCTTTTGGCAGACTCATAGTCTGTTAAACTTCAAGAAGTTTTGTGCTGAATTATCAGATGACCATACCTGGTCTCCCAAAGGAGGAGTGTCAGATCAAGAGAAAAAGTCACAGTAACATTGTTCTCTTAATCAGTACCTTATAAGTACAGGCCATTCTGAGGAAGGGGAATATGAAATTTACAGAGCCGTATGCTTCAAGTAGTTCCTCTGGTTACAAGAGGTCAAAGACATGCTGTAAAGACTGTTGCTACCTTTGAAAGCTCATTATGTTGATAATAGTAACAGTAAACACTGTTGTCCACTCAGCTTATCTTAGATAACCTGTGTCAGCATAGACAGACCTTCAGCATGGGGGTGAAGGTAATGAAGGGTGGTTTTAGGTTTGGGTTTGTTTTTTTTTTTTTTTTTTTTTTTAAGCCATAATCACCAAAGAGAACCTTGGAAGAAAACCTTCGAAGTAGTTATGCACAAATGTACCAATGTGCTGGTTTTGCAGAGAAAGCTCTATTCCTCATGGACCAGGTATTCTGGGCAGAATCTGGTACAGAACTTGATAGATATTTTCTGCAGTCTAAAGGCTGACTGCAACATCTTTCTCTTTCCCAGAGCAACTGAAATTTCAATTCCTTTCAACACCCAATTCATCCTTTATGTTCACACACTTAAAGTTTACCTGCCTGGAAAGAGATGGAATCTAAAGAGCAGTTTTGACACAGAACCTGTGTTCACATAAGCTTCCTGACATCCTCACAGAGTGTCTGAGCACTCATGAATTTCTGCCTCATCACCACACTAAAGGCACAGGTTGATGTCACTACAAAGCTAAGCTACTGCTGAACAGAAAAGAACCACTTTCCTATTTGCAGCTTCAGCAATGCATTCCCCCTCATTAGGCTTTAACAATTAATGAAAGGAACTAAATAAATCTTGTCTGGGAGTAGTGGAGCAATTGCCTTAGCGCTCCTTTGTGCTGCCTGTGTTCAGGGACAGGCAGGAAACAGCATGCCACTGTTTGGTGAGGAAGGAGCAAGCCAATAAGGTGTTGTAACTGGCCCAAACTGTTCCAGTGCCCAGAACCAGGGCCCAAGACAACATTAATGAAGCCAGTATTCTTTTCTGTGTCCCTACATATGCTGACCAGATATAGATGGTCTCCTTAAAAGAAGAAATCCTACACACCCCTGGCCTGATCTTTTCAGCTTCTGGAAGGAAAAGAACTGCTAAACAGTAATGAAATATTCTTTTTTCCCCTCCATGATGAACTTCATGTGATTTAGCAGTAACTCTTTCACCATTTCCTTGATATTTCTGTCTTTGTAGCAAGACCTTTTCTGCACTTTACTAAACACTTATCTTACTGGTGGTCCACCTTTTCTCTGCCCCTCCCTTCTCTTTTTTTCTCTTCATGGAATCATAGAACAGTTTAGGTTGGAAAGTAATATAGTCCAAACCCTTGCCATAGGGAGGTAATATTTCATTGAATCAAGTTGCTCAAAGTGCTGTCTGACCATTCCTTAAACAGTTTAATTGGATGTACATCACTTACACTGGATATTAACCTTATTTTATATTTTCACTGGATACTTATCACACTACCATGATGTGCAATAAGCAAACTACAAAATGCATGTCTGGCTGTGACAAGGTAGGTAGAGTTTTTTTGTTTCTTTAGTTTTCCTTTGGTTTTTAACTTCGGTTACCTTTAAGAAACAAAATCCAGCAGAAATTACCAAGCTACAGCATCAGGTTCTTAAAAAATACCTGCCATTTTGATCTGGACATACATAAAGGAGGACAAAGTAATTTATATTTACTTCTGAATTACTACTCTTAATCTAGAAGACTTGACAGCTTTACAATAATGAAATAAAGTATTGATAAGATCAAGCTTAGAAGAGTACTTTTTCCATAGTACCTCTTTAGGCTTACACTAGATGCTCTAGAGAAGCTGCAGTTTGCAAAGCTATTGCAATACACACATTTAGAAACCTAGGCTAAACACGTTTCTAAACACAGCCTAAACACACCACTTGGAGCACATGAAACAAGGGGGAATCTACTGAAGGAATTTTCAATGCACATTCAGAATCATTTGTCATCACGGACATAACACATGAAATTACAGCTGCAAGTTGCAGAACATGTAGGGCATGAACCTTATCCACACCTGTAACTCGCAACATTTTAGGCCATGAATAAAATTCAGGAGCATACAGCTCTTCCTCAACCGATGTGCACATCCCCCTTCTTGTGCATACAGTATTTTACAATGGAAGAAAAAAAGGAACTATGTTTTATGAAAGGCAAACCCACTGTCCGCATCGTATCAACAAACTGCACATTCTGAGCTGCTCTCATAGTTTGGCTTTTTATAAACTTTAAAATGCTACCCATACAGTTGTTCTATTGTCAAGATTTCTTTTCCATAATAATTGAGCTACCTTTCCCTATCAATTTAAAGAAAACCTCAATTTCCCTCCAAATGCACAAAGTTCTAGTACCTCAACTTCTAGCTGAACTCACCCCTTCTATTTCTGAATGAAAAAAAAAAAAGTAGTTTGTGAATTGTTAAATGAACACTTTTGGCCAGCATCTGAAGAGACTCAGTATTATTTCTATACCTGGCTGTTTAATTTATGGACATTCTGTCCACTTTGACACATTGTCCGATGGTGAGATTTACCCTTCAATTTTTCAATTATTATGCAGTCCATGATAAGCAACGATGAAGGGGCTGTTTCGCTTCTTACAGGTAAATCTGGTCATGAGGCAACTCTGGCACATCTTCAGAGGTTTCTGAATGAGTGCCACTTGCCCTGCATTTGCCTGAGGCTGAATAAACCTTTCCACCCTTGCTAGGGTGTCATCAAAGGCCTTCAGAGACCAGAACAGCAGAAAATAGGCGTATCCCAAAATTACTCCTGGCATTTCAACACTTGGTAGTTATGACAGCTGGAAGAAGAATGTCCTTACTTGCAGCTTTTATATAGTCCCATGCACATGAATATGCAACAATGTACAACTTTTCCAAAGCTGATGAAGGCAGTGAATCACTCCACCTTCTTTCATGGCCATCATCCACATAGGTAGTTACTGCTTCCTATTAACATCTTCAAAGGAGATAAAGAATAGGGACACAACTCAGCATCTACATCTGCTGTTTACCTCTTCTGATAGGCTGCCAAACTAGTTTTATGTATTCACTTTCATGAATACTGATATTCATAGCAAAATCTCATCATCACCCACAGTACAAGTTCCAGACTATTTCACCCCACGTGTCCAGTCCCCACTGGACAGCTGTGCTGATTTAAAGGGGAGTAAGTGGATTGCCTTCCCAAGACATAAAACTTAAGATTCGTATCTTAAGTTTTATCACTAGTATCTTAACTAAAGACTATCAAGTCTTTAACAAAAGCGGTTTTGTTAACTATAGAATTAAGTCTGCAACAGCACTTCAATTACCGAAGAAACACCTTTTAGTGCTGGGTTCTGTGATTTCATTTTTCAGAACAGGGAGTGCAGGGAGCTACGGCTGTGATCAATCTCCGAAGGTAACTTCTCCATTCTTTTCTTCATCACGTCACAAACTGCGAGGCAGTTTAAAACTCTCGGGTCCCTTTCTTATCTCATCAACAAGAATTTCCAAGGAGTTACAGCTATACTCACATTTATCCTGCAAACAATCCATTGAATTACTTTGTTTTTGAAGAATTAGTTATAAATGTTAAAGATGGTACCAATGAGAAACTGACAGAACAATCTACGCTATGAAAGTGAATCAAGGCTGCAGCAAATGCTCAAAGGCTCTGTTCCGGTCCAGATATACACTGAGTACTTTAACACAGCTGAGCACTGTCTCAGGGCTCAAAAGAATACCATAGCTAGATAACCAAACTGTGATCCAGTATATCCAGAGTTAAGTCCTGAACTTCCCCCTGATACATCCAGCATTCAGATACAAGGACAAGACCAGGTCAGTCAATTGCAAAGCTGTTCTAAGTACAGCTTTCTGTACAGGTGTAACTGGTAATACCAACTTCTTTTTCAGCAGTAGACCAAATTCAGTTCACATGTGTAAAATTCACAAGTTGGACAGACCAATATAAACTTCATACACAACTACCTTAATTTCTACAGGAGGTGAAATAATAATTAAAAAAACAGCAGACAAAAAAAGGGATTGAGGTGAGGTCATTCTTGAACATAAGAATATCTTATAAGATATATTTAGAGGTCTCCCCAACAATGTCTGCTGATGAATGAGCACACCTATATGGGACGTTACAGTCACAGAATAGTTTGGGTAAGGGACCTTTAAAGACCCTGTAATTCCACTTTCCTTGCCATGGGCAGGGATATTTTCCACTAGACCAATCTGCTGAAAGTTCCGTTCAACCTGGCCTTGAACACTTCCTGGGATGGGAAAGCTGCCCACAATTTCTCTGGACAGCCAGTTCTTCTCATGGCAACTTCTCTGGGCAACCTGTTCCAGTGCTTTAGCACCCTCACAGAAAATAATTTATTTCTTATATCTAACCTCAATCTACCCTCATTCAGTTTAAAGCCATTAGCCTGTGTCCTATGAATTATGAACAATCTTATTTGGTTAGAGAAAGTACTCTTCATTGCTTAAGAATAGTAGTGAGAAATCAAATTGCAATCACATTTCTTTGCAGATTTTATCATCAGACATTCATTATGAGGAAGAAGAAACAATAATTACAAATTAGTTTATAAAACAGAGACTGTAAACTGACATAAAGTATTATGTTTCACCATCTAGTTCTCTTCCATTTCCTGTTACATGTAAATAGTTCAGACTGTCAGACTGTCTTCTTGTTCACAAACCACATCACATTTTTGGTAAATGTTACTGGGAATTTCACTGAGTAGCTAATGTCCAGATCACCTACCAGCTACAAACCATAGTCAGCAGTGCACATATTGCAGCTCTTGGTTTATGGAACAGCCATATCTCAACTTTCCACTGTTTTGGAAAAACAAAAGCTAATCTAACAACCTAATATGCATGTTTTTTGAATAGCTGAAGGTGAAAACCTGTCCCCTGTGGTTGAATGAGGGTTATGACAATAAGCTTTTCCCCTATTTAATACACGGATAACATATGCTTCTTTGAAAAGAAATATCATATTGTTGCTGTAATGTAAAAGCAGTGCAAGACTAAATGTGTATTTAAAGCACTGAAGAGGGGTAATCTGCCCATTATTACTACATTGATGAAGTCCTAAACTCACTGTGACAATTACCAGGATCCAGGATTTAAAGCCCACATGCCCTTCCACCAAGTCATGTTCCTGATACTATAATTATTAAACAGGATGCTCAAGTTGAAATGACTGAGCCATAACAACACACTTCAGATTTTTATACCTTTTTGGTGTAAAATACACAGTGTTCTGGGATTTTTTGATGAGCAGTTATTCTTATGATTGAATACTATTTTTAAAATCGTTTTTACAGTCTGGGTATTTGTAACATGAGAAGACTATTGAGCTAAATGGAAAAACTTATGGTGAAAATTGTTCTCAGAGAAGCTGCACTTATTTGGTGCAGGATTCTCTAGGATTCTCACCTATATTATTGAATGCATTCAGTCTTTCATCTTGCTATTTTATGTCCCACAAAACCAGAGGCTTAGAACACAGAAATTGCTGAAATAACATCTTTTCATTAGCATTTTTTCTTGTCCATTTTATTCTGCTTGGGTTAACACCACTGCTCCAAATTCCTCTTTTTTTGTTCCCACCATAAGGTATTTACACAGATCTATTACAAACTCTCCCACACATTATATTTTGTGACGATAGCTTTCTATATAAAGCAAAAAGATGTGTTCTCTCTTTGAAATGCTGTAGCTGCTAGTCAGAATTCTGAAACAAAGGTGATCTCAACGCCATACAGAAATAACTTCTCTTGTACCAGCTTTTACTCTGCCCCTTTGTACAAAAAAAGTAGGTGATGGAAATTATCTGAAGAAACAACGTGCATCTTCTCACATTTACATCACAACAGTGGGTTAATTACTGGGGTATCAATTATTATAGATTCATCCCAACTTTTCAGTTTTTGCAGCTAAGAAGATCCCAAACTATGACAATAAGGAAGATCCTCTAATTGTTATTAAATTTAATTCCATTTCAATTTTCCAGTCCGTAAGTAATATACACTGATCCTGCTTAATACTGACAATGCCTTCAGCACCAGGCACCACCAGTCAGCCTGGATATGAATCCGCTAATTCTAAATCACAGCATTTCTGTTTCAACTACCGATACATGTGAAATAAAACCATTTGACAAGAATGCTGTAAAAGAAAAATAGCAACTAATATCTTACCTTGTTCTAAGAGCCACCCAAGCAGCATCAATGTCAGCATACAGATTCTTCTCTGTAGGCTTCCCAGAACTTGCACCGTATCCAGAATAATCATAGGAGAATATGTTGCAATTAATCCGTGAACCCAGTCCTATATAAAAGCTGCTCATCTGACCCAGGTCAACAGCATTTCCATGTGAGAAAAGCAAAGTGTACTTGGCATTAGGTGAGCAACGCACGAACATACACGCAATCCTGTTGCCTTTACATGTTCTAGTCATGAAGCACTCAATGGCATCTTTTTCTCTAGAAGAATATTGCCAGTCTGCTCGTTCTGAGAGATGCAAAGTCCAGCGACTGCCACTCTCATCACACATCAGTGTGTATGTGGGATCAGGAGGTAAGAATGCCAGCTTAGAGGCAATTTTCCCTGGGCATGGTGGACAACAGAACAGGCAACACAGTTCACTAAAGGAAAGATTATTCATCTTCTAGTCTGAAATGGGAAGAGAGAATAGTATCAGTTTCCAGGTACAATCTGACATTAAAAAAACCCAACTTACAAAAAAAAAAAAGTGGACAAAACATCTCTAGAAAATAACGCATAACTTCTGAACATTTAACAAAACAAATACGTATATACATATACGTATATTTCCATGTAATATTTAATTTTGTATTATTAGTTTCTTCACAATGAGTATATTATTAAAGATAACTCTAAAGCCCTGCCAGATATCAAAAGTAAAACATGATTACCCAGGGAAAGAACAAGCATGAATTTTGGAGTTTCTTTGGAGGAAAAGTAATTCCTGATCTCAAGGCATTAAGAAAAGTTTTCTTCCCATTGACAAATACATATGTGATAAAAAGCAATTAAAATATGTTGTAGAGTTGCAGCATACTAAGGTTATGCAGATTTCTGCAGCTAAAAATCATTACAGCATCTCCTAAATACCAAGAATGTATATTGCAATCACGAGGTATGGGCTCCTGCAGGCACTATCAGAAGTATGAAGGGTGCGCGAAGGTCAAAACTTAGAAGACAAAACAAGATGATGCTTCTGGATTAGCAAACATTCTAGAGCTTTGGTACATGAAAATGTAACCATAAACTTATCTTCACTCCTCATACCTGCCGACTTAAGTGTTTTGAAAACCTTCAAAGAAGTTCTTAGCTGTAAGAACAAGACAGCTCTTAGCTGTACTGCCCATAGGAACTGGGATTGTATAAATGACACAATTAGGGTTTTTTTCATGCTTTATGAGACACATCCCAAACTAAATCACAGATGTTTGTTAAAACAATATAATCTATAGCACCAATTCAAAGCATTGGTTTTAACAGTGGTTGGGGGAGAGAAAAAAATAAACACACCTACACCTAAAGCAAGATAGGTAAAGACACAGTTGCCCTTAAAATAGCCATTGTGTTCCCTTAATTGAGAGCAGTGAGAAGGGAGTGGGGGAAAATCCATTGTTGCAGCAATATTTTTTCTCAGAGATAAGAAGGGCAATGAAATTTAACAAGCACCATGCTGGAAACCAGCACACCAAAGATAAGCATTTACTCTACTTTCCTTGTGTTATGTCATCTGACATTTCATCCTAACTTAAACAACGTCTTCATACCAAATCTATCTACAGGTCTCAAGTTCACCTCCTGATGGCTCCCTGTGAACATAAACATTTACAGCTTCACATACTGACTTTGACTCAAGCTACAAAACAAGCAGATTTCATTTGTCTACAGTACGATGCTGTTCCAGAAGTATTTGGGTCATCCAACAGTAAAATCTTACTGCTAACTATGACACCTAACAATATTTAGATACTTCAAATTTTGCCCTTAAATTTGTACAGAAGCATAGTTTTCATGTGTAAATTTCTTTTTAAAGAAGCTTCAAGGACAGTGCTGCAAAAACACTTAACATGCGTCACAGAACAACTCTCTGTATTTTTGGATGTGTGAATGGTCTCTTCCTGGTGGTACAGTATGAAAGCATACTGCAAACAATGTTACATGGAGCATACTTTTAGAGCAGCAAAAATAGGCACAGTGAGACAGTCTGCCAAACACACAAGCATTCATGGAATACCACAAAAAAAGAGGCTGCCACAGCTAAGGTTTTTCACCCCAGGTCTCTAGTTTTCTTCAAAACAGAGGATAACCACAGAAGCTTAAATATGGGAGATCAACACTTCCAATTTAGAGGATATGGCAGGAAGTACTCAGCTCCCATAAGAAGGTAGATAGGCTCTTAAAGAAGATCCTGGATAAAAGACCATATTCCTGCCAGCTGAAGTAACAATCATATTGTTTCAGCACAATTAGTCACTCAAATTTGGAATAACTCATCCCTGTCAGATGAGTTTATGTGAACATTAAGCTTCAGTCATACCCACAAGTCAGGATAAGTGGAAGGAGTCTGTGGAGGAAGTCTAACTATTAGCAAAAGGTTTAGATTGTCTTATGCAAAGTAAAAATCCTATTGTTTTGGGGGGTGGTGGTGTGTATTTGTTCCTTCTTCACTTCTCTTGTAATTATGAGCATCAAAGAAGCAACTTCCTTCACCTCTACTTAATGAGTTCATTTTCACAGTCCAGTCTCAACACGCTTTTTTCCCAAGTACTTATGACATAGTACTCAAAATCACTTCTATTTCTATCAGAAACTATTAAATGGATCTGTTCCGAGTTTTCCCATCTTTACAGAAATGCTGAAGGTGAAGTTAGATATTATACTTTATTCTAAGGGGGTGATTGTTATTTTTTGTGAAAAATTTAAAAGAATTTGTACCTCCAAAAGTGAGATATAAATAGCTCGTTTTGCCCAGGAACAGCACATTGCACTGTATATGAACATACAATGAGAACTACAGAATTTCTTATTTCTTCCAAATCCACTTGTCAGAAAGAATTAGAACAGGAGTTTACATTACTTGTAAGTATAAACAGTTCAGCAACACTACAAAAATGATTTCACTCAGAAAATATTTGCTATTTACCCAAGTAATTTCAGAAGACTGGAAATCGGCCTGCAGGATTCACATACAGGGCAGTACTGCAGTAAACCACAGTGAATTAGCTGATGTGGTGGCACTGTCCCCCAAGATAGCTAAAATGTGCTAAAAATGGGCTGTCACTAGATATGGCAAATGACACGCTGAAGACAGCAGATGAAGTATTATTCCCCCCTTGCGCTAGACTAATGCAGGCTTTATGTATTGATCTTTTAATCCAATGGAAAATATGCCTACTGAAAAAAAAAATTCTGATTCTAGAGTCGTTCTCCAACTAAATAATGGCTAATAACAACTCTTTTCTTTAAAACAAACACATGCTACTTTCTTCACTCAGAAGATCCAAGACAACCATCAGGTCACTAACTGAACCAATTCGATACAAAACACCTATTGAACTTTTACAGCAGAATAGCTCCAACTAAATGCAAACAATGTTTCTATTATACTGGAACTGGTTTGTCTTTCACTGTGATGGATTGTATTCACATGAGAGTGTGAATAAGCTGGATGTGTGTTTATCTGGATTCTTAGTGAAGCTGAGGCAAAACCAACTCTGACTAGATTACTTTAAGCATATGGTTCCACAAGTATGCATGAGTAATTTTAATGGGACTCATTTGACTAAGATATGTTGTGAATACCTAAGGTACAGTCTAACACCTGAGTATGTATGATGTAAATCTCTGTGCTCATTACAGCATCATCAGATTCTGAGATGAACACATCCCAACAACACAACCATCTCCTTCTACTTGACATTTCAGTAGTAATAAAAATGCTGGTGCTGTTCTGCAAACACAATTCCTACAGCTGGTAAAATACACTAACAACAAAAAGAATACAATAAAGAAATATACATCCCCTTTAAAATTATTCTGCATTTTTCATAGTAATTAAGTTTGAAAATTCTGTGGAAGAAACTGCAGAAAACTCTTCTATTGCAGCAACAGAGGCTAAGAAATAAAACAGATCCAAATTATACTACTTACCCCTTCTGGGATAGCTTTTAAAAGGAAAGCAAGAGCATTTTATCAATTTTATCTCTTTAGCTCTCTTATGAATAAAGACCTAACATATAAAATTACAAATGTAAAACTGCCCAAAGGCAGTGATTTAAATTCATTCTGTGGCAATTAGCCTTTTCATAAAGGCTGACAGAAGGGGGACAATGTCTATTTAATCTTAAAGAACACCTCAAGTATTTATCTTGTGCTTCCTAGGATAACACAAATGTAATTTTTTCATGTAAGTAAGTATTCTGGTCCTCCTACCTCTGTATATAATAACAAGACAGGGGTTATTCACATCTTTGTATTACTCTCAAAACCAGCCCAACCTTGCAAATACTTATCTAGAAATCTTATATTTACATTAAATATAAATTATTCTAATTGTTTATTCAAATTAAATTGTCTGTTTCATGGGAACTATTCACAAGAACAAAGTCAAACTCATAAATATAGATGCTGGTTTAACTGTTGTTCAAATCATAACGGGCGAGTTACTAAAATTGTTGGGGTTTTTTTTTGTTTTTTTTTTGGTTGCTATTTGTGTGTATTTTAGTTGTGGGTTTGTTGTTTGATTAGAGGTTTTTTTCATCTTTTCATTATCTACTGCTGAAATAAGAAATTCTATAGCATTTTTCCTCTCACTTTCATTGAGCACAATACAATGAGAACTTGAGTTCAAGCCACTACTGAAGTGCTGATATTTATTTCAACACCCATGTAATATTAAAAATGGAACAGAATGATATGAACATCCTTTTACTAGCCCAACAGTTAAAGAAACAAAATGTTCAGAGAATAAGAAATCATTAGTGTCTGATTAAGTACCGCATAAAAGGATTAAGAGAATATTAAGAAAGAATATACAGTAAGTCCAGAAAACAACACAAAGGAAGTACATTCAATTATGAAAAAGCTGTATTAAGAAATACTGTGAAGTAAGTACTTAAGATAGTTTTCAAAGGACAAAGTAGGCTACTTGAAAACAGAGAAGCCTGATCAAACCAAAACTTTTACTTTGGTTAATTTGATTCTAAAGAAATAAACACCCCTTCTAGTCTCACAAATTCCAGCTATTTTAACTCATATATAGAGACATTATTTATCCTCTGCTGGTCACTTTGTATATATCAAAACCTAACGGCATAGTTGAAAAAAGAAAGGAAACATTAACAGGAAAATTTACCTGAAAAATCCACACATTCTTTATCAACCGAAGAACAAACGAAACCTCTAAAGCTTCCAGACAGACAAATGCGGGATCAAGCCGATTACATAATGCCTTGCATGCTCCAAGCAAGACCCTGTCCGCGGCGCTGCCCTGCTGAAGCCCCGCGGCCCCAGCCCGCCGTCCCAGCGCAGGCGGCCGGCACCAGCGCGGAGCTCCGCCCTCAACACCGCTGGGCGCTCAGGGGCTTCTACTCTGATTTCCGCAGCCATGAACTTTCCTAGTTAATTACTGACCAAATACTTTAAATTTTTATATAATACCTGAGAGTAATGTTGAGGCCAGCGCCACTCCCACCCTCAATAGCAGAAGCTGAAGGAATAAATTTAACCAGGCTGGCGGGAACTAAATTAACTCCTCTGGGGTCCGCGTCGGAAAAGGGTTCCGCCGAAGTCCTCAGCAGCGACTCAAAGGCACTGTTTGGAGCCGCGAAAAGCCAGACTTTAACACGCGTGTCACAAGTCAGTGCGCCCGTTTCCAACAAAGGAGTCCAGGGCAAGACCACGGAGACGGGAGCACCGGACAGATCGCCCACATCACCCGGGCACCCCGGGGCAGGCGACACCCCCAGAGACCCTCGAGCCCAGCGACACAGGGACGCGGGCAGGAGGCTGGCGGGGCCGGCAGCTCCCCGCCCGGTTCGTGCCGCAGACCGAAGCCGCGCCGCCCGCCCCTCTGAGGAAACGCCGGTGGCTGCCGCGGGCCTTTCCGCTCGCCCCAGGGGCCGCCACACGCCTGCGCCAGGCGCGCGGACGGGCCGCGGCTCCGAGCGGGGCAAGAGACACGGACGGACCCGCGAGGACGAAACAAGTCGCCCACACGCCGCGGCAGCGGGTCACCCGCACACCGTCCATCCCCGCGACGCCGGGGGAGGACGGCCCCTACCTGCACCTGGCGCTCCGCTCGGCGGCCCCGCGCTCTCCCGACTGCCGGGTCGGCGGGATCTGGGGGCGCCAGCTGTGCTGAGTAACGGCGCGGCGGGAGGCGGCCGTCAGCGCCCGGTCCCGGCCGGAGAACGCGCGGCCCTGGCAGCGCTGAGCCCGCCCCGCGCAGCCTCCGGAGCAGCGCCGGCNGGGCCGCAGCGCCAATGGGGGCGCAGCCGTGGCGGCGCCGCCCAGCGCGGCAGGCCCGCGGAGCGGTTCCGGGGCACGCGGCGCCGGCCCGGGATGAGCTCGGAGCGGGGGAACGTGTCGCGCACGCGGCCCCAGCGCCACCAGAACGCGCGCGCCTTCGAGAACGACAAGTACGACACCAGCGCCCGGCGCAAGGTAGGCGGGGGCCGGCCCGGGGCGCGCGGGGTTGTCCCGGCGTCAGAAGCCACCGCTCTGCAGGCGATGCAGCGCTTGGGGCCGGAGCGGTGGGAAGGGTTGGTTTCTTGGTGAAAGCGTGGGCAGGTCCTCCTACGGCCTCTGAAGCCATGCCCTGTCCCTGTGAGGTCTGGTGCCAGGTCCTGACGGGCTTCGGGGTCGCAAACGAAGTCACGCGGCAGTGAATGCCGAGGGACCGTTTTAGGGATGGAGATACCTCTGGCCCGGGTCCGCCCACACCAGGCACAGTGCTGCTAAGAGAGAATCGTAACAAGACATTTCAGACAGTTGTCACTGTAAGCAAGTGTGTAGTGTGAAACTTGAGTCATGCTTGTGACATGAAAGGACCTAGTTAAGCCGAAGAGTTATAAGAGGAAGACTGAAATAAGTGCTTACATTTGTGCAGTGAGTGCATCAATTGAATGTTCAATGGTGCATTATCCATATGACTTCTTGAAAGGTGGCTATTGGTATGACTTCTTTTCTTTAGTCTTCTCAAGGTTTGTGACTATGTGGTCATAACTGAGAAATCTTGGTGTTTGGAGAGCTTCATTTGAACAACTTTCTCCCATCACATATAAATACCCAGCTTCAATCAGCACACTTTTGAGATCACTTTCATGCGTAATTTAATTTCTTTTTTAAAAAAGGGGGCTCTTCTGGTTAGTTAGATAGAAAGGTGTGTTCAGCTACAAAAGTTATCTTCACTCTGTTGTTCCAGAAGCCTGTTTTGTCTTTTTTGGTTCTAAGCAGGGAGGGGGAAATGGTCTACAATATATTCTTGAAACATGCTCTGTGCTTTTAGTTTTGGTAACATAATATGCGGAAGGGGCTGAAGAACATGGGTGTGTCTGAGCGGTAACACCACCAAGGTGGGATGTTTCATCTTGCAGGCTAAACCGAGAAGGTGACTAAGACAAAACAGAGGATGAATAATCTAGGAGAGTTGATCTGGGGCTATTGCTATTATATAATATCCCTTCAAATGAACCTGCCTGGGTTGTCCAAAAGGGCTGGGAGGAGGGGAACAAAGTAGTGAGTTAAAGCCTTGATGCCAAAGAGGGATGTTTGGGTTTTTTTGTGAGTTTGTTTTGGTTGGTTTTTGAGATGGCTTTTTTAGGACTGGTTCTGCAAGTTGAACAGGCTGCTTTCCTGGGATTCTAAGCAGTGACAGTATTATTTGTTGTATGAGTCACTGCATGACCTCTGATAGGAGAGTATTTTCTGACTGGGTACAAACATACACACACAAAAAAGTCATAAAAAAAACCCTGAATTCTGGTATCTGTTTTGTAAATGAAATAATATTTTTAATACCCGCATGACTGTTTTTCTGTTTTTCTTCCCTTTGAAAATAATTTATATCCTGTAGAACTGGCTACACAATATCATGCACTCAGGATTTTTTTTTTTTTTTTAATGTGGCCAAGGTTTTCTGTGGACATCAACTTGTTTTCTTTTTCTTTCTGTTTCAAGCCAATTATTTATTTTCTCTCTATGCTTGTTGGTTCATGGAGAGGACTGAGTGTGTGGAAGTAGCATCCTGAAGAATGTGCCTCCTATTCCAGGGTTAGATAACGTTTGGTAAGGGGAAAGGATGAGTTCCTTTTTCTTAGGGTATCCTGCCATGTACAAATTGAAGTCCCAAGGTACTGCCATGTTTTAGGAATTATATTCCCCAGTTTGATGTTCCAACTGAAACACTAAACCATGCACCACTCACTCACTCACCCTTCTCCCTACCTCCCTCACTGCATAGCCCTGGCCAAAAGAATTTGAGGCACAAAAGGCAAAGATCACGGGTTCAGATAAGGACAATTTACTGGAAACAGCAAATGAAGTAAGAAAACAGTCACAGCAATAGTGAAGAAGAGATGATTCACACACAGGTGTGTGGGACCCCTGGCAGTACCAGACCACACCACGCTATGTGACCTGGAAGGGGCCCCTCCTTCCATTCCTGCAAAATGATGTGAGGTGGTATAGAATAACCTTAGTGTCCTAGCCTGGAAAAATTAACCCTGGCTTGGCGAGAACCAGGACAGGGATACACAGGGGTCATTATAATGATGCTAGCCCCATTTTGCTGTTTTAAAGAAGTTAGACTAGCAAAGATTAAGTGGCGATTAATGTTATAGTTTACATATGGACTATGCTGAATGATGACAGTTTTGCATCTCTGTCTTTTGCGGTCCTGGATGATATGATGTGTCATGGATGTTCAAGGTAGGATGAGGAAAAGGAAGAAATGGTAGGAATTCTTTGATAGGGACTGATAAAGGAGTGTGGCATACTCCTTTCTACCTCTCATTAGCTCAGTAGATCAAGAGAATGCTAAAAGCTCCTCAAAGAGAATGGATCTCCTGTTAAACATATGGAGGGTTTTGTATTTGGCCTGCCTACTGTTGTACACTGTCCGATGCAATGCTACCTTGAAAGGCTGCAAAATGCTTATCAGCTTAAAATTTGGATCCTGCTGCAACTGTACACTGCATTAGCAATGTTGAATATTTACTACAATAGCTTCAGCTTGTACAGTGGGTGGAGTTGAGGTAGTTTATTATGTGTTATTGCTATTTCTCTCAGTGAAGCAGTGTCTGCAGAGGAAATTGATCTAATAGGATTTTGACTTTTCTCTGCTGGCAGTCATTATCCAGTTGGTTTTTTTGTTTTTTGAAATGTTTTGTGCTCTTTGTCTGACACTGACCGTGTCATTCATTTTCTAATCTTAAAGGCCACAGACGTGATTACTTGAGAGCATGCTAGAAGATCCATCTGTCTTTCCTCTAATGATCAGTCTTTACTACAGAAGTACTACAGCATTGCTCTTGAGGCTTGTTGAGGTGAAACATCCTTGCAACAAAGTACACTGCCTCTCTACTGTATTTGGGAAACAGCTACAACAGTGCTGGAAAAGTTTGTGTCTTAGGATGACCTGAAGAAGGAATAGCCAGGACAGGGTAAGACACTGTCTTGTTAGTTATTGAATCTTGGAATTTGTTTATTGGTGTTTGCATTACCTGGTATATTCCAGAATAGCTCTTTGCAGCACTGAGCTGAGGAACATACATTATGTTATATGAATATACATTTTATGTAAAATATATTACATAAGTCATCATGAAAGCTGCAGTAGGTCTAGAAATGAAAGCAAATATTATTTAATGAGAACATTTAGAATTCCATTGTAGTAAGATGGTAAACCACAAAGTGGTTCGTATTTACACTCAAAGGACTGATTTGTTTCTCCATTTCTTTCGTTAAGATGATGATTTGTATTTCCCTAAATTTCAGGGGTTATTACATCTGAACCTCAGATTTACCACAGTGTTAATGTCAGTTACTTTTTCAGCCAGGTGCATGGATAAATCATGTTGTAGTGTTGTTTTAGTGGAAACACTGGTTTAGACTGTGGAAAAGGACTAGGAAGAGAGCAACTGAATGTAGAGCTTAAATGCTGAGTCAGTAATCGTATTTTGAAGCACAGAAGTGAGATAGAGATAAACCAGTGGCCAACTGGAATTGTTAGATAAACATATTGCAGTTTTTTTAGATAACGTTCTTGCTGCAACATAGAGTAGCTTGGTAGGCTGAAGTCTACTCTCTAGCCACTCCTGTTACTCTGGGTTCAGAAATACATTCAGTCTTGGGTTGTAGCCTTTCATGTAGGGAGAATAGGAGCAAATATAATGTCTGCTCTGGACTCTAACCCAGCCCTGGAGGTGGGGCAGAGAGTGAGAGAAAGAACGTGTGGGTAAGTACAGGAGGTGTGTCTGGTGTGTCTGTGTTCATGTGTCTTTGTGTATCTTCCATTCTTTCTGGAGGAGATGATAAGAATGGAGGAGATGATGAGAGTCCTTCCCGTGCTCTCTTAAATGCTGTAGGCATATGTTGCTTAAATTTTGAAATACACTTGATGAGAAAATATCTGTAGAACAAGGAATTTCAAGTAATGCTGATACAATATGGGAGCAAGTGAAGCTCTGTGGGGGACAGTTTCAGCCTGTGTAATGTGTATTGGAACCCTGAAATCTGGCATCTGGTAGCTCAGTTTCACATTTGTCAGTCTGCAGTGACCTACTTTAACTGCTTAGTCGTCATGCACTGGAGGTCCTGTGGAGTTCTGTTTTTTTGAGAAATTGAGTTGTTCAGAAATCCTACATTCACCCTTGTGCTGCATTCAGCCTTGCTGATTGAAACAGTGCCACCTGTGTTTCTGACAAGGAGGTTTATGGGTGGCATTAACATTACACTCAGTTACAGCAGAATAGACCACTGATATGTGCTCAGTAGAAGGAATTTGCTTTCAGTAGAGGAAATTGAAATACCCATAGGTTCACACATAATTAGAAGCTTACAAACAGATGGTGAAGCTTCTTTGAAGTCTTGTCATTATATCCTACCTGTGAGCCCTTTAATGCTTGTTTTAGCTAGGGATTATTTTGTGTGCCAAGTTAGTAGGTGTAGGTGCATTTGTTTACTTTAATACATTCTGAACTGCTTTTGGCAGGTTGTTAGGTGATTTTAATACTAGGCTATGTTAGCAGAGGATGTTGATTCGTTAATGTACAACTGAATGTGCTTACAGTGTGCACATGGAATATTTTGTGGCATCATACCTGTAGGCTGCTTAGGTATGTCTGTATTGCATAACTGTAATTTCCCTGAGGATGTATAGACATACTGCAAGCACTGGATGAGTTGCACTTGTCCTTGGAGAAAGTATGCTAAAGAGAAAAGAGAACTATTAACTAAAACAGGGAAATGAGCATAAAGAAAACCCCAGAGAAACTGCTGCAACAGAAGCATAATCTAACATGTTGGAGTAGTTTTCACACCAAGAAATTAATTTACACCAAGAAATTAATTTCAAGCACTACCACCTATTTGTGTATGAGGCCCTGACTACCTGCGTAAAAGCTGGGTAGAAAAGTTGGAAAAGAATAATGAGGTTTACTAGTCTTTTTCAGGGCTTTGTGTGGGCTGTTGGGTTTTTTAATACCCTCAAGGAAAAGCAAGCTATTAAATGGGCAAAAAGAAGAAAATATGAGTTTATGAAAGTTTAAACAATATACAAAATATATTAAAAAGTAAATATTAGTAAGAAAAGTAAGCACCAGAGGAGTTTATTTGATTTTACTAGTGACTTCCCCATCCTGACCAGGAACTGAGAAACAAGAAAATTTGTCTTCAGGTTTATTGTAAGAACTGCTGTCATGTGCTTTTTTAGCATTTTCAAAAATCTGAAAAAACAGACTATTCAAATCTTTCATTAGGAGCAGCTTTCTTTACTTCTTCAAGTCTGCATTGCTTTTGAAAGTGGTGTGTTATGGGTTATTTTGGTCAGAGGAGAATTAAGTGTAAAATTACACTTAATTAAGTGTAAAAAACCACAGTAAATTAGCCATTTGTTTCAGTAATGGTAGCATTTAAATATCATGCCTTTTTTTTTCTGAGCAAAATAAATATAAAAGACAATACACAAGTTAAACTCTAACTGCTTTCTTTACATAAATCCATCATTCACTATTGACTTTCTAAACCAACTGCCTGGTAGGGTTGTAAAGTCTTAGTGGCTCTTTTACTCAGATGTGCTGAGCCAATGATTAATTGCAATGCCCCATACTTGAGGCATCAAAATTGAGTAAAAAATATAGGAAATTGCTGAAGAGGGGGAAGATGCTCTATGTGTGCCCCTTAGAAAGAGGAAGTTAGAACTTAAAGCTGTTGTCTTTCTTCCAGTTTGTGACCTTCTGAGCAGATGCAATATGATTCCTTTATGAGTAGCTGTGTAAGATTTATGGTCTTACACAGCTACTGAAAAGTCCAGGCATCTTTATGCCTGGATCACGATATTTAAAGTGATTTATGATGCACATAAATGTGATGATAGAATCATATAATGGTTTGGGTTGAAAGGGACCTTAAAGATCATGTAGTTCCAAATCCCCTGTCATGAGCAGAGACACCTTGCTCTGGACCAGGTTGCTCAGAGCCCCATCCAGCCTGGCCTTGGAGCACTGCCAAGGGTGAGGCATCCACGGCTTCAGTGGGGAAGCTGTTCCAGTGCCTCACCACTCACACAGTAAAGAATTTTTTCATAAGATCTGGTCAAAACCTACAATCTTTCAGTTTGAAGCCATTCCCCCGTGGTCTGTGACTACATCCTTTTGTAAAAGTCCCTCTCCAGCTATCTCATAACCCCCTTCTGGTACTGGGAGGTGCTCTAAGGTCTTCCCAGAGCCTTCTTCAGGCTGAACAGCCCCAACTCTCAGCCTGCCTTCATAGGAGAGGTGCTCTAGTCCTGTGGTCTACTTAGTGGCTCTCCTTTGGACTTGTTCTGACAAGTCCATGTCTTTCTTGTGTTGTCTGGTAATCCAGATCTGAATGCTTATGTGGTGTCTCACAAAAGCAATGTGAAGGGGCAGAATCCCCTCCCTTGCACTGCTGGCCAGAGTTAAGGGCTGCAAGGTGCCAACTCATATTGGGTTTCTCATCCACCAACATCCTCAAAGTCCTTTTCCTCAGAGTACTCTCTGTCCATTCTCCACCCACCTTGCATTTGTGCTTGGGATTGCCACAATCCAAGTGCAGGACATTGCACCTGGCCTTGTTGAACATCATGAGATTTGTACAGGTTCACCTCTCAGACCTGCCTAGGTCCCTCTGCATGGCATCCCTTCCCTCCAGTGTGTTGATCACATCATACAGGTTGATGTCATTGGCGAACTTGCTGAGAGTACACTCAATTCCACTGTATAAATGCCTTCTCCATGAGGACATGGTCACCAGGTTTTCTGCATCCTGGTACTCTTGAAAGTACCGACATTTTCCCAAGTCTATCTTTGATCGCTGACATACCTAAAGAACCTTTTTTTTCTTACCCTTGACTTCCTTTGCCAGATTTATTTCTGCCTGTACTTACTTTAGCTTTCCTAACCATTTCCTTGGCTCTTTGGCCAATTTCTGTGTATTCCTCCCTGACTACTTTCCCTGCTTACACTCTCTGTAACCTAGCTTTTTAAGTTTCTCCAGGAGCTCTTTGTCCACCCATGCAGGCATCTCAGTTTTCTTTCTTGATTTCCTCTTTGTAGGGATGCATTGCTATTGAACCTGAATGAGACAACTCTTCAATATCATCCAGCTCTTTTGGGCCGCTCTTCCCTCCATGGTTCTATCCCATGGCCTCTACTAAGGAGATCATTGAAGATGCCAAAGTCTGCTCTCTTGTAGTCCAGGGTAGTGTTCTTCTTCCCATGCTCCTCACTGCCCCAAGGTCCTTAAAATCCACCGCTTCATGGTCCCTGCAGCCCAGGCTGCCCTTGAGCTTCACATTCACCAGCTCCTCCTTGTTGGAGAGAACTAGGTCCAGCACAGCACCTCTGCTTGTTGGCTCTTCTATCGCTTGGAGAAGGCAGCTGTCATCAGTGTATGCTAGGAACCTCTTGGATTGCCTATGCCCTGCTGTACTGCCCCTTCATCTTTGGCATCTTCAGCTTTTGGAATGGCCAGTGTGTCAGTTTGGTTGGAAAAAGAAGTTAAAAAAAAAGCATCGCTGTGTGATTGTTGTGTATTCTGGAGCCAGATGATGAGAGTATGGGGTGAGGAAGAGCTTTATAAAGCTCCATGAACAATACCTATGCATATTTCCTTGTTCCATAGCAAATATTAAGTAGAAGTTGTAACAGGCTGCCTGTTTGATGAACTTTGGATTTGCTTCAGATGAGAGGTTTCTGAAGTAGTTTCTGTGTCATTCAGGCCATGCAGTCCTGAGCACAGGCTCTTGAATTCCAAGAGCTTTAGGCTTTGCTGAGCCTGCCCCTGGATCACTCCGTGGCACGGCTCCCAACCCCAGCCCCAGCTGTGTTAAGGGAAAATACATTGTTTTCATCCAGGAAGCTAACTGCTTTTTTGAAAGGACAACCATCTCCTTTCAGTTTAAGCTTCTGCAGTCTTTTGAATTTCACTGGATTCTGCCTTAGCAAAACTAAAAATAGCTGGTAACAATAAATGTATCCCTACCTGGAAAAATAAATTACTGTGTATTTTACTGCCCTCCTGCATTACCAATCAATGCAAGTCAGGGGAGTGGGGGGAGCTGGGAAGTTCAGGCTAATTTGCAGATTGTGGGGAGCTTGTGGGCTATAGTGCTTGGAGTATTACTTCATGCTGGTCAAGTGCTGAAAACACGGCTTGTCTTTGAACTGCATGAATTTTGAAAGACTGAACACAGGCACTGCTCACAGCAGTTTGAATTGCAAGATACTGAATTGTGAGATATTAAATTGCCTTTAACAGATATCTACTGGGAACTTACTGATGATTTTGATGATTTTCTTCTCTCAGAAGTTTTGCACATTAAGCAATTGTTGGTATTTTTTGGAAAATATATCCGTAATGCATCAGAATCACAGCTTTCTGTACTCAATATTCAAACAGTACGCAAAACCTTGTTTGGTTGGCTGCTTAATATGCCAAGTCTGTATTTGATCATTTAGAAAATAATTTTAAGTGAAGCAGCCAGAAAGCACCACACATTCAGTTAACCACATAATAGGAAAACTCATATTGAATGTGCAAGTTTAATGAAAAAGGAGACAATGGAACACAAGTCCCAGAGTATAGTTTCACTTGAAAGTAGTGTCTCCTCTGCCATATAAAATTTTTTTAATAGAATAAGATACTGTGTTTTTAAAGCTTATCTTGTTTTTTTTTTGTCTTATGTACTGAAATAGAGCTTTGTGGAGTAGTAAGAAACTCTTGTGAGTCATAAAAGCAAGAAGTTACTTCAGAAGACGCTGTATTCATAGAATAATTCTTTTTCAGTTTATTTGTGAAATAATAACGTCCATGTAGTCCATATTATTGCAGAATCACTCCTTTTATGTATACTAAGAAGTAGATGTGGTTTAAACCATTTTAATAATGCAATGTTGATATGGTAGCGATTTTTAAACTATCTTAAAATATCTTTTTCATTATATGTGGTTTTTAACCATGAAATTTCTAGTTTTAAATTTCTGATTTAATATGAACAACCATATAATAGACAACATTAGTGCTGGCATTCTTAAATAGAGAAGAAATAAAATTAAATTGAGCCTACAAGGACAAGCCTACAAGGCTTGTTATTTAAGGTAAGAGTACGGTTTGGTACCATTTCCCATCTCAGAATAACTTCTCTTGTGCAAATACTACTAGCCAGTTGACATTTTGTATTTCTGAGAAAGCTAAAGACAAAATGTTGTAGGAGATATTAAGGTAAATTTTTCATTGTCTCAAAAATATACCATGGTTTAAATTACCACTTTAAAAAATTATCTTAGATGCAGAGAGCAAAAATGTTTTTCATAAAGGAAGGCTAGAATTAGAGAGAGATTGAATAATTTGACTGCAAGTACTGTGTGGATTCTACTTTGTTGTTATCTGAGGAAAAATCCTGAGACTATTTAAACTATGTAGTATAGTGATAGCTTGAGCAATAGTAAGTAAAATGCTAAGTCTTGTAAGTTGTCTTCTTTGGATAAAAGCTGTGTATTTCAGGGCTTATTTCTTCTTTAATACATTTTTTAAAATGTCTAGAGATGAAAAGAATTAAATACCTACAATCATTTTTCAGCAATATAATAACAGAAGGAAGTACCACTATTAAGATAATAATCATCATCGTCGTCATCATCATATTCTTTAACTTCACGGTACCCTTTCCATTGAAGAAAATCTCTAGACAAATGTATATGAAAGGTTTAATGGTAATACCAAGCAAATATGTTTATAGTACTGTATCAATTATAAGACAGGTAAAAATGCTTTCTAAGCAAGATTTTACTCTTTACAGCAGGGAGTCATCAATGTATTTTTTTTTTTACTTATTCAGAAAATAAATGCTAAGCTTCATGATGGAGTGTGTCAGCATTGCAAAGGTATCTTGGAGTGGCGAGTAAAATTCAGAAAGTACAAGCTACTGACAAAACCTAAAAAATGGTGAGTAAAGATATTTTTTGTTAATTGTTGATCATGTTGTTTGTGAGCGTTTGGAAAATATTCTGGCTTTGGAAACTCAGAAGAAGAAGCTGCTATTATGCAATGTTTTTTAAATGTGGGGTCTGCAATGACAACATATAGGCAACGTTAATTTTCTAATTCATATGTCTTTTGTCATAAACTTCTGAAAAGAAGACACAGAGGAAGAGCAACTGTTTCCCTCTTTGCTGTTAAAACTGCTTGAGCTGTGGACCTGTAGGTTTCCAAGACTGTCAGTGTCATCCTGAACAAAAAGTCCTACCTGAACCTGTTGTAAGACAATTTTCTGAGGTCTTGTTTCACATCTATGAAACATTCTTTAGAGGGATCTGCACATCTCTTGACTTCTGTACTTTGCTAATGTTTGCAATACCTGCATTTCATTACCTCTTAGCATGTTTTGTCCTTTTCTGTAAGAAACTATAATCCTAAGTAGTAAATGTTGGCATTGTTTGCATAGAGTTCTATATTGCTTGTTTTTGTATAACTGTATGACAAAGATGATAAATACTTTAACCTATCACAAACATATAAATTATTTTAGTTTTCTGAAGGAGATGCTCTCTTCTTGCTTCTTATTTGCTCAGTTGCAGAGGTCCTTACCTCCTGTGGTAGCAGACACAGCCAGTGTTTCAGCAATGAAACACAGAACTCGAGAAACCACAGCTGGGCTGTGGTGCACAATACAGCCAGGTTTGTCACAGTAGCTTCGGTACTTCGGTAGTAGTTACTTCGGTATTAGTAACCAGTTTCATCCTTTCATGTAAAGAATAAATGATTAGGTAGAAGGCTTGCTGAATAAGAGATAAGAATTCTGTGTTCTATGCACCACAGATGAAGTTGGTGTTTTTCCTTTTTCTCAAATAACTATGTTGTTTGTGCATCCTGGTTTTTTTTTGTTTTTGTTTTGTTTTGTTTTGTTTTTTTTTTTTTTTTTTCCAAAGAGAAGAAAGCAGGCAAAACCCCCATGTAAATCAGGGAAGCATTGGATGTAGAAAAAGTGACATTTTAGAACAGCAGCTTATAACAGAATACATGATGTTCTCCCTCATATTTTTGAATGAGGAAGTTGTGCCTCAGAGCATTCTGGCTTTACAGGTCATGATTTCTGTGCCAGCAGTACAATGGCTGGGTGAGCTGTTGTTCTGAAATGACAAGACTATGAAAATTTTCAACAGATTAGGCTTCTGGGTGAAGTAAAAATGTAATAGACATTAAAAATATGACAATTAAAAAAAAAAGGAGTTCTTTATATTGCAAAAGATGGGGATGGAGGACTTCTCTGTACCTCAACTTATTTTAAGTTTTGTAGCATCTTTAAAATTATGAGTGTTAGTACAACCATAAGTTTCCCTACTTTACTACTGAGTATTTAATTATTACAAGTGAAACTATTTAAAAAATATATATATAAATCTGCCTTGCATTGGTAGTGCCTCTGTTTAGTATGACATGTCTGGGAAGAACTTTTGAGGGAATTAAAAATTACTGTCAAGATATCAGCATTACATGGGGTATATTGTTCTGGTTATGTTCTCCAGATATACAGAGCTTTTGAAATGTCAGCTGAATGTTAAGACACAGAATTTTGGAAATTACAAAATCCACAGAATATTATAATATTTTGAAAAAGAACAGCCCAAGCCCTTTACCTTATTAGGTTGGGTTTGTTGAGAATACTGTTCCTTGCAGGCTTGTGTTGATAGCAGACAAAGTCTAGCACTGACTCAGTTTATACTCTGACAAGTTCAAGAGGAAGTAATTTCAGTGTTTCAGCTGAAAGTTTTTATTTGTAAAGTCCATGTACTTTTTTATGCCATATGCTGCTTTTATCATTAAACAGGAAGTTATGCAATTTTAAAGTAAAAACTACCTACTTAAATGAACAGAAATGTTTATTCTGTCAAATTTAAAATTCTTTATTTAATATTTCTTTTTCAGTACTTGTTTTAGTAATTCTTCCTGAGGAAGGTAAGGGAAGGGGGTGAACGACAATGATTTTGATAATGCTACTTCATAAAACACTGAGTGTTTAATTTGAAACAAGCCTAAAATATGTTATTCCTCTTTTGTTAGTGTTTGTTCCTCTTTTGTATATTATATTTGAATACAGAATGTTTAGTAAGTGTCCACAATATGTTTTTAATCATATTTTCTTTCTCTTCACAGTGTGAAATGCCTCCAGAAGACTGTAAAAGATCCTTATCATATTATTTGTCGACCATGTGCTAGTAAACTAGAAATTTGTGCTAAGTGTGGGAAACAAGAAGAAATAGTGATTCCGTAAGTAGCTCATAGAGTAGTTTCAGTCCTGATAATTCGGTACTGATAATTCCCTTTGCAATAAGCCTTGTTTGGAAACTGCCAAGAAGCTGTTGTAATTTATGCCATATTCTCAATTATCCCAACATGAATCAGTAGGAGTCATTTTCCTCACTTTCTTCAGATGCAGCTGGGGGTAAAATGCTTATTGGTGTTAGTGAGGCTGAGACAACTAAAGTTCTACTTGGATAAGACATCTTAACACCAATGGGTAAATTGTGTATCTTCTTAACAAAGCACTTCAAAATGGGTTTTGATGTAGAGCATCATAAAATATGCACAAACCACTTTACTGTTTGCATTTTGTCTGCCACTTGATGATTCAGTTACTAGTGAACAGAACAACTAAACAAGGACTGATATTGAGCACAGTTACCACAGTACATTTAACAGGCTTTTGGCTTTTTTTACTGGTGTTCTCTATTGGACATGATACATAAAACATTAATTTACTAGTTGTGACAACAGTTCAGCAGTTGCTTACTTGGTAAAGCTGTTCAAATATTTCATTTTCTTTCTTTACAGTCTCTTCTGTACTAAATACTATTTTATGCATACTTTACTGTATTTTATATGCTTCCTATTTAGTGTGAAGTAACTTTAGGGACTTTTATTGCCCCTCTCCTCCTTCTTCCTCCTGCTATCTTCCATCCTATACTGGGATGGAATGCTGGGAGGATATTCTATACTTTTTCCCATTCTTGTTTAAATTCCAGAAGTGGGTGGTGATAATATCCCTCTTGCTTTCTACAGGATTGATAAAGGACAAGACAGAACTGACAGTGAGACTTCTAAAACTGGTCAAGAGAGCAGTAAATTGAAGGATGAGCTGGATTTTGATACAAATTTCAGTAGTGCAGACAGTGATGAAGATTCTGATGTGCTTGAAGAACAATTCAAAAGTATGAATTTTGAAAAAACAGAGATCTAAAAGGTTGTGTTTATGCAAGAGATTATATGCAATCAAATATGATAAACCAGTGCTTGCCCTTAAACTGCTCCAAACCCTGATTATACATCTAAAGTCCTTGTATGTTAATTTTGGCATTGTGTATGATGATACATGTGGGCATTTGTATTAATACACAGTTTTGTGTATTAGGAACAGAAATTCTTTGAAAATAATCGGAAATTCTATCTGTAAGCATAGTTATTTATTTCATACATATAACAACTTCCTGTTTTTATGGAATAAAACCTTTTTGTGTAATTGTTCGAAATTCAGTATTATGTGACCATCGGAAGTATTATTGCTACCTGGAAATCTACCTGAAAGTCTAGAATAAACACAGACAGGGAGAGCTAAAGCAGCTATAATGGTTTTCTGAAGGAAGAACTTGCAGCATTCTGTCAATGAGTTTCCAAATGGGTCTTACCCTTATGCCTGAGGGTTTTTATTCGGGGTTTTTTTCCCCACAAGAATGAAACAAGTATGTAAATGCCATCACCAGTTCATGAACAGTTAAAGCTTATTTACCATATATAAGTGTGCATTACAGATTTGTGACCTTGTTGCTAGCAATATTTTGTAAAGAAGAAATCTGAAGACTTTAGAATTTCTCATCACACTTCCTTTTAATTTTCAGAATTCAGAGATTCATCTGGATCTCATGTAGTTTTCTCTGATATGAAAAGATTTGCACAGCAGAATGATGCATATAGAGTTACTCCCTTCCCAGTTTCTATTCCTGTGTTGATTAAGCTGTACAAAGAATTTAACTGAAGTTGCAGTAACTGTCTTTACAGGATTTAGGATGGTTTGATTGCTTTTTACTGTCTTCTTGCTCTTTACATTTAACTAACAGTATATATATGCATTAATCTGTGACAATATGTTATGCCATATCTGCTTTGATGCTTTGCCTGATTTGCAATAGTGAGCATGAAAAAACTTGGTTCTCAAACTACATTTTTCAAATGCTCTGTGAGGAAATTCAGCTCTGAGGTTGTTGCCCATCCCTGCCTTGGAATGAAGGAAATACTGAAACTTGGTCCTTTGGGTGCTGATAGGCACCCGATGTCTGTCCTGTCAAGCTGGAAAACACCAAGAAGTGTTCAGTGGCAGAAAAGGAGGTTGTCAGGTATGTTCAGAAGTGTTGGATCTGAATGTTATCTGAAGGTTTTACTGACAGATAAGTCCTCCTAACAGGACAGCAATGACATCTGACTTAGTGTCACATCTGTTGTCCTGCTAGTTGATGGCAGCAAGGGGAGAGTAAACAAGGAATATCCCATGCCTACCCTGCAGATGACCAGGTAGGCGGGTGCATAGAAGAAATTTAATAAGTAATCTGGATTTAGCTTCAGAAGGGGTCTCTCTAAAGGGGGAACCTAAAGTGAATTTGAAAGTGCTATACATATGGGAAATGTTCTTCCACTTGGAAAAACTTGTAGTGGCCTTGTTCTTTGTTGAAATGTGAGAGGAAATCCGGAACGGTAGGAAATCATGTGATGGAACTGGCGGAAGCTGTATAATGAGAAAATAAGGGGAAGAATTCTCTTCTTGTAGTGGTGACACAACCTGTCAGTACCAGGAGTGAGCAGAGTGACAGAGACTGTGTTGCCACACAGTGCGAAAATGTTTGTACAAAGGGAAAGTCCTGTGAAGTCTTCATGTCACACTCCTGTACTATAGCTGATGAAACTGTGCTGTGGGTGAGCTCAGCTGCAGTGGTGGCTGGCTGGTGTTAGTCCAGCCTATCTACAGACAGTTTTGGTTTTGGCAAGCCTTCTGTCTTAGGTTCAGCTGTGGCTGAAGGATATACTGCTGGAAATAATTTCTGCAACACGGTTTAATGTGGTGGTTGTGAGTCAGCTTACAAAATGGCAGCTTTGCAAGGGAAAAGGAGTTTGCATTTTACTGAGGATTAGGATATATTTGGAACTGCATTAAGTCATACTGTAAGAGTTCTGAGTATCAGGGGTTTGGTTTTCTTGTCTCTTTTTGAGGAACTTATTGAACAGAGGATAATTCAGGAGCAGGACGTCTTTAAATGCTGATCTTCAGTACAAGCATATAGAAATTAGAATATTTTTTAAAATGGAGATCACAAGTCATCAAAGATTTTTGAGATCTTCAGGGTAGTCATACCCATGGAATGATTTTTAGTTTTAATTGAGATTTTGAAACCTTTCTGTCTATTCTTTCACAAATAATAATGAATTTGTGTTTATAAACATAAGAGGAAATTAAAAATACCACAATGCCTGCAGGGTACTGAGATGCAGTTTAAACAGTATGACTGATCAGAGGTTTCAGGATTTGTCTGGACCTTGCAGTGCCTTACCAAATGCATTACTGAAGAAGAAAATGATAGATGTTAATTAGTCATCTGAAGAATACTTGATGCATCACTAGTGATGCAGTGGTGTTGCTGACAGCTGAGTTCCTGTTACCAGGTTGTCCTTAGGAGTGTCATTTGCCATGACTCAACACTGAAGTAATTACTTAGGTAGTGGACTGCCAGTATGGGTGAGGCAGGCATCCCAGATGATTCTTACTCCGCAAGGGGAAATGCTCATCATAGCTGGAACTGCCAGAACTCGACATGCTTGACTTGTACACATTTCTGGGAATCAAATTCCTGTGTACAGGGATTTTTGAGACAACCTGGATTCATTACAATATGACGAGAGTCTGATGTGGACGCAGTGCTACCTCCTAGAATAATTCCTTAACAATCTTCCCTGTCAAAGTTCACAGGCATCTCTGAGACATCCTATCATCTAATATTTTGAAGGATCAGGTAATGCAAAAAACATCGCTCCATGATTTACTTCCAGTTTGCATGGGCTGCAATCTTCTGTTCTTGTCTTGGCTACTGACTAATCTGTATTCCTCCAAAATACTGTAATAATACCAGCCTCTGAAGGTTTATAGAACTACCGGTTAATTAAGAAAAGTACAGCTTGCTTTCTCCCTGTAATGGGCATGTACCTGGATGTTGAGATGGAAATCACAGCATTAGCAAGGAAAATAGGAGAAAATATAGCAGGTCATCAAATGTGAGCCACCTTGTAAACCTCTAGCCCTATAATTATGTATGTTTTCTTTGTTTAGGTGTCCTCATAAGTAAATGTATGCTGGTAGAAAATGCAAAACTAAATGCTTATTGGAAGCATCAGCCTGACTTAGAGAGTTAATGAGGAAAGCTTTGTAAGCGACAGGGAGAGATGCTTTTCTTTATCAGATGTTTAGGGAGCTGCTCACGCAAACAGCATCTCAGCATCTCACTTAATTTTCCTGCCTACCTTTCGTCTGAAAGCTAATACAATTCAAAACTCTTGGTGAAAAAGAAGGTATGAACCCTGCATACATACTCATCACATACGGTGAGTTTGTAAAGTAGATCACATTCAATTGTTTGAAACAATTGAAGTGTGATCTTTCTGTGGCTTGATAACTCATTCGCAGACAAGTTATCTGTAACAGACTAAAAATAAAAAATTTGACTTATTTCAAGTAGCAGACTTTTCTGCTGGAGCCCCTAAAAATAGTTAAAAAGAAATCACATTAATTTTTTTTTTCTGAAGTCAATAAAAAAATTATTTGTAATAATAGGGGTAATACTCATAATTCAGTCATCAATAATAAATTCGAAGATATAAAAACAGGAGCCAAAGGCATTCAGATTTTACCTGAAAAATCTCTCCTTGCATTTGCCCCTGACATAACTCCAGAAACCCAAACTGGAGGGATCAGATGTATTATAAGTGCTTTGAAAATGGCACCAAATAGTTTAATAATTTCCTTTTAAACTGCAACAGAGAATATAATGGTTTTATGCAAAAACAAAACAAAAAATGTTTATGGCTATTACCAAATGGCAGCACTCACTTGAAATCTCTTTTAAGGACATCTTGCATTTTAATATCTCTTCTTTTTGCACTTGACTTGCAGTTTCCCTAATCTTATGTGAGCAAGTATGACACAATGTGTCAAAACTATCTGTGAAAAGTATCCAAAGTTTAATTATCATTAAACATATCAGCAGTGAAACTATTATTGAATAATATGTAGTGGTGAAGCTACATGTGTAACGCTAGATTTTTTTTTTCCCTATAGACTCTCCTGACTATTATGTTTCTTTTGGGGTTATTTCTTTTCCTTTTCCCACAGCCCCTGCGCTGTGGAAGTTTTTAGCTGCATGAGAGCTATACAGCTTCTGACTGTCGGCAACAATGTATTACTCTGGGTTATTCCCAGTAGAAGGAATGAAATTGATGCTAGAACTGTAAAACAAACTGCTCTGCTTTGTGTATCCACCTTGGAGATGGGCTATGTGGGCTTCATCAGACACAGGGGAAGACGGTAGATCAGCTTCTCAGAAAGAGCAACCCTGTGTCCCCCACATTCCCAAACCTTGCTGTGCAAACCCAATACAAAATGCACTTGTGAGGTGAATGTGAAGTGAAATAAAGCCATGGGTCTTGGGGGGGTGGGGGTTGGGAGGATGAAAAGGTGCTACAATATTTTTTATAGTATTGGAGAAACTCAGAATAATCCCACACCTTCCATATCCATGGAAAAATAAGCCCTGTAAAACCAGACAACTTCTATTCTTTTAAGCAACAGTAGATTTACTATTACCTACATGACAAAGATTTTAAAAGTCTCTCTGGAAATGGCTAATATGTCATTCTCCAAAGAAAATAACTCTTCAGTAGCAACTTAGTCTTTCTGACAGTAAGTTAGTGATGGAACCTTCCAGAGTGGAGCAAGGTTGTACCTGCATTATTTAGAGAAAAGTCATAATACAATCTTTGTGTTACAAAACTAATCTTATGCTTTAAAAAGATCACAAGGAATTTGCCTAGAAAATACCTAGAAAAACTCAAGCTGTATTGCTATAATCTTCATATTTTAGAAAATTGTTGCCTTAAGGTTTAAGTCATCCCAAAACTAGGCGGTGACCAGAATCTCAGAGCTATGGTTTTCACTGTGTTTCAGCACATAATAATAATAAATAATAAAGGAAGTTTTCCTTTATTTACAGTTTTTGTACTATCTTGAGCTGCATTTGAGTATTAGTAATTCTGACTTTATGAACTCTCCCTTCAAGAAAGAATTGCATTTTGGATCACCACACCTAACTGCTTCTTTCTCATCCTCACCTCATGACTGCACCTAAGGTCTACGGAGACCAAGTACAGGTACTGGCTGTCTATGTTACTTCAAAAAAATCACATTAGCAGCTGACTAGTTGTGATCACACACCCCCCCCCCCCCCCCCCCCCCCCCCCCCCACCCCACAAAACAAAACCAAAAAAAACACCAAAAAGACCCCTCCAAACAAAACCATAACAACAATATCTCCTCCTGTAGCACTTAACCAGGATGCTCAGAATGAGTCCTGTTGGGTATTCTTTTCCCTTGCCACTAACATGTGCCATTGAGAACAGAGTGTGTGATTTTAAAGGAAGAGTAATGCATATGCTTTAGTCTTTAAATGGAGAAATATCTGATGCTGTCAAAGAGGGTTGTCCAGCCAAGTTTGTCCAAAATGCCGTTTAGAGGCAGAGGGTTGTGGGGGAAGGTTGGAAGAAGGGGAAGAGGGTATGGCAGGAAACAACTTGTATGGAAGTACAGAAATGCACACAGCCTGTACCTGCCTCTCTTCATCTCTGCAGTCTTCAGCTGTTGCTGTGTGCATGGAAATCAGTCCAAATAATAAACCTAGATCTTTATCGTAATTAGCCTGACAACAAGCTGGTTTTCAGCAGGTTCCAAGGAATGAAATAGCTTGTTGCTGTTTGAGATAGCTTAACGTTTGTTGAAAGCAATTTAAAGGAGACATTACAACGGACAGTAATTACTGTTCAATATTTCTTCTCCTGGGGCGTAAATGGAAATTATTTGAAACAGACTGATTCAGATTAAGAATCCCACTCGTAGAACTGAAGCTAGACCTTCACAGTGACAAAACACAGTTATCACTACTTTACCTTTGTAATTTGATAAACTTTTTACTGAGACTTTGTTTGGGTTTTTTATTTGGGTTTTTTTGAGGGGTTCAGGGGTGGTTTTGGTTTTCTTAACATTAAAGCATTTTGCCATTAGTGACTCTGTTGAGTGTAGACCTTTTCTTCACAGAGCTACTGCTTAAGTAGCTCTGAGTTTTGTTAGTCTGCAACTGGGGAATGTGTTGTGGCTCAACCTGAGCCAGCAGCCAAGCCCCAGGTAGCTGCTTACTCACTGCTCCACCCACAAGACTGGGGAGAGAATCAGAAGGGGAAAGGCTAGACAACTCTCTCATGGGTTGAGATACAGGCAATTTGATAGGAAAGCAAAACTCACACACACAAACAAAGCCAAGTAAGGAATTAAATGACTGTTCCCCACAGGCAGGCAGGTGTTCAGCCATCTCCAGGAGAGCAGGGCCTCATGACACATGATGGTGACTTGGGAGGACAAACACCATCACTCAAAATGTTCTCCCTTTCTCCTTCTTTCCCCCACTTTAAATACTGAGGATGATGATCTGCAATATCCCTTTTGTCAGTTTGGGGTCACCTGTTCTGTCTCTGTTTCTTCCCAGTCTCCCATTTACCCCTACCCTACCGCTGTGGCAGCATGAAGAGTAGAAAAGGCCTTGGCACTGTGTAGCCTGTGCTCAGAAATAATAACCATCTCTGTATAATGAACCCTCTGTTCAGCACAAGCCCAAAACAGCCCCATGACAGCCAGTGTAAAGAAAGTTAACTCTACCCCAGCTGAAACCAGGACAAAATGTTGTGCTCCTTCTTGAAGGTAAATGATGTTAGAAGGGAGCTTGATTTACTGACCTTGAGTAAACTATACTGGTAGTTAAATATGTCTTCCCTAACTGACATCAAGATAGCCTCGTGGGCTTCATGTTTGACATACTTCAATGAAGATTTGGGTTTGAGTTTTTTTCATTTATACTTGGAGGACTGCTTTGCTGTCTCGTTGTAGAGAAGGTTCCCAAATCTGTGTGACAGTTGTTGCTCCAGAGTATAATGCATACATAAATCATCTAGAGTAGACGCACAAAGTCACAGAGACTCCTTTTTAATTTTTTTTTTTTTTTGCCACTTAGTAAGTGTGGAAGGAAGAAAAGGGAGCTGACAAAACCTTGTGTTTGCTCACACAAGGAGCAAACTGGAACATTTGTCTGTGCCAAAGTACAAGCCTTTGTGTTGCTGCTTTGACCGACGTCCTCACGTTTCGTTCTCGAAAAAGCTACCTTGCAACACCAGGTGTCACTGTAACAAAGTGAAAAAGTTTGCTTGCAAGTTAGCTTCAAGCTGCTCGGTGATACCCCAGGCTGGCTATCTCTGGGGGGCTTTGTTTTCATTACTCAGAGCTGGCTGGCCAGCTTTTATCTCACAGGGATGCGGCTCCCCTTGGTCTGTGCGCTGAGCTGCGACCCAGACCATCTACACTTCCAGCAAGCTTCTGAGGGGAGAGGTCAGGATCAAGGACAGACACCTGAGCTGGAAATTCTTCTTTTAATATGAAGTTGGTTTTTAGGGAAAGCTTAAAATGCTGTACTTCCCAGCCTGGCTAACCCACCTGCAGCTGCAGTAGCACAAGTAGGCAAATGCTGAGTTTCCAAAAGTCAGAGCTACCGACCTCATACTGTATGTTGGCCTCTTGTAATGTGAATATTTAATTAATTAGAACATACACATGCAAATAAAAATAAAACCCACACCAACCAACCAAACAAATGAACACTGCACGAACACAATAAGTTACACAAATCAAAGGTTTACACATAGTTAGATTAAGCTCAGGTCATTAATTTCCCCAGAAATCTTGGAGAACCTGGTGTAGAGTTGTTGAGAGAGAAAGAAGCCTGAAAATGAAAACGTACTGCCAGCACATCACATTTAACCAAAAACCCTCATTTTCCACAGCAGCTTCACAGGAGCAACCCTGAGTTGCTAGTTGAGAGGACATGGAGCTGTGTGTCAGGACCAACACATTTTTTAGTTTTCTCTTTAGTTAGGGAAAAAAAAAAAAAAAAAAAAAAGTGTACATAGAAAAGAGTTAGTCTCTTGTGTCTTTTGTTAATTCCTGTTGTGAATTCCTTTTCAAAAACCACCTGCTCATTAACCATGGTGGACCAGCCATAAATGAGACCCAAATACTCACACAGCTGCTTCCTACAGCTTAATAGAGATAGCAAATTGAGACCCAACCCTAACCCCAATCCTAACCCTGAAAGTAAAATATAAAGTGAATAATGGGTGTTGGGGCAGTGCAAATCAAAAAGAGAAATTTACTTTTCACTTCCAGGAGCTGTTTAGTTGCTACCAGAAGAGCAGGGCTTTGCCAGGAGTAACATTTGTGGGCTGCTGTGGAGAAAGTCAGCTCCATGTCAGCCAGACCCAATACATTCATGTACTGAATGTGCTTTCAGAATTGTTTCAGTGTTAAAGCAAACACAGCTCTGAGGGCCAAAAATATAAATTATTGCAAAACTTTCAGTGCAGACCTTTGCTGACACACACTGAACAAATTTGTAAGAAACTATATCAGCATACACCTGGGGATCCATATGTACCAATCTAATTGCCTCTCACTAAAAGAAAGTCACAGTGTTCACTATGGAGTATAATGCATGGTAAGCAGTTCTTTCCTTGAAAGAAAGATTTAAACCTGTATTTTAAAAACAATTAATGAATTCTTAATTAGTCAGCAACTGGAAGACTCAACAAAACATACAAAAAATAGTAAGGTGCTAAATATTTAGGATACAGTTATTTAGAGTCATTTGAGTTTGAGAATAGCAGCAGGATTTGAGTTTGTGGTTGGTCTCTTTCTCTTTTGGAGGTTCCTCAGTCCTTCACTTCATGACTCTGTGTGTGTGTGTGTGTGTGTGTTCTGGAAAACATTGAGTGGTCATGAGAGGGACATAGTACAATCATAAGTGCTTAGGAATAGAGACCCGAAAAATATTTATGGGCCACGCCTCCTTAGAGGTCTTCAGAGCTCCTTCTTATTTCTTCCACAATTAATTTCAGACTTTGACTTGTGGTCTCTAACAGATAATTATGTGCATGAGAGCATTCAAATCCATGTTGTTTTATTTAGCATTAAAGGTCTGTATTACTACAGAGCAGCTTTACAGAACAGCACTGCACCAGGTTTCTTTCTGAAGTACCAAAGGACTTTCTGAGACATATAAAATTGCTCATTTATCTCAGGTGTCCTGTTTTTTGGCTGGGCTAATGTTAGTTTTCTTCCTAGCTGTTGGTAGAGTGCAGTGGTTTGGATTTATGTTTTTGAAAGAAATAAGAGTTTAAAGGGTTTAACACCAGCAACTAAGCTCCAAACAGTCAATGGTTTAATTCTGCTCTTCAGGCTTCTCCTCTTTCCTCTTCACTTTCTGGTGGGATAAGGGAGAAAATCAGAGTAAAAAAGAAAAAGTGTGGGTAGAGATAAAGACAGTGTAAAATGTACAGCAAAAGGTAAAGAGAAAGGTAAAGCAAAAGACACACACACACACAAGCAAAGAAAACCAAGCTTACTGCTTCCCATGGGCAGGCAGGTGTTTATCCTTCTCCAGCAGACTAAGACCCCATTATAGGTGATGGTGGCTTGGAAGACAAGTGCCATTATTCCAAATGTCCCTCACTTCCTCTTTCTGCCTCCACTTCATACACTTAGCAGGATGTCCTATGGTGTGGAATATCCCTTTGGTCAGCTAGTCTCAGCTCTCCTGGCGGTGTCCTTTCCCCAGCCTCCTCTCTGATTGTGTGGGGTGAGAAGCAGAAAAGACCCTGGTCCTGTGTAAGTACTGCATCAAATCCAGACTGTATAAAAATCAGTGTGAATCTCAGTACTAAATCTAATGGTGTCTGGATCAGACATTTTCAAATCTCTACTGTGCTAAAAGTGACTTTGAACATGAAGCCTTCTGCATTGCAGGCACGCAGATGAAATCTTACTCCTGCTGAGAAGACCTTGTGGTTCACATGGAATCTCACTATAATGAGATGATTCACAAGCACATCCACAAATGCTTGTTTATCCAAATTGGTCACACAGAAGCTGTTTTGAAAAGCTGTTATAGCAGTGTTTATTTCTGATGTGAATTTCTCTTGCTGGAAAGGCCATTGTACGTAAGGAGGTCTTAAGTCTCAAATAAGGTAGATTTTCGGGTAAAACATTTTTCAACCCAACAAATAGGTGTAATTCCTGTTCATTCCAAAAGTGAATTCTCCGACCCAAATCTTGGGAGCTAAAGGATTCATCTTCCAATAGCCTAAAACAGGTGGACACAGAAGAGTTGGATAAGACAGCTACCAGCAATTCTTCTGTTTTCTAGACTTTTCTCAGGTAGAGCTAAAAATTTCAAACATCCCTTCTCTGCTAACTTGACTGTTTTTTGACCCTCAGGGTATTTTGTGCATTGAAAACAAAATAGATGAAATTTAACAGCATCTGTTGAATCTTCCCTAAATTCCCCCATATATTTTGTTGCAAACTTAAATGATTTCTATGGTAACAGCAGAAGAGTGTTTCTAAATTTATAACATCACATTGTGGGTGGGCATCAGTGCTTTTCTCTGTTGAAAGATATTTGCAATTGAACCGTAATAGGTAAAGTCTAAGATTTGCTTAAAACAAATGATGAATTTTTTATTGTTTTACTTCTTAGGGCTGATACAATAGGCAGGAAGTTCATTTTTGTTCACAATTCAGCTAATGAATCACTTGCCTTGGCTGCAGTAAATGTGTTGGCTGGATTAGCTGCACCATCAGTGTTCAGGTGTCAAGAACTCTTCCTTTTACATAATGTTAATGATAAAAGTGTCAAAATCAAATGTCTGGTCACAGTCATAACTGATGGCTTCACCGTGGTTTACAATGTGAGCATTTGTAATTAAAGACCAAATCAACAGCATGAAATGGAAACACAAATTGAAAGCTACACCTTTCACAATACTGTTCTCATTTAGTAACAGTACTAATATTGAATTAAATTAGGTAAAATTAATATTTGTAATCACAGAAAAAATCTAGGAGTTCTTGACACCTAATATTAGTAGATATATCCTAGTGCTTTTTAAAATGGTTAAGGTAGTGACTAGGTCTCTCTTAAAAGTTGAAAGTAGTTTGTTTTTTTTTTTTCTGAGGAATATTTGAATTTGATCCACAGTGTTTCCTGAATTGCAAATGGC
This sequence comes from Pyrgilauda ruficollis, assembly GCF_017590135.1. Classification (NCBI taxonomy): domain Eukaryota; kingdom Metazoa; phylum Chordata; class Aves; order Passeriformes; family Passeridae; genus Pyrgilauda; species Pyrgilauda ruficollis. The sequence continues at coordinate 940,070 of NW_024511210.1, forward strand.
TCTGCAGTAAAAGGTACAAGCCATCATGTAAGCAAATTGTATATGGAAGTAAAGTGCATGGATGTGGAACAAGATATGTTCCATGAGATGTAATATAATGTTTTAGGAGTTGGAGGTTACATTGGAAAATGTTTTTTTGAAAGCTCTTTCTGGTGTACATAAAGAAACATCAAAACATAGAATAATTTGGATTGGAAGGACCTTAAAAGTCATCTAGTTACAATCCCCCTAGCATGGGCAGGGACACCTTCCTCTCCCAGAACTACCAGCTCTTTTCCCTGCTAATTAGGAATGAGTGGATAAGAGTTTAAGCAAATGGACAAGAAGAGAGAAATCTTGTCCTTTCTTTAGCCAGTAGATAGAAATTAATAAGCAGAAATACTGTTTTCAATAACATTTTCCTAATCACATTTTTCAGACACTGCCTTCCTTACTAGCAATTTATTTCCTGTTAAAAACAGCTACAGGGTCAAACACATCAATGCAGAAGGCCTAGAAAAGATTCCATGTACCACAAAACACTTGCTTTAAGAGCTTAAATAGTCCTCGTGGCCTTGTGCTGGCAAACAACTGGAGTCTTAATTCACCTTCTGAAAAATATAAAATCTGGTTTTGTGCCATCTTAAATAGCACCCAACAAACCCACTTTGACTCTGACTTGGTCACTTCATTTTTTACAATTGCTTTTTGCAGAGTGCAGGAATTAATCACGCTGATTAATATCTATGGCATTTCACATCAAATGCAGGCTTGTTTCTTTGAACAGTTTTTACTGAAGTGGGTCCAACTCAGAACACAATGTAGTTTCAATAAGGCAGGTCAGTTTAAAGATATAAATTATAAATCTCCTCCCTGTTTCTAGCTTAGAAACAAGTAACCATGGTGACTGAAAAAGCTTAACTTCCGCACATATTCTGAGATTGTCACCATTCACAGCTTTATTCCCTCCTTAACCCCCCAAAAAGAATTACCTTGCCAAAATAACTTCATTACTTTCATAAAGTGATGCCAACAGAAAAGCTTCTTGCCATTCAGCCTAACTCCAAACTGCTGTTGTTGTATCACACAGCAGGTTATCTCTAATCTCATATGTGCAAGGCAGTTCTGATGACAAACTGGAAAAAAAAAAGCTGACCAAACAAGTCCAAAGGACATTCTCCATATGAGAGATAAGACTTTCAAAAACACCCCTGTCCCTGGTGAGCCTGGTCTGTGCTGACTCTTTGACATAGGAAATGTCCTGTTGTGCCCTGTGCAGCGCACTCAGCTGGCACAGGGTCAGCCAGCACTTGGCAGGTTTGTACCCAACCTGAGAAGCGTCTCCAGGATCACCGCTGTGCTGGGAAGTCCAGCTTGGAAAGACCAGGAGGGAGTCAGTGCCCAGAGGGCACTGCTGGTGGTGAAAGGAGTCCCTTGCCCCCAGCCCTATCAAGCTGTAACACTGCCACCATCAACCACCCGAGCAGGGCCTGCCCAGCAAGGGGCACCACCTCCCTTCATCTGGGGCTGCACAGAGGGGTTTCTTGACCTGTGAGCTATCCTCCTGGCACTAACAACTAATCTCCCAAAGTTGTTCTTCTGTAGGCCTGATATTTACAGCATGTACATCAACGTGGATTGTGCATGGTAACACAACAAAAAATCATGGACTGATTTCCACATCTTTCACCCCATTATAAATACATAAAGACAAGTATTTATCAGTATTTCCTTAAAATGCATACGTCCATAAATTATCCTTACCATAGAGGGATGTCTGCTAGTGAGGTGCTTGGCTCACACTCAGATATATCGCTTCATGGGGCTCTGTCTGACAAAACTGGAGCAGCAACAGCTCCACCTGATTAGCTGCTCTAGGATCATTATGGTGGCTGAGACCAGCTTTTGAGAAAGTATTTTCCTTTATTTTTTCCTTGCTTCTATGTACTGTGTACTTTTTGGAAGTGTAAAGAAGGCACTTTGGCATGTGTTTATACTCAACATCATACATTCTTAGTTCTTCAATTTCAGTTGGTTAATCTGAAAATATGTCTTATCTTATAAAGCCTGGTCAAAAAGAAGAAGCTCAAGTATCAAGATAGACAGGGCACCATTTTCCAAAATCACTTTGCAAAGAAGCCTCCAGATCTTTAACTACTTTTGGTATATAACCATTTTGAAAAAATGAGAAAAACAACTTGAAGCAAGGTTGTAACTGTTTCATTACAGCTCTTTTTAGAAAGAACAAAAGTTCACTCAACTATACTTCATGGAGCAAAGTCTCAGCTGCGGAGAAAACTTGCCTGTAAGTGTCTGCTGGACCATGACTGCAAAATGGAAATTGAGGCTGTTTATTCCTGTAATCCAGATCAAGTTTTAAAACTGAGAGTGCTCACCTCTGCAGGACTGTGACTGTATTAACACCAGAGCTGGACATAGTGCCAGATTAGTCTGTTTTGGTGGAGAGTAAGAATCAGAAGAACGCTGCTGCTAGCTATAAGGTCTTTTCCTGAAGACACAGTAAATCACACCCACAGTATTACAGGGATTCTCTGGACTGTTGATAAAAATTGTGTTTTGTTGTTCTAGTAATAGGAACATATTAAATTTTCCTTCCTTCATTGCTGCCAAATATAAAAATTTTGTAGCAGAAGGAAGTAGGAGTGAGAAAAGGTGATGGGGAGCTCAATGTGATTTTGAGGGATCCGAGAAGGCTTTTGGGGTCCAGTTGGGATATAGAAGATTTCTTTCTTCCCATTATGTGTTGTGGTAGAGCTGGTTTGGGGGGACAGGCTGATGACCACCTCTCCTTGTCTACACCCAAAACTGTTGTAGAGTAAAACTGGAGATGCATGAGCATCCCCTTGTAAAAATAAGGAATATAAACTGAAGTTTAATTCTTTTTGGAGTATGTCAAACCCTACCAGCCCCAAGCTAGGATTATCTCTGGAAATACTTGCTGCTGCCTGGTGGTTCAGTTCTTGGCTTTGGCTAAGCTGTTCCCTGACACGGTCATCACTGATCTTTTCCAGAAGTTAAATTACCAGGTGAGACAGCCATGCATGTGAAAATCCAATTCTTTTTTGGTTTATAGTGCAAGCTTCTTTGGAGATTATAATGTTGTTTTAATCCTTGCGGCTCACAAATGCAATGCAGTACATGACATACATACCCTTTAGCATTTCTGTGGTGTGATATCCAACACAAACAATACTTGGAATTAAAAAAAGCCAAGTAAAAGTACTCATAATTTTAAACCCTCTAGCCTATAAGTTCCAGTTATTTTGTGTGGAAACTAAAGACTGATATCTTCCTCTTCCATTCAAACAAAGCTGAAGTAATTTTTGAGATGTATAATAAGACCTTTTTCTAAGAAGTAGAAACCTTTTTTTTTTTTTTGGCCATACTCCCTGATCTACAATCAAAAAAACTGCCCTCCAAAAATTTTAAATAATTATGTTGGTCTTTGAATTAATGATGTTGTGGTTTTCCCTACCAAAATTGCATGGATGAATTTGATTAATGAAAAGGGATTTAAAGGGATGAGTCAGAGAACAAAGTATATGAACTCAGAAAACCTGTGCTATATTCATGAGGACATGTTTCACATTTCTGTTCTGCCCAACGTTTCACCAAACTCTTCTGAAATCAGGGTGTGAGGGATTCTGTGGGGAAGTATTTGGTGAAAGAGATGATTTCTGTTCTTTCTCTTTCTGTGGAATCTCTTGACCATCAAATCAGACAGCTGTATCTTTTCTGAGGTTTGATCTGGACTAGCTTGAAATTCTTTCAAGGTACGGCATTGCTGAGCCAAAACCTGTGCATTGCTTGATATGCTTTCTTAAATGAAATTTAAATTATTGCCTCTCTTACCTCTTACCTTCTCTTACCTACCTCAGGCATCACACCTGTTAGTGACTGTTCTGTGAGTGTGGCAGCCGCACATATCAAAAGACTGAGTGATGTCAGAAGCTACATATTTTGTATGGTTTGTTTGTAAAGTACAGTTGCATAAAAACAGTACAACTAAGACAGTGATATCCAATGTGTTAGAAGGAATCAGACAGCAGTCACCTAACAGGTAACACCCTTCTACAAAATCAGTAACACATGTCTGGAAGGACCACAATAGGCTGGTTTTGACCTACAAAAGGAGGAAATAATAGTTTGGGCCAAACCTGCCAAATTTGTTTCTCTTTTATCACAGCGGTCCTGAGCCTAGCCATCCTGACCTCAGAGAACTAAAGCCAGGCAACCCTGTGAAATCAAGAGCCAGAAAGGTGTACCAGACACGTGGTATGATATACATAAGGCCTGACTAATGATTAATTTTTAGTTGCTAAGCATTTGCCTAGTCTTTGAGTATAAATAAAAACAGCCTGGAAGATTTGAGGTTGGCTGCTTCCATCACAGCAATTCCCAGATGCTGAACAAAACCAGCTGCAACACCTCCAAAATGCACCACAGTTTATGTCTTCACAATGGTCTTTATGCTTTAATAGATAGGGGCACTAGGGCCACAAGACAGGCACTACTGCAGGGAACACCTGAGGAGCAAATTTTTCTCACAGATAATGTCTTTTACAAGCACACATTAGCTGCCCTGATAAATCTATTTACAGAGTTATGCATGCTAATATTCAAATCCTTCACAGACCTGAGAGAATGTACATACTATTGTGAGAAGAATAGTTACATTATTATCACAATTTAACCTTGCAGATAGCTTTCAAAAACTCTAGTTTCAAAAACTAGTTTCAAAACTGGTTTTAGCAGAACAGGTAAGCTATTCATGAAGTCTAATTGTACCATTTTCTGATTAATTATACTGCATCTATATCTCAGCCTTATATGGTAAACTACCTGATTTAGTAGGACAAGATTTTTCTGACTGTGCTTCAAAAACTAGAAAAGATTAAAATCTACTTTATGACTGACAGAAAGCTGCTGATGTCTGGTGATTTTTCCCTCTCACCACTGTTGGTCACCTTGGCCTGGACCACACCACCATCAACATAGCACAGCCTTCAGCAAAGACTCCAGGCCCTGCTGCACCCTGCTGCAGGCAGCACCCTGTCCCTCCGAGATGGCTTCATTCCCTACAACCAGGCAGTTGTTGCAGCATTATACTCAAAATCCTGCTTATGGGATAGAGGAATCATAACTTACGTACAAGTAAATTTAGAAATATATTGTTAGGATGATGGAAATCCTAAAAGACTAACTCATGAATCTTGAATCTCCTGTTGGATATGAGGGAGGGTAACCTGGCTGTGAGATCTGATATGCCACTGATTACATGGATTGATCTGACTGATCTGGTTAGCTTAGGCAGGTGTTCCCTTTCTTCCTCGACATTTCACGTGTGTTCCTCTTAATGATGTGTGCTTGGTTAATGAGTAGAGCCTCCCCAACAGACATGGTATTGCTCATTGGTCAGAGGTAGCTGTGCTCCCCTGCTGGAAGGTCTAAGTGAGCTCAAGGTCCATTTGTAGATAAATGTAGGGTAGTCAAGCATCTAGTACTGAAAACACATTCATATGAGAAGCTGCATGCACCAGTCTGCCAGTGGCTTTTTTAAAAAATTAAAATTTCTTAGGGCAATGAAGCGTGGGAAAGGTCTAGAGTGTAAGTCATATGAGGAGTGGCTGAGGGAGCTGAGGTTATTTAGTCTGGAGAAAAGGATGTTCAGAGGGACCTTATCACTCTACAGCTACATGAAATGCGGTTGTAGCCTGGTGGGGTTGGTCTCTTCTCCCAGGCACTGAACAACAGAGCAAGAGGAAATAGCCTCAAGTTGAGCCAGGGGAGGCTCAGGCTGGACAACAGGACAACAGGAAGTGTCCAAAGCTGTCAGCCTCATGAATCATTCAGGAGGAAAAAGATATCACTGGTTTCTTCTTTCTCTCTCCAGGAGCCACTTGAGGCCACTTGTGCACATTTTTTTTACATCTTCCTTTTTCTTCAGTGGTATATAGCATAATACTACATCCAAATTTACTATGTATGGTGCTCTCTACATATGGCATGTTTATTTGTTCTCTTTGTTATCTTTAAAACCAGTTCTGGCCAGCTCTGGGTCTGCATTTCTTTAACTGATCAGAGGAGAGTTGTTTATAGATACAAGTCTCTCTCCAGTGCCAGCCTTGTTCCCCACTTTCTATCATCCCAAGCCTGTACTCCTCTGCATCATATTGTGCATCTCTCTGCTTTTCAAGCCTCTGTTATTGCACCAGACCTGGGTTTCTCTGCCTTATGGCTTAGTGTCAGAGGTATAACTATCCCATTCTGCATAGAATGGCTGATCATTACTGTTATCTGTAAAAAAAAAAAAAAGTGGTTTGTACTATACACAATTAAAACACTCATCACCAACTCTTGCTCAATTAGAGGAGTTGCTTTCACATCTGAGACAATAAAAAGAAAGCTATAGGTCAACAAAAATTCAGCCAGAACAAGACTGATGATCTTCCTACCCAAGGTCTTGCAAATTCAATAAAAAGAGTAAGGTCTGAGCCCCTGTTAGCTGCTCTGAGCCACTGTGAAAATGGGGAAAGATACCATTACTGCCACTTCTACCCGAAAAAAGCCAACTGCCAAGTGCTTTAGGAGCATGCTTATTCCTGAAACTTTTGACAGTAAAGAGGGAGGGAGTTGTCACTCCTCAAAGGTTTTTCATGGAATAAGGATTCATAAAAAAGAGATATAAAGCTGTTAGAGAGTGTCCAAAGAAAGACCACGAAGATCAAAGGGCCTTGAGGGGAAGCCTTGTGAGGAGTGGCCTTGAGAGCAGGAGACTGAGGGGAGACTTCATCACAGTCTTCAGCACTTTCACGAGGGGAAGCAGAGGGCAAGACACTGATCTCTTCTCTGCAGTGACCAGTGACAGGACCCAAGAGAATGGGCTGAAGTTGTGTCAGGAGAGGTTTAGGCAGGATGTCAGGAAAATTTTCTTCACACAGAGGATGGCTGGGCATTGAAACAGGCTCTCTGGGAAGTGGTCACAGCTCCAAGCCTGACAGAGTTGAAGGAGCATTTGGCCAGTTCTCTGAGGCACCTGGTGTGGCTCTTTGGAACTGTGCTGTGCAGGGCCAAGAACTGGACTCAGTGATCCTTGTGGTTCCTTTTCAATGCAGCATAGTTTGTGATTTTGTCACCTAGATGAAGTCACTTGTCACCTAATGCACCCTCAGCAAGTTTGCTGACGATAGCACACTGGGGAGGGTGGCTGATCCACCTGAGGGCTGACCTTCAGCAGGACCTTCGTAGGCTGCAGATTTGGGCACAGGGAATCCCAGTGAGGTTCAAAAGGGCAAGTGTAGGGTGCTGCACCTGGTGAGGAATAACCCCAAGCAGCAGCACAGGTCAGAGGGTGACCTGCTGGAGAGCAGAGAAGACCAGGGAGCCTTTGTGGATGACAAACCTGTTGAACATGAAGACAACATTTTTTCCATATATGGGAAGGTGATCACAGATTGTTAAGGGGTTGCTCTATCCCTATCCAGTGCTGTAGCCTCATCCTAGAAGATCACCAAATTTGTCAGACATGATTTCCCCTTTGTAAAGGCATATTGTCTGTTACCAGTCAACACTTTGTTTTTCATGTGCTTTTGCAAAGTTTCCACAATTTGCAAAATGGTCTTTTCTGGCACTAAAGTGGGACTGACTGGTCTTTAGTTCCCTGGGTCTTTTTAACTCTTTTAAAAAATGCGTGTTATATTTCCTTTTTTTCCAGTCATCAGGGACTTCACCTGACTGCAATGATTTTTCAAAAGTTATGGCTAGCAGCTTAGCAACTTCATCTGCCAGCTCCCTCAGGACCTATGGAGGAATCTCATTGGGTTCCATGGACTTGTACACACTCAGGTTCCTTAGGTGGTCTTGAAACTGATCCTCTCCTATGGTGGACCTAGGGATTTTATTCTCCCAATTTTTAAATTTTCTGTTCTGGACTTGGAAGGTGTCACTGGAGAACATCATCAGAGAACAGACCTTGGACTTCAAGCACAAAAACGTTGTCTTTTTCAGAGAATTTGTAGGTGGGCTCTCATAGGAGGTATCTCTGAGTGGAAAGAATTCCAGCAAAGCATGTTGGCCTTCAGAGACAGCATTCTCCAAGTACAAAAATGGTCCATCCTCATGGAAGCAAGGAGACATATCAGGAGGCCAGCTTGATGAAGCAAGAAAGTTGTGACACATCGGCAACAAAAAAAAAAAAAATGCAAATACAGGTGGGGGACAGGGGCGGGATACAGAGAAAGAATAAATAAAGATGGCCAAGCCATGTAGAGGCAGAATAAGGGAAGCCTGAATTCTAATGGCTTGCAAGAAGTGTCAGGGGCAATGGACGCTTTTACCACTACATTAGGCACAGGAGGCTGACCATTGTAGTATGGGGTAGGTGATTCAGTGACAGCAGGCATGGATAAGGCAGGTCTTCACCACCCTCTCACCAGCAAAGCCTGCCAGGCCTCTGCACTCAGCGAGGGAGAAGAGGAGCTACCAGCCTAGTTTAATAGTCAAGTCAGGGGTCATGCAGGAGCACTTAACACCCACAAATGTCCTGGGACCTGTCCTGCTGCACCCCAGGGTGCTGAGGGAGGTAGTGACGTCTTTGTACAACCAGTTTCCATCAGCTTTCCAAGGCTGTAGATACCAGGGAGAACCCCAACAACTGGAGAAAGCGAAGTGTCAGAGCTGCCTTCAAAAATGGGCAAAAGCCACCTTGATATGCCTGTTGGCTGGTCATCAGTCTGGGGTAAAAACAAGGAGGAAGACATCCTGGAGCCCGCATCTGGGCATCTGAGAGAGAAGACAGTGATGGGGAGCAGTCAACAAGAATTTACTAAGAGTATTTGTTGCTGCTGGAGAAAGATTCTCTGCAGTAAGACTCTTAATCCAAAGAATTTACATTTGCAGAAATAAACGAGCATGAGTAAACATTCATCTGAAGTAAACACAAACTGAACTATGTGATGTTTACTTCAGTTGTGAAATGCTTACTTTTTTAGAGGTTGGTTGTTTGGAAAGTGGGAGCCAGAGCCAGTGCCAAATTCTTGTAACTCCCAAAACTAAATGGAAGATCACCTGTCATTGTATTTATTCAACAGAAAAATGATTATATTTTTGCTGCATTTTATCCTTTTGTGTGGTGGCTCTATTATGTGGGATGTTGAAATATGTACATAATGAACAAATTCTTAGTGATGTAATCTGCAGAATGCCTCTTCTGCTGCTTTCTATCCATCAATATGTTTTCCTGAATACAATGAATGATCATTCTATGGAATAGTCAATATGTACCATCCTAGTAGCAGCACTAGCCTCTCTCATTTCTAAATAGTTTCAGAAAATAAAATGTAAACTGCTTTTTATTATTGCTCCTATTGCACAAGAGCTGAAAATACATGATTCAATAAAACACATTTCTTTGTTAAGAGAAAGATCCAAAGGAAAGACCTGTAATAACATTTTAGATTTCTGAATATGCGTTCCTCCTTTAATGTTCACTGAGTGTTCAGGATAACTGAATGGAAATACGAAGCTTGTTTTTCAACTACTAGGAGTCAGCTCAGCTCCATTAAGGACCAATCTATGAGGCAAGGTGGCTTCAGAGTGTCAGGCTCAGTATAAATGCAACACTTAGAATCTTGAAGGGGAAATTCAGTTTAGCCATGAAATTTATATATTTTATGAGCTGATATGAGACATGAGAAAGACTTCCCCATTATTAAGAATAAAATTTAATCACACTTCCCAAATAGTTAGCTCATAAATTAAAGAAAACCACTGAAAATTATGTTACTCTGAAGCAGAATGGTATGGAAACATACATGATACATTCAGTAATTCTACAGAGCTTCCCTAATGCAGAAAGCAGCAACTAATCTTTCAAGTCTTGTCTTTCAAATATAAAACTAAACAATTTCTCAAGTATCTGCCTGTAGAAGTAATGTTAGAAATAATAAAGACACAGTTTTACTCAGTGTCCCAAGACAAAAAGAAGGGAATTATACAAAGGAAAAATTTCCTTCACTTTCATTAAGAGCAATGGACTAACTTCTTTCCAGAATAAAGTCATCAGCTTGTTTATTGGGTCCCTCTTTATTATGCTATTCACAGTACTCATCACAAATCTTACAAATGCAGTCTTACTCTCCTCTTACTACTGCAGCTGCAGTGATGTATAATTTGAGTTCATAGCAGATGCAAGTCTTATTGCAGACTCCTCTTATGGAACTTCCAGTGGGAAATAAGGAAATTAGTTTGATTTGTTATTGCTTAGGAATGGTATTCTCCAGTACTGCGCTCCCACTAAAACCAGGCACTGCTCGCTCCCTCCTCTCCCTCTCCGGTGCTGTGTGCTGGAGAGGGGAGCTGGGGGCACAAAAGGCAAAGACCATGGGTTGGGATAAAAACAATTTACTGGAAATAGCAATGAGATAAGAAAATGAACACAAACAGCTACAATATTAATGACAGAATGTACAAAGGTCAGTGATTCACGTGTAAAATGCTCACCTACAACCGTGACCAGGAGGGAGCCCTTCTCCCTGGAAGAGACTCCCTTCCCCCACTCTTGGCAATGAATTGAGGTAGTATAGAATAACTTCTGGGTTCTGGCCATACCCCTCCTGACTACTGGCTGGAACAAGAATAGACATGAAATAAGTTAATTCATTTTTATTTTCTCCCTTCCTTTCTTGTCCTTCTCTTACTGAATTCCCAGAATCTTCATCCAAAGTCTTCCAACTACAGTCTGTTGTAACTGGGGCCTTTGAAGTGGCTTAGAGAACAGGTATATAATCTGAAGCTAGATCTTGACATGGTAGAAATAGCTTCAGGCATTATAATTATGAAAGAACAACTTACTACCTGAAAGAACAAACTGAGAGAACAACTACTTGTAGAGGCTACTTCATAATAAGAGACAGGCTGACCTCAGTTTTGTCTCCTCACACTGTCCTCAAGATCTCTTCTTGAGATAAAATTAAGCTTCCAAATGTTCAAGTAGAAATCTCACAAGCCCTTTAAGAAAATACTTTAGGGGTAGGAGTTTCAGGGCTAGTATAATAAGCTGTTTCACATCCTCCACATTGAAACCGCCTCTCTGAAATTTTTTATACCTCAGTTAGAGATCTGTTCAGCAGAAAGCTATGAAAAAGCTCTTTTTTGGCAAGTACTGTGGTACTGTGCAAGCAAGTACCCAATGGAGATTGGACAGTCACAACAAAAAGAGTTGCTGCTAAGTGGAACATATAAATTCAGAAGCTTAATCAGAAAAAAGGGAGAAAAGCAGGCCCAGAAGCACTGATTAGCTTGCACATACAAGCCTATCTGTACCCCTTGTGAAACAGATATTGCCTTAGCAGGCACACTTTCACTGCAAAGGCATACAATATGTAACCAGTCTTAAAAAAACCCTCAAGACTATCTTTAATCAGGTGCATCTGAGCATGATTTAAGAGAATGAGTTATGAACAAAGTGGGTGGTTGCATGTGGGAAGTGAATGAAGTTATCTGGCAGTGAGGAGTTAACAAATTCTGGTGGGTGTTGCTATTTTTGTTTAAGGCACACTGAGTTGCTGTTAGTATTAATACAACCTTCAACTAATCAGTTGCTTAGTCTTTAACCATTATAGGGTAATAGGAAAGGTATCTTCTCAGTCCCAAAACTAGTTCAATTAAGTTGCCTGGAAAATGAGCTACAATCTGACTTTTCTGATCAACTCCTTCACTGTACAAATTTGTTCCACAGTATAAACATTCCTTCTCCCTAGAGAAGGAAATGGGTCCCTACCACTAATAAAATAAGATTTTAATGTACACAAAATCTTGTATTTCTGCTGTACTATACTGCCAAAAGTATAGAGAAGTATAAACTCCAGTTTAGTTTTGTGGTGTAAAATGCAACTGCCCACTTTTCTTTTTGTAGCTTGGTTGTGTCAAAATAACCAGGCTTTTTCAGTTGAAACTTAACTGCTCAGCTGAGGAGTGAAAGATGCAAATGAGGCTTTCTCTGCAGATCAACCCTCCTTATGTTATAGATACATATTATAATATTGGCTTTTTGCAAATGTTAAAATTGATTTTATATGTGTAGTGTTAAAATAACTTTGTTATACAGGTATAATTTTTATTTCTGTTGTTAACTAAGTTTAGATGTAGTAGTGAAATAGCTATGCTTGTGTTAAAATACCTGCTTGGATGAGGTAACATCCAATGAACACAGGATGAGGGCACCTGCTGCAGATATGCCAGCTATCAGCACTCACCATCTGAAGACAGTGTGGACCAAGGCCTGAACTGGAAATGATAAGGAGAAGGAGCCAAAACCACAGCCAAGAAACACGCGTGCTCTTAAAAGGTGGGCCCAAGGAGGGGCCATGTAAAATAGTTCCTGGAAAATGTAAACCAGTTTATGGATATGCATGAGCACCTATGAATATGAAAAGAGCTGATGTAAGGAAAAAGGTATTTAAGGGGTATCCAAAGATAACAGTGTGCTCTTGGCTGAGTGCCGAGATGCACCCGGCCTTTTTAACCTTTGCTTTATGGTCCTTGTCTCCTATTGTCCTTTATTAAACTTTCTAAATTTTCACAGGAGAGTGAACCTGTTTTTCACACTTAAAATTTGATATAATTTTTTTATATAAAAATTTTGTGATTCCATAGATGAGGTGAAATCAGGAAGTCTAACAGCAACCATTTCAAAATCATTGTAAATTATTTCAGTTCAGCCAGTTCAAGATTCCTAAAAATACATGGGATTTAAGTTTTGCAACAGCAGAACATACTTTGAGGTCAGTGCTTGAGGAGCATCGCCACTCATAGCAAGAAATCAGCAGGGGTAACTGAGAGGTCCATGACATTTTGCAGTCAGAAACTTGCTCGGATATTTTACATTTCCGCACGATTTCCCTGATGTGACGCAACAGATTTGGCATCACTGGAACATGGTTAACTATTGCCTAAAATCATCTAGGTTTTGGCAGCACACGGCTCTGGAATAGCCCAGGCACATCCAGCTTTGTTAGTTTCCCAGTGTCCCCTGGCCACCTGCTGTGCTGTGCAAATGCCTCTGGAGTAATCATGTGTTTCCTGGAAACCAGGAGTTGTCACACATCTCTTGTGCCCAGACCACCATCTCACTGATCATAATCCTCTTTGGGGTTGTGCCTGGGTGTTGGCAATCCCCCCTGCACAGTGAAGATGGCCTTCCCTCTTGGTAGTCATTACTGCAGTACTGGATACCAATTATATGACAGTTTCAAAATCGGTCTGGCTTTATCATGGAATCTATCTACCCAGAGCCTTCACTGAAGAATGGCACACATACATGACCTCTAATCTTGCAGGCCTGGAAGGTCTGTAGTTTCTGCAAAATACAGCTATAAACTCATTGACTAACACTAACACTTTTCAGGAGGTAAACTTTTACCTAAATCTCTTGGGGAAAAATAGCATTTTAAAATTAAAAAAAAAAAAATTAAAAAAAAAGAGTGAATAATTTTCTATAACATCCATTTTTGAGACTAAATTAGAAATCAGTGTTGATACCATGGGAATTACAGAACCTGTCCTAGGTATGTATGCCCTTCCCTTCCCTTCCCTTCATCTCTCAGCCCAGCAGGTGTTCCTGCCTGTATTTTCCTTGGAAGCTGTAGGGTTGGCACACAGAAAAACCCATGTAGAATCACAGAGTAGAAGTTCTCTTTCTCAAATGACACATCCAGAGCAGAGTCTTTTTGGCTGGTACTTACTTGGTTGTCCAGACATCCCTTTCTTTCTTACTTGACAGAGCAATGGAATAAAACTCCTTTTCCCCTAGACAGTGAAGGACTCACTGAGAAACTAGGTAGTAGGTGGTAGGCCCCAGCTGTTTTTCTGTAGCTCTGTGTGGAGGACTGAGAAAAAGGAGCCTATTCGATTTGCATAAATTACTGCCTTTTACAAAGGATTAGTCGTGGTTTGGGGTTTTTTTTCCTCCCTGTTGTATCTAATAGAAAAAAAACCCCCAAATTACAGTGTTTTAACACTGATAGTGTGTGAATGAGTGTGACTTACCAGGGACCAAGATTCTCAAAGCAGACAATCCACTTTGCCTGCTCTGTTCCTGTCATGGTGTACTATTTAAAGCATCATACTTGCATATCAAAAGAGCCTGTGAGTCACGACAGAACTTCTGAATCACAAAAATCCGTGCTTGTGCCACGGATGAAAAAAATAGCTTCACTGTGAATGCTACCAGGCAGCAGATAGTTGAATACCTGTGTGTATGTGAGTAGATGTTCAAAGCAGAACTTCTGCATTCCCAGGAAGCAGCCTTGATAGTTGCAAGGGTCGCAGGGTGGGCCCGTAGATACTGATAATACCTGGTTTAAATACAGATGGCATGTCCTGCATTTTCCAATTCTGGAAGGGTTGTAAGAAACCACTTAAGAGGCTAGTGACATATTCTGCTTCTGCACACAGACTATTTGGGTTAGGAAAGCTGGTGCCTGGAAAAGAGTAGGTAAAAAAAAAAAAAAAAAAAGACAACTCCCAGGAAGTGAAGAGAGACTCTGGAGATCAGAGGGCTGAGTGAAGATGAGTGCCAGGAGATGCCCAGAATTCCTAGCCAGTAACACACAAGAGAGGTACCTGCCAGAGGTGACACAGCCGGAGTCTGTGTGACATTCTGCCTGACAACACTGGGTCAGCAGTGACCTCCCTGCTGCAGACTGAAGTTGACAATTGCGAGCCTAATGCTGAGAGAAGTGAGGATGTAAGTGCATAGCTCAGTCCCCAGATCCTTGATGAGCTGTCATTCAATATGCCTCATCTGGGATACCTTGACAACTTGCTTCATATTTTTAATGTAATGATTTTTTAAAAATTTCAGAGCAAAGATTTACTAATGTGTGCCAACTGATGCACACAGATGCTTTGGATTAGAGATACCACTGCTCTTTCCCACAAGCATTAGAAGAAATTATGAAAGAAAAAAAGCACAGAAAGTATTTACCTCAATCATTTTGAGTGCTTTTATCTCTTAGATAAGATTTTTCTGCTATAGTGGAGTAATAAAATTCTAAAAAACTTAAAATTTAAAAAAACTTCACACTGAGTATTTAGCTAATCTGTTTTATCAGAAATAGCATAAGATGGGGTACCATACACAATGTGTTTTTGACAATCCCACTAACTCATATAAGAATGACAGACCTCTAGCCACAGTATTCATGTGGAAGTATATTATGGTATCTCCACTAGCGCTGTGGAGATACTGATGCTGTGCTCCACATTCTTCTTACTAGCCATTAAAAAAAACCCCAAATTTTCACTGTTACACTCTGCAAAATACACAGATAGGAAGAGTAGCAAATAATAGAATCCACTTCTGTGATTTGGACATCTTGACTGCTTTGTCTCATGAAAATTGTGCATACATAGACAGAAACATATATAAGGTGTATGCTCATAAGTGACTAATGTATATTGTATTTATTCTGCATCTGAGACATAGGATTTATTTGTGGTCTATAAGGCAATATGGCCTGTCAGTGCAACAGTACAAGCAAAATGGCAAACATGCTGGTTTTAGCTGTATAAATAGGGACATTACATAACCTCTGCATTTGGCTTTACCGTGGCTTTCCTTGTTTCTAGCATATGGCATTCAGTTCTCAACGTCCATGACAGACACTGAAATCACACAGAATCAGAAAAAGACATAAGGAATGTTTAAGCTGGAAAAATAGGTTGTATCAAAACCACAATCCATTTAGCTTGTCAAACAGAGAGTGAAGGGATCTGTTTGATACTAGTGAAAGCACAACTTTCACAAAGAGTTTTCCTACTCAATATAAAAATATTTTTTGTTTGGAAATCCAATGTGAACAAATTCAAATTATAAATAAAGTGTCTTTTTTTTTTTTTTTTTTTTTTTTTTTGGCCAGGAGAGGTAGTTATCAATGAAAATAATTTGGCACACCTTATTGAAGACCATAATGAACTCTCTAATAGTATCAAATTATTAATCAAGGTATTCCTAGACATATCTAAATAAACATACGAAACTTCAGGTGTTACTAGTGGTACATATTACACAAATCACCACATTATAGGATCACAGTTTTCTCTTATTTATACAAAATTTAGCTACATATATGAATGAAGGGAACAGCCATGGAACACAGCGCAGTTTAAAAGCCTTGCATTTAGTGTCTCAGCTTAAAACTTGAATGGATAAGGACATCTCTTCATGCCACTAAGGTGAAAAACAGAAAAGCACATTTAAAAAAAATCAGAAAATTTACTGGAAGTTTTAAGAAAGTCTGCAGAAAACTTGTGTAAGCCATAACAATCCTTGAATACTGCAAGTCAGAAAAACTAGTTTGAGAACAAATTCAAATGTGATGGTATTCATCCATTCACTTGGGCTGAGGCCAACTACATGAGGTTCAACAAGGTGAAGTGCTGGGTCCTGCCCCTGGGTCAGAACAGTCCCCTGCAGTGCTATAGGCTGGGGCAGAGTGGCTGGAAAGCTGATGGCAGGAAAGCACTTGGGGATGCTGTTTGACAGCAGCTGAACATGAGCCAGCTGTGCCCAGGGGCCAGAAAGACAGTGGCATCCTGGTGTGAATTAGCAATAGCGGGGCCAGCAGGACCAGGGCAGTGACTGTCCCCCTGCATTCAGCACTCGTGAGGCCACACCTCAAGTTCAGTGTCCAGTTCTGGGCTCCTCACTACAAGAAAGACTTTGAGGTGCTGGACCGTATCCAGAGAAGGGCAATGGAGCTGGGAAAGGGTCTGGAGCACAGGTTTGATGAGAGGTGCCTGAGGGAGTTGGGGGTGTGTAGTCTGGGGAGGCTCAAGGAAGACCTTTTCACCCCCTACAACTGCCTGAAAGGAGAGTGTAGCAACATGGGGCTGGGCTCTTCTCCCAGGCTTACAGCAACAGCACAAGAGGACAGAGCCTCAGGCTGCACCATGGAAAGTTCATGTTGGACATCAGGAAGAATTTCTTCATGGAAAGGGTCGTTAAACATTGGAACAGACTGCCCAGGGAGATGGTGGAATCATCATCCCCAGAGGCGCTCAAGAAACAACTGGATGTGGCACTCAGTGCTGTGGTCTAGTGGTGAGCAGTCAAAAGTTGGGCTCAATGATCTTAGAGGCATTTTCCAGCCTAAAATATTCTGAGTGTGATACGCAGGAGAAAGACTACAGCATAAAGAGGAGTCACATAAAAACAGAATTGAAAAAGTGCTGTTAGTTACAACCTAGTCAATAAATTGAGGTGACGAAATAAATAACGCCAAGCATGATGAAACAAGTCTTGCCTAAAAAGGACAAGTGATCCAATGTTTGTTAACATTAATTCATGGCCTCTGCAACATTTCCTTGTGTCTTGGTGTTCTGCTTTGTGGTGGTATGTTGTCTGTCTATGTATTCATAATGCTCTAGTCAGTTAAGTTTGTCCAGAGCTTTTGCAGATGCATTTCCAGCAGAACAATTTTGCCTTGGCATTACCTTTGGGAGTAGCTCTGTGATTATTTTGTGAATTATGTCAGGATTCTCTTCTGGAAGTATCAACAAGAGCAAGGGTAAGTGACTCAGTATGTCTTGAGCTTCAAGAAGAGCACTCCATAAAATTGTAAACACTGTTATTACCTTTGGAAAACAAAAATGCATGTCTTCAGAAGAAGGAAGATACTTAGAATCACAAAATGGTTTAGGGTTTCTTGACATTTAAAGTCATCTAGACCAAACACTCTACCACTGGCAGGGACACCTTCCACTACTCCAGGTTACTCAAATCTCTGTCCAACCTGGTCTTGAACGCCTCCAGAGATGGAGCATCCACAGCTTGTCTGGGAATCTGTTCCAGTGTCTCATCACCATTACAGTACAAAATTTATTTCTTATGGTCAATCTCAATTGACAATCTTTCAGCTTTAAATTGCTATCCCTTGTGCTATCACTAAAGACTCAGATAAAAGTATTTCTTATAAGAAATATATAAGATATATTTCTATATAAGTTTCTTATATAAGATCAATGTAAGAAAAAATTTATGTTGAAAAAACACAATAAAAATCTTTACTGGAGTATTTTCTTCTCCAGGCCAAACAATCTCAACTCTTTCTTCACAGGAGGGGTGCTTCAGGCCACTCATCATCTTCATCCTTTCCTTTAACAAGTCCTTGTCTTTTCTGTGCTGGGAACCCAAGAGCTGGATGCAGTACTGCAGGTGGAGTCTCACAAGAGCAGAGCAAAGGGACAGAATCCTTTCCCTCACCCTGCTGGCCACACTACTTTTTGTTCAGCTCAGCATGCAACTGACTTTCAGGGCTGAAATGGCATGCAGCAGATTCATGTCTAACTTTTCATCTACCAATATGCCCAAGTCATGCAGGGCTGCTCTCAATTCACAGCCTCTGCTGATGCTGGTGACTGCTCCCATCAACTGAGTTCTGTTGACCTTCATGAAGTTCACATTGTCTCAGTCCTCAAGCCTGTCAAGGTCAATGGCATCCTGTCCCTTCAGCACATCAGCTGTAGCGCTCACCTTAGTGTCATCTGCAAGCTTGCTGAGAATGCACTCAATCTACTGTTTATGTCATTAATAAAGAAACAACTTTACTAGTGCCAATGCAGATCCCTGAGGATCTTGTTAGGGATCTCCTTTGGATACTGAGGCGTTAATAGCAAATCCTTGGATACAGTCATCCAGCCAGTTTCTTATCCATCTAGTAGTCCACCAGTGAAGCGAAGCACATCTCTAATTTACCAACAAGGATGTTGTGTGAGACAGTGCCCTCAACGGATTAAGGCTCTCACCTTACCTACCGCCACGATTCAGTGTTGATCTGCTGCAGGGTAGGAAGGCTCCTCAGAGGGATCTGGATAGGCTGACACCAACAGCATGAGGTGCAACAAGACCAGGTACCGGATCTCACACTTCAATCACAACAATCCTATGCAGCCCTACAGGCTGGGGACAGGCTGGCTGGGAAGTTGCCTCGGGAAAAGCTCCTGGGGGTAATGGTCAACAGCCAGCTGAGCATGACCAAAGTGTGCCCATGTGGCCAAGGAGGCCAGTGGCAACCTGGTGTGTATCAGTGGGGCGTGAACAGGACTAGGGAAGTGATTTCCTCCTGTGCTTGATACAGATGAGGCTGCATCTCAAATCCTGTGTTCAGTTCTGAGCCACTCAATTAAGGAAGGATATGAGGCATTGGAGCAGATCCAGACAAGGACCAATGTAGTGGGTGAAGGTTATGGAGCACAAGTCCTATGAGAAGCAGCTGAGGGAGCTGGGGGTATTTAGTCTGGATGCAAGGAGGCTGAGGGGAAACCTTATCATTCTCCACAACTACTGGGAAGGAGATTGCAGCAGGATGGGGATCGGCCTCTTCTTCCAGGCAACCAGCAACAGAACCAGAAGATACAGACTTAATCTCCGCCAGGGAAGGTTTAGATTGGACATTAGGAAGAATTTCTTCACAGAAAGGGTGATTGGGCATTGGAATGAACTGTCCGGGGAGGCGGTGGAGTCACCATTCCTGGAGGTACTTAAGGAGGGGGTGGGCGTGGCACTCAGTGCTATGGTCTGTTTGACACAGCAGTGTTTGGTCACAGGTTGGACTCTGACAGTTTCCAACGTAACTGATTCTGTGATTCTGCGACAGAGACTTGATTTGATGCTGTCTGTTGTGGCTCTAGAATTGCATATCCAAGTTGTGCTTACCAGCAAATGATTTGATGCTAGCTGATGGTCATCAAATGCACCACGTGTCCATACTTAATGTGTCCATATCTAATACCACATATCTTACGTGTCCATGTGTCTACACCTAATACATCATTCCTACATCAATAAGTTTACAGATTGCATGTGAAACTAGATTTCTGTAGAAACACCTCAGATGTCCTAGTCTTTACTAAGAGAAAATTGTGCAAGTATAAAAGGAAAACTACTGGAGGACCTTGCAAACAGATTTCAGAAGGAGAATTTTTTTTTGGTTTCATGTATGCAGTCATCATCAGCTCACTCCAACCAAGAGGAAAACCACAACAAGCATACAACTGGTGCTCACAAGCAGACACTGCATTACTTGAAATGTAGATACAAAACAAAACTACAACCAAAAAAACAAACACAGCTTGGAAAAGGAATTTAAATTTGCAGCTCAATCTGCTCAAACTGCCAACATAAACACATCTATTGGATGTCCAGATGACACTTGTACTACGTTCAGCTTATATGATTGAGTGCTGAAGAGTCAGCAAGGTAGAAAAAACAGTGGTTTTATGAAAAAGACACTATCAAAAATCTTCTGAAATACTAAGCAAAATAAGGACAAAAACAAGGACTGAGGAAATGAATACAGAAAAGATTAAAATATATCCAAATCTGCAATTTTCCAGCTGTAGGCAATCATGTTTTTTCATGTTCATGTGGTCTTTACAGACCACTGACCAGTAGCCATAATGCTTCAAACTAGGTAAACAGCATCCCATGAAGCCCTGTTAGGAAAGGGAGAGGTTGGGAAGTGTTAGTGAGAGAATGAGCATTATGATCAGCCTTTAGGTGATGAAAACTCCACTTTTTCCTACTTGTCATATTTATTTGCCTTTTGGGGAAGTAAGTGGGCTTTTATCAACTTTTCAGATTGACCTTGGATGAATATGTGCCTCTACAAAATGTTGCTCCTTTTCTCTCATCTTTCCTCCTTCCTTCTGTTCTCTGTCCTTCTTTAAGAAGAACTATTGGGAAGTTCAAAATATTGTATACCTCAAATTAGAGACCACCACTTTTAGATGGCTTCAAAATCCTGTTTTGGATGCAAAGCAGGAAGTTTCTGTCAAAAAGTCATTGAAATAAATTTCTGTTCATTTCAGAACTGGTAATCCATAAAATTATGTAACTGCAGATAAGTCAGTTAGTTCAGTGCAAATGCATCACTATTACAAATGAAATTCAAGAAGTGTTTGGTTATTTTTTAGATTCTCACAGTTTATATATTTATGTTTTACTATCTTCTGTAATGAAGTGATGGACTAATAATACTGTGATGTTATTTCTATATTTTCAATAGACTTCCTTAAACCTGATCACAAAACTTTTCATTATGATTTTGCTGCTTTACTGAACACTGGCACACTTGAAGAGATTCTTCAAATAGCTTAGGAGTGCAACTGCTCGTCAATCCATTGCAAATATTAAGTGATTTTACAGGAGTAGTTTTGGATACACAGACTATTAATCACATGTGTGAATTAGATTATTCATTATGGTTCAGGGTTCATAAATCACTCAAAAAGAAAATTAATTCCAGCATCAATGAAATTTGGTCTTTGGTAAAGTAGGAAAAGTGGTCATGTGTGGACAGCAATACAGCAGAAATAAATTGTAACATCTCACTTTAATTCCTTATGACAATTTATTTGTGTATTTATATTTTAGACATATTTTTATATGTCTAAAATGTTTTATCTTCTGTTAGCAATGCAAAGTTAGATAAATCGCCACTGATAGTATGTTGGAGATTATTATGTGGTTTTATTGGTTTTAAGCATGAAAATGAGACTAAGTGTTCTTTGAGCAGTTACCTACAGTGGTCTATGACATTGCCATGACCCATTCTATAATGCGTGTTGGCTCCACCATACAATGTAATTCTATGGATAAAGTTTCTCAGAGAAAGTTCTCAGGCAATAACAGCAAGTCATGTCCATATTTTTTCCCATAAACCTCTGTTAACAGCAGCAGACACCCAAATTCGATTGTATTCTCTTTTAACATGATCAGAGATAAAGTCCACCAAGCACATTGATTCATCCTTTGTGTCTTGTGGAAAATACGATGAATTTGTCAACAAAATCTTTTGACATATCTCACCTATTCATGTCTGTACTTCTTATGAGAAATGAATTTTACTGATATTTGTGTAGCATTTGTTGTCTCTCCTTAAGAATTTTTCTGGCTTAGTTAACACAATTCCTGTTATGAACAAGTCTTGGCAGTAAAATAGAAAAAAAATCATGAGCGTAAGAACTAACATCAGCCAACCTGTGCTTCAGTTAATTATGTATCTGAGAGCAAGCAGAATGTGCCATTTCAAAGTTCTAATGATGGGATATTTTATGACAGTACTATGCCAGTACTGGCCTCTTTAGGAGATGGGAAGCATCAGAAAGTAACTCCAGCATCCCCTGGCAGTGTCTGAGCCTTGCCTTCCAAAAGCTTTGTAGACTTGTGTATCAAAGGCTGAAAACTACAGCTGGGAGCTGCAGAGTGAACACTCATGGAAGCAAATGACAAAGAGGTTGTTTTTATTGTAATTTCTTCATATTCTTTTGGAGTGTGGTAATTTTCACTTTTACAAGGAGCTGGAAAAGTTAACTAATGTAACATATTCTGATTATATATATTTTTTGTGAGAAAATAAGGTGTATGAAATAGCCTGTGCTGGATTAAAACCTAGCTCCCAACTTAATTTCTCACTTGAGAGTGGGTATTTATCATGCTTCTCTCCTTTGGGTTTTTTTGTTCGGTTGGTTGGTTTTTTTTGTTTTTGTTTTTGTTTTTTTGTTTGGTTGTTTGTTTGTTTTTTTGTTTTGTTTTTTTTTTTTAATAAACCCAAGGATTGAGTAGCTGCATAATCAGCACTTCCTTATCCAGAAAAAGAATAAATTATTGGCAAAGAAATCAAGTGTATTTTTTTTCCTCTCCTCTTATCTAGTTGCTATGTTACAAATTATGGACAAGGTCCATTTTGATCATAAATGCTATAATAACATTCATTGCCAGATCAGAGTAGTAATTCTCGTATCCTGGCACTCTGGCTGCACAGGCACTGACCTCAACAGGCTCATGACGGAGGAGTTTCTTGTTGGTGGCAAGCACTCCATCAACTACTTTTTGAAAGCAGTGGGAAGAAGCAGGTTTCTTTTCCTTACATTTCTCAGAAGTTGCAGGATCAGCTTAAGTGCTCTGAGACTTTGAATCAACTAATTGAATTCTTCCTTGTCAGTGTGACAAGTGAAGAAAAGATCAGAAAGTGAAAGTGTTAAGGAGAATAAAGGCACTCTTATTCCGTTAAAATCTGTCCTTGTGCTCTTAGAAATACATTGACTGATTATTCCTCTAATCCTGAATATATCTGGCTTCAGGACTCCCCTAAGGACTAATTTAAATAATTGTCCAGAAGTCAGTAATTTAGAAGACATAGAAAGTCTGATAAGGCACTGAATAACGAGACAGACTTTTTTTTTAAAACAGTATTAGATCAAAGTACACGCTATTAACTATTAATTGTATTAACACATATATGACAATATTAAATTCTACTAAAAGTACACTCATTGCATGATTTATAAGAAGCTAAATGTCTCTCTCCAGACCATCAACTATTTCAGGGAAGGAAAAAAAAAAAAAGCTACTCCTTAAATTAATTACTGTGAAACAGTCACAACAGAGCATTATACTTCTATTCCAGATGGTGAAGTGCCTAGCCCAGTTTATCCCAGAAAAAACTAAACATACTTCAGTCTCACAACATTTTGGAACAACGGCTCAGTTTTTCATAGTTGGCCATGGTCTCACCTTGAGTCATGTAAGCATCTAGGGCATGCATATGTAACTCGTTGCAAATTAAAATAAAAAAAAATCTGGGAGGAGGGAAGGGTGTTAACGATTCTTCCACCAGCAGTTTTCCACAGCTCCCATGCTTCCATGTGACAGCTGGGAAAAGCAGAAGACACCTCTTTTTGGACGTACTTTTGACAAGGAAATTGTATAACTTCAGAGTGTTTGGAACACACTAAAGCCAAAAAAAAAAAAAATCATAACCAATGTTTGTTATTGACATTTCTCCTTAAAAGTGCTAATGAAACAGACTGTCCATGTTTTTGGTTTTCTTCTCTTGCATAAATACTATCTGGATTGCATCTCACTGAAATCACTGCACTTCTTTTTTAAAGGATGTTGGAGGCAACCCCTGAGATTTTTAAGGGAAAACTAGTGTCAAAGCAGACAGAGATTCTCAGGAGCAGCCCCCTTCCCCACCACACAACCTCAGAAACACTGAGCTCTGCTGAATGTTACTTTGAACAGCAGAGTAAATGAGTTTGGTAGCAGCAGCTCCCTTGGTTTACCTCTCCAGTAGCTGTCCTAGGACAGCTGTGTGCTTCACTTAATGCAAATCAGGCTAATACAGCTTTTGGTACCAAATCTCGAGCTCTTGTGCTGCCTGCTGCCGCCAGGGCAAAGGCAGTCTGTGTGGAACAGCAGCTGTTGCTGGGAAAACTGTTTTCACTCCTCTCTTCATAGGAGGAGCAAGTGAATTTACTGCTGCTTGGTCCCTTCACCATATTTCTTATTTCCACTCACCTTATTACTCAGTAGCAAAACCAGCCTTTCTCCCACTCTTTATCCTTCCTGCTGCAAAAGACAATTTTCCTTGCCTGGAGTAATAGCTTGGAAAACAGCTCATTTCATCTGCAGCACTGACGACCACAACTGTAACACCCTGAGAAACAACTTTGGAAGAGAGGTTTTTTGCAGTCCTAATTGAGAACTCTTTACTGCCTGACTTAGATGATCTCAAAATCCACGAATGAACATTTTTTTTAACTTAATTCTCAGTAACATAACATATTCTTATACAAAGAAGGCAAGATAGAGGCTGATGACTTGCCCATAGGAGACTAAAATTAAATTTATTCTGCACTTTCCTGCTGTGTTTTTCTTTCCTCCCACCATTAGTCTGGAGAGTCTGTAGGAAACATAATCTGCCAAGCATTTGTATAGTGTCAGCACAATGGGGATTGCAAAGGTCCTTCATGATAAACCATGTAATGACAAACTGCAATGCAGCCTTGAGAGCAGTAGTGTCAGTGCCCTTGGTGCCAAGCTCATTTGTCACTTGATAAGTTGATGAATAAAGGTCACTTCAAACATTAATTCAGAGGGCATTCATGGTTTTATCCTTGATGCACATAATTCTGCCTTTGTGAAGTCTTAGTCCAGCACTCTCAATAGTGATCCTCTTAGGATGTGTTCATTATGTGCTTTGACTTAGGTTGTTGGAGCAGAATGTCGTTCCGGGAACACATTTTTCTCAGTTAACAAAATTAATTTTTCTCTGCCTTTCATCCTCCTGAGGTTGTTTTCTTTTTTTCTGTAGACCATTTCCATTGAATGAGGCTGCCTACTTCTGGAAATTCTAGTACCTCAGCTGGCATCTATTCTCTACTCTTACATTCTTCTAATGTCTGATACAGAGGCTGAGGACTGAGGAGACAGTCTGACACTTGAAGGTCTAAAAGGTTTTTTCCCAACCTACAAATCCTATCGCAAATTAAACTTTTGCAAATGCTTACAACCCCCAGGTTGCTGCAAAACTGAGTTGCCAGACGCTCGTAAAACACCACCAGACACACTGTCGAATCTCTCACCGCTCCCCAGCGAGAAACTGGGACCCCAAAACCCACCGCGCATCTCTCCTTTCGATCGCGCCTCTTGCACGGGGGAGAACACATCCCCGGGATGGGGGCATCATTGGCGGGAAGGCCGGGGGCATCCCTGGCGGGAAGGCCGGGCTGCGGGACCCGCCGCGCTCCGCCCGGACACCGCCGTCCGCCGCCCGCCCGGGGGAAGGCGAAGCGTGCGGCGCGGCCTCCCGCCCTCCTTGCGCCGCAACCACTCCCCGTAAAGAAAGTCACCAGGGGGTGGGGAAATGGTTACAGCTCCAGGAAGCCGCCGGCGGCACCGAGAGACACCGAGGGAAGGCAGCCCGCGGGGTGGCAGCTGCCAGCCCGCGCCCGCCGCCATGAGCTCCCCGCAGCGGCCGCCGCTCGCTCACGTCTTCAAGGGGACCTTCGTGCACTCCAGCGCCTCCGCCCCCATGGAGATCCTGCACGGACACCTTCTGGGGGTGGACGATAACGGGACAGTGAGTGGGGGGCTCGGGCGGGGTGCGGGCGGCGGGGAGATGCCCGGCAGCCCCTCCCGGCGGGGCGGCGGGCGCGGAGCCCCGCGCTGCGCGGTGCGCCCGGGCTGGAAGTGACCCTTGGCGGCCCCCAGTCCGCCTCCGGGGTGGCGAGAGGCAGTGCCGGCTCCGCCGGTCACTGGAGAGAAAGCGGAGCATTTTCGCACTCCTGTGTGTCGGGGCAGGCGCCGCGGAGAAGGAATTTCGCACTTGCGGGAGCTGGAGTTAACCGGGATGGAGCGTCCCCTCGGCACGAGTCTGCAGTTGGCATAAATCTGCTTTTGAGGTGTGCTGAGTGTTCCCGGAACAGCAGCGTTCCGAGAACTGGCGTTCTTTCACGTTCTCTGTTTTCTTTCAGTTACACAAGCTGGATTTTGATTCTCAGGGTGTCTAAACAGTGATGGTGAAATTAGCTGTCTACCCACTGCACAGCCGTCTAAATGAGGCTTTTTCTGTCTTCTTGTCACAAAAATCCCCCCCATGGCTAAAGAGTTAGAAAGATCATGATGTTGGGCATTTCAGTAGTATGAACCAAGCTTAAAACAAGCATTGCACTTGCTGATAATGTAGGAGAGAGTCTGGCAGAGAAGCAATGTCATTTCCTTAACCCTTATCACACTTGAAAATCAGTTTCATAGTGCAGGTTGTGAAAGTAGACTGGTGATTTTTTGTAAATTCAATAATATATGGTCACCCTATGTTAAATCTAAAAAAGTAGTTTTCTTTCTTGTGGCTAAATAACAGGCTTCAGTAACATTTGAAATATGTACAAAACACAGTTTGAGCCCTAACAGTGCATTTTCTCTATTCACATTTGACCATGGGGGCCTGTTTCAAGACAGCCCTTTTGTAGCTGTTGAGGAGTCTGGTGCAGGGTGTCTTGAAGTCTGTGAGGAGCTGTATTTTGACGAACAGGAGGGGTGTAAAACCTTGCTTAGTTATGTATTGGCTGGTGTTCACTAAAACAATAGATCTAAATGAAAAAGGTTTGGCTGGTGTAACTCAGGTGCACAAGGCAGAAATTTATAGCCCATCACACTCTCTTTAATGTCAGTTTCTGGAAAAGTGTCGCTACACAGCATCCATATGAAATCAAGATTTTTTTGTGATTTTCTTGAAAAAGAGGTATCTTAGTAAGCGACACCTAGGGATCTGTGCTCTCACTTACTCTCTCCTTTTCCTAGGGAACAAGGATTCACAGTATACTGTTTTCCTTGCATAAATTGGCAGAAGTTTTTGGGTTTTTTTTAATCCATTAAAACACTATCTTCCTAAAATAAAATTCCCACCAGAATACAGTGACAAGCACTTTTATTTTATTCTCTTTTTATTACAAATTCTTGACACTTTAATATTCCAGGGACTGATAGAGTGGCTATCCCATATGCTCTCTTTTCTCTCTATACTCATAATGTAGCCTCATGCAGAACAACCACTGGAATCACAGAAGAGTTGGCTTTTCAAGAAAGACACAGTGGTTAGAAAATTGCTTATCTTTATTTTTCAAATTTACACCAAAACTGCTTCTGTTTTCCTCCCAAAGATGTAAATTTAACTAAACAGGTGTCCTTCTTTTGCCTCATGTTGCTGACTCCACCATGGAAAAATTTTGCATGGTCTCTGACACTGTGTGTCAGAGCTTGTATGAACAACTGGGTTCTGTTTTGCAGTGTGAGTCCCTGCATTTTACATCCAAGGGATATAAAATGTCATCTCTCTGCTTTGCCCAAGATGAAAACAAAGTTTAATGAAGAAAAACATTGCTTTTGGATATAAAACACGAATTTATCATCAAGTTAGCAAAGTAAGGACCATGTTTAACTGAGTGGTTTGCAGAGCAGTGTAGTGTCTCCTTTGAGGAATGGCAAAGAGAAAGACCAGCATTCCTCAGGGTAAAGAAAACAGACATAGGTGCAAAATGTGAGTTGTTATTGAAATGTTGGTGTAATTATCCTGAGTGGAATATTAAGTAAATAGAAAAAAAATATTAAGCTAAAAGCCCTTGTGGAAGTCATGAAAAGAGCAAGAGTTCTGGAATAAGGATTTTGAGCATAAGGTTTGATTTAAGCCAGTTGCGACAGTGAGTGAACACGTGTCAGCTGTACAAGGAGGAAGGTGCCATCTATCTGGAGTTCATTGCTTCCCATTTTTCAGCAGGCTGGGCAGTTCCTTCAGCAGCTGGGTGTTGCAAATGTTCTTGTCTCTCATTTAGCCTCACATTCCAGTTTTGGGAACTAGGCAAACAATAGACATCATCTAATAACTGTGGGAACAGGGAGGGACGAGAGCATGCGGGAGGGGAAAGAGGGAAAGAGAGAGCCCTTCTCATGTTCACCTCTGAATGTCATAGCCAGGCGCTGTTGGATCCAAGCAACCTATGTTCCTTCAGCCAGTATAATTACCTTTCCATTTTCTTGTTAGTAAAATATTTGTGCTGTGTGCTTGAAGGCACTCAGGGTTTGCTACATCAGGGTTGATGCATGGTTTAGTTGACCAGCTATGCTTTAATGTAAGAGCTTTGGGCATCACTTGGTATACAAAAGGCCTGAGTTAGTCACAAGTGTTGGGAGAGCTTTACCCCTTATCTTTGGATTCTTTAGCCCCATTACATGAGTAGCACGTGAGAACTTACGGAAGTGTTTGGACAATGGGGTTAGCAGCCACTAATTTTGTGTTTTGTGATACACCTTTGCCAGAGTGCCAGGTATTCTCCTTGGCTTCTCTTTAAAGCTGAAGTTCTTAGTCTTGTGCACTTCTCTTGACTCTGTAGTGACTCTGGTGTAGAATTTCTTCTTGCTTCTACAGTGTTGAGGTGCAGAACTAATTTAAAGAACTGTGCATCCGGTTGGTTGCCTTGAATGCATAAGCAAATACTAGAGCAAATATCCAAGCACAGGATCTCAAAGAGTTTAAAGCACTGAGCATTAGAAATGCATCCTGAAGCAATGGGGAACAGCTCTTGGCTGACTAAGGAATTCCATTGGGAAGTTTATTTGTCTTGTTGATTTACCCATAGTCTAATTCAACCATAATAGACCAGGTGTCAGGTTTAGAATTGATTTAATGTATCCAGCTTCCTTGAAACATATTTTCTTCATTTTCCATGATTTAGGTATTTTATTTTTCTGCACCCTAAGAGTACATTACAGCCACTGCTTTTCCATGGCAACGCCTGTTTCCAGAATTTGTCATCTGGTGTTTCATGTTTTTCTCGCTCTCTTTTTTCCCTCCCTCTTCACCCTTCTCCCCCCCAGAAGCTCTAACATTGCTCATTCTGCATCCATTTTGACTTCAATATCTGAATGACATTTTCTTTATTGCACATCAGATATTTCTGTAGGTCTGTATTCCAAACCTTCTGCAGTTAAATTAATTTAGATGTATTCCTCTTTGCATGGAGGACAATACTGCTTCTTGTTAACTATTAATGGAATACTACAATCTTACAATCTTAGTGTGGTATTTATTTATATGGCATTATTTTAGTATTTTTTCTGACTGAAAAGGTAAAACATCTGCTCTTTAAGTAATGTAAATCATACCAGCTATGATTAATTTAAAAGACAAGGTAGCCAATAACTTATTGTGGAGTATTTACAGTTTAGCAGCTTTGCTTATTTTTGTCTATGGAAAAACCAGAAAATGGTGAATTTCTATGCAAAAGAAGCATACACATAAAAAATGGCATGCAGATAAGTGGGAAACAATGCTTTTTTCAGTCCTCTTGCTCTTCCTCCTAAGTTTCTTCCTATTGCCATTTTACAGGTACTAAGTTTTGCCTTTTTCCATGTAGTTTTGTTTTTCTTCTTAACTGTTGCCCTAGAAGTTGCTGTTGTGAGGGTGATACAGGCCCTCAGTGTGGACACCATCCGGAGCAGAAGGATACTGATAGCAAGAAGAGTATTCCCTTGAACTTAGGGGAACGAGCTCTTACACCAAGGGAGTTAGAAGACCATGAATTGGTTTCTGGCAGAGGCTGTGGTTAGGGGCAGGAATTTCTGTAAGTTCAGTCTTTGGCCAGGGGAGATCTCCAAGTCCTCTAAATTGTCAAGTATTGAGGATACTTGGATCCCGTATGGAGCCTGTAGTGGGCATTGCAGTTCCTAGGCTGCACAGTCTCTGTTTCCTGGGGAGCTGTCATGCCTATTAGTGATAGACCAGAGAATCAAAGAGTTGAGAATTTAGCTGCTAAGAGTCATCTCATAGATTAAAATACCACAGAAGTTAAAAATAAATAGGAAATGTGTTAAAATTCTGACTAGGCAACAGCAACTCATCATCAGTAGAGTATATGTTCTCTAGGAGTCAAATGGGGTTGAGTTTGGCTCCAGATTGTAGGGTTTTATTTTGAAATAAACAAAGAACTCAGCATCCTTTTAGCCCATTCTGTAAAATGAAAATATTATCCACATTTTCCCCTTCAATTTATTTTCTCATCGTAGGCAGTGAAAAAATTAAAAAATACCAACACAAGCAGAAAATTAGAAAATACTTAGCTTGATGTCAGTCAGTCATAGGCACAGCAGGTAATTTGACCTCTCTGGTTGTGAATGCTGCACCTGCATTCCTGTAAGACTGTTGTACAACTCTTCGCAAGTGACCGTACTGCTAGCACGATGTTACCTTATGGGACACTAAGGTCTGTGCTGTTCTGCCTGTGTATTACCTGAGAAGGAATTAATTGTTTTATTACAAGTTACAAGGTGGATGCAGTTATTCACTGGATTATGAAAAGGTGTTTTAAAATCATGCTTGATAGTCAGGAAGAACAATGTCTCAATGCAAGCCTAACACCTCTGTAGTAAGTGTGTAAAATTGGTTTTAAGATATAACTTGTTTTGCTTTCACATAAAGCTGATGTGGGATGCACATTTAAGGTACTTAACTATGTTTTCTTTTTTTTAGATTGTGTTTGTGGAACAAGCTGATCAGCTAGAGGAACTGGCTAAGACCTGGGGGTTCAAAACATCTGACATAAGACAACTGAGTAAACAGTATGTGTTTTGTTAAGATTAGCTACAGGAAATGCAGTTTGTTCTTTGAGTGAGGTAAAGCGAGACTTTGGAATACATTTTGACAGGGAGAACATTAAACCCATATGATGCCCATACATTTAATGGCCAAAATTCCGTTTTAGTGCAGTGAGAGCTCTTCACTCAAAGGTGCCTGTGTTCTGGATGCAACTGGGAGGATGGACAGTCCATATTCTTTTAGTATTCCTTGGTTTGGGATTGCAGACAAGGCTGAATTATGCTGCTAATGTATGCTGCACAGAACAAAATGCCATATTTAATTTTCAGGCACTATCACTTCCGTGCTTGAGTGCCATTCTTTCCTGAGATTACATTTTATATCCATTCTTTCTTGAGATTACATTTTATATCCATTTTGTTTAGCAGTGGGCTGTGCCTAACATGAAAGTCTAGATGTAGTAAATGTAGGTAACACTGGCGCTGCAGACATGAAACTCATTTGCTTGGACTTTGACACATTGCATAATAAAAATTAATACAAGATGAAGATTTAAACCCTCTAAACACAGAGCTTTTGATTTCTCACTATACTGCAGCTGGAGCATTTTTTTTTCTTCATCCAGTGAAATCCTCCAACTTTATGGTGAAGTGAAGAAGTTTTGGACTGTGTGAAAAAGTTTTGGATTATGCTTTGCATGTAGTAGCACTGTAAATGACTTGTGGCTTATAAGTGAGAGCTGCAACTACCCTCTAGTAATCAAATGTTAAAAAACTTCTATGCTTTGCTGAAAGGCTAATCATACAGTATATATGAATAATGAGATTTTTTCTTCACTTGAAATAGCCTGAGGAAAATGGAAGGTGCTGAGAATGTGGATCAGATTGAGGAAGACTTTTCAGCATGTTTGCCTGCAAGAAAACAGAAAAAAGAGGAGCTAAAAAGAGACAAAATTCAGTTCATTCATAGTCAGGGAGAAGGAAAGAGGAGTGAGAGAAATGTTATGCACTAAGGAGTTTCAGCACAAAACAAAATAGCCATGGCAACTTCCTAGTAATCTTGATATATTAATTCCTGTTATTGCATGAACATTGCATGACAACTTATAGTTTTACAGTTACATTGTACATATGTCTTTCCTGTCAAGATATTGAGCAGAGCTTTTTTAACCAGTGTCTGTATCTGCATTTCTAGACAGAGTGTCTGCTCTTCCATTAAGCCTTGAAATTAATTGATTTTATATATCTATATAGACATATAAATAACATAGAAGAAAACTGGCGTATGGAAAGTCGCATTTTGTAAATATAATGGTCTGGAAGCTAGAGGCTTTCCATATATATTCAAACTGGGAAACAAGACTGTGTACAAGTCTCTTTTTCAGGTGGATTCTATAGTGGAGTAATTTTAGTTATTGTGAAGTCAGTTCCCCTTTGTTGGCATTTAGGGTGGGTCAATATTAGAGACAATTAGATTAATCATGCTCTTATACTTTTTTTTCTCACAGTTAGTATTTTGCTGTGGAAATGACATTACTCAACTGCTTCATACCAAAATATGGGTATGGGTAGAGGTACAGCAGGAGTTAATAGGCTGATGCTGAAAGAGACAGATTAATCTGTACTTGCAATTTATTCTGGTGGATTTTAATCAAGTATACTCTTTAAAACAAAGCTAACTACTATGGAGAATTTTGAGGCATTTGGGATTATTACAATTTTATTTTCTTTCCTTAGTGAATTCTTCATGCCGGGATTGATTGATACACATATTCATGCTCCTCAGTATTCATTTACTGGTACAAGAGTAGACCTGCCTCTTTTGCAGTGGTTGACTGCCTACACATTCCCAACAGAAGCCAAATACCAGGACAGTGGTTTTGCAGAAGAAGTGTACACCAGAGTTGTTGTAAGTCCTGCAAACGACATTTACCTACTTGATGACATTCATTTTTGTGTAATGCAGGCATGTTCTCAGAAGGTCAGCAGAAGGGGTAGAGAATGTTTTACTGTCGTGGAAACCAGATAAAGCCAAGATAGCCGCTGTTCTAATTGCTAGTCAAGACTGTCTGTTGCTAGTTACAGTCTTGTTCTCTTGTTGCTGGCAGTAGAGTTCATTTAATCACAAGGTTAAAAATGAACTGTTTAGTACATTTTCTGAATATAGTGACGACTACTAATCTACAACAGCTAATCTGCTCTCGGAATTAGCGAGAGCAGACAACCTCAATGTAGCAATAACCAAGCATAGTAAAAAAAAAAAATAATTTAGGGGATGTTTCATTTCTTGCACAAAAATCCTCCACCATCTGCAAAAACCACATGAAAGAGAAGATACTTCTGATAGATGACAAATCTGGGGTGTTCTGGAGGAGTAAAAGAAGACATTGCTGCTGCAGAGGTCTTTATAGTGAGAATGTCTTTCACTGCAGGGGCTTTAGAAGGAGTCTCTCCGTGGTGTTGTGGGCCAAAGAAAGACTGTGTTGGAGCTGGACTGGTTCTGAGCATCATAAAGTCTTTGAGATCCACTGGATGGACAACAGGCACCTAGGTCATATTGCAGAGTACTAGTTCTGGCCTGTAACTGAAATTTATCCTTTAATATGTGGACTGAAATATCTTCAACAGATTAAATTATTTGGCCAGCATAACTTGCCTTGCATTTGTCTATTACCCTGGCAGCATCTGTTGTCAATATAATAACACAACAAATCTGAAATAAATAGTTATGCTGTTCCCTGCCACACAAATTTTAAAAGAAATTACTTTCTGCCATCTGCCATGATAAAAGCATGCAGGAGTAGCCTGGTCATAAGCTCCAGTGACAAGCACACATGCCTTCAAGTGCTTAAAACATAGAGGTGACCTCACCTGTGAGCTGTGTGCCCAACACACTGTTGCAGTGCAGGCTGAGTGACCCCGGCACATCTGGAGACCTCACCCTGCAAGGTGTGTCACAGTATCATCTGCAAAAGAGCTGCCAGAGAGAGGTGGAAGTTAGCTGTGGGAGCCTGAACACCACAGTTAGGCTGTCCCCATGTGAATGAAATAGAACAGGGTCAGGAAAATGCCTTCACTGACAGAAGATGCAGAATACCAGTCACTCTGCAGTGTTTGACGGGGCCAATTATACCCTTCATCTGTTAGAAACAGAACTAAACTTTCATGGTGCAGATGTTTTTTCTTAAGTATCATTGTGCTTATGAAGTT
Source organism: Pyrgilauda ruficollis (assembly GCF_017590135.1). Lineage (NCBI taxonomy): Eukaryota > Metazoa > Chordata > Aves > Passeriformes > Passeridae > Pyrgilauda > Pyrgilauda ruficollis. The sequence goes on from NW_024511210.1 coordinate 974,214, forward strand.
GTAATGAAAAAGCAGTGGATTTTTTCAAATCAAAGTCCAGTTTCCAACAAACACCCTCTATACTCGGCAAAAGAAACAAATTAGGTGAAATTTTCCTGCTTTTAGCTGGAACCTCCTCATTGTGCTGATGATTTGGAAACAGAATGTTTTTAGATTTACTTTAACAATGTTGTTAGGAAGTTAGAAGACGAGAATTCTGAATTTCAAAAGCTAGGAAAGACAAAGGCAACTTGTCTTAGTAATGACATTGCTATTTTGAGACTTTTTTTGGAACTTCTAAAGATTTTCATTTGAATATTGTAAGGAACAGACAGAGCTTGGCTTCATGTTTGTCAAATAATTAACTCTAGACATCCTCCAAACATTGTGTGGGACGTCCCACTTCTTATCTCATTAAAAAAAAAAAATTAAGAAAATTCTCAAATTACGTGGCAGCCAGAACCCAAAAGTATAGTTTAGGCCTGTATGTTGAATAAGTGGTCAACATAGTTTGCATCACTCCCAAGGACAAGAGAAGCTACAAATTTCATCATGAATTAATGTAACTAAAATGCCTGGTAATTTACTGTTATGTTCCCCAAAGGTAATATGGGGATTTCCTTTCAAATGGTATACTAGATAAATAATTAGCTCATAGTCTGGGTGGTTTTGCTCAGTTTACTTTTACAGTTAAGTTTGATACTTGGTATTTGGGGCAACAAAGGTTTTTGATACATGAAAACCTGACTTGTTTTTCCAGCTAGCTCAGGTTGCTAAAAGAAAACCACCATGTTCCCCAAAAGCCTAGCTTTGCTAACACTAGTAAACAGTGCTTCACCATGAAAATTGGAGAGCCTTTCATAACTAGGAAACAGCAAAAATTACTAATTGTTTGTATTTCTAAATATAAGTTGGAGTATTTCCTGTTTGGGGAAAGGAATAGAGACTGGTTTCTATGGGTTTAGCCACTGAAAAATGTTGTGAGGAGTTTTTTGTATTTATTAGCCCTCAGACATAAAAAAAAACTATTATGAAATTAAAAATCTATATTTTTACCTTCCCACTTCACTGCAAAATTTCACAATAACTAAATGTTCTTGCAGTTTGAAATGAGACTTCCTGTTCTGCATTTTGACAGCTTTACTGGTTTTTTTCTCAGACAGTTGAAACTGATTTCTTTTTTTAGAGACGAACTCTAAAGAATGGCACGACTACAGCTTGCTACTTTGCAACTATTCACACAGATAGTTCCCTTCTTCTTGCTGAAATTATAGGTAAGTCTAACAGTGAGTTTTGAAGGATTGTGTGGATCGTGTTAGTTGAAGGAAACAATGTTTAGGAGTTTAGACTAGCTAGGGATCTGTCTTTCTCCTAATTTGTTTTTTATTCATTGTACCTGTCACACTGCATCCCCAAACCCACCTGTTACCCATTTTCACTTAAACACCTCTATCCTATGGTTGTTATTCCTTCTCATTCCCAAATCAGCTGCTGGCTGAGCTTGAATTAGGTCTGCTGGACTTGTTCTTCAGCTGCAGCTCTCTGCTTTTTCTGACCTTTTGTTATTGGAGGTTTAAAAGAACTGAACGACAGGAGGCCCAGTCAGTGCATTAATTTCCTGATACACTGAGGTGTCAATCAATATCAAAAATCTTTGCACAAATCAGAGAAGTGGAAGCTGCATCAGAATCTTATTCTTCCCTTCTGTTCATCGTTGGAAATGCTTGCTGTTTGAAAATGTTGTTGTTCTTGCAGGATTTCTCAAGGCTCAGACAGCTCATAAAGCAGAGAAATTTAATAAGAATCTCAAATTCCATCAAAAATTAGCTATTCTGATTTATTATGAAAACTTTAAAGCCATTACATTAAACAACTCAAATAGTAAAAGTGGACAAAGAGATCTGATTTTAAAACACATTTGACAGCCTAGAATTGGATATTATGTACGTGTTTTACATGAGTTCTGATTTATTCATCTAGCATGGGTAAATCTCAAGAAAGAGTCTAGAACAAATCTGGAAATTTCTCCCTCTGACTGCATGAGGGAGGCCTGTTAGCACTCTTTGCCTGTTAGCAAAAAGAGAGATGGTTTGCTAAGATCTTCATGTCTTCTCTCATCTTCAGGTAGTCATCTACTACAGCTACTGTGCTTTGATGCTTGTCTTTCTCATCCTTTGTGTCATAGCTGTCTTCATAGACTACCATTAAGAAATCTGGTTGTGGTTAAACTATAGTAATCTAGTTATTGTTTATAAAGTTGAGTATTAATGTGGAAGACAGCTCTTATTTGATGTCGTTTGTTTCCTTATTTAGTCTTTTCTTTTTATCCTTAAAAGTCACATGAATGATCCTAACTTAGAAGACAGGAGCGTAAATTCTGGTCATCGTAAATGGAGCTGGGTGGGGTGGACTTTGTTTTTTTTATTTCAGTACAAGCTTTGGTAATGGTTTCTGAGAACCAGTGATTCTGAGATTTATATTCTAATGCATCTCAACAGATAAATTTGGTCAACGAGCATTTGTTGGAAAAGTCTGCATGGATGTGAATGACAGTGTTCCAGAATACAGAGAGATTACTGCTGACTCTGTCCAAGAGACAGAAAGGTAAAATGATAAAATTTATGGCATAACCTTTTAAAATAAAATTTTTCATACCTCTGAAAAGTGAATGTGAATATGTCTAAGAGCTACAGGTGTGAATTTATTAGCATCAGGGTTTTTCTTCCAACAGTACTGTCCCCTACAGCCCTGCCAATTCCTGCAAAAGTTGCTGCACCGCCCAAGTAGCATCTCTTTGGCTTTTCTAAAGAGAGGGAGAAGCCATATATCTAGGGTTTGAGAGGATATGTCTGTTTTCTACTGCCTCTTTTCCCTTTCACAGCTATGTATGTCAGATCATGGGACCTGACATACAGTGGTGAGGTGGCAGCCAGTTCCTTCATCCCCGTTAACTTCTAAGCTATTTCCTTCCACCATTTAGGTTAAGGATTTATTCAAGTTGTAGAACTCAGCTTTCATATACCCCATTTTAAACATCTCTTCTCCATCACAGCACCAGTCAAACTACTCCAACATGCAGCTGAGAGAATGAAGGAGATCCAAATGAAGGCAAGGTTTGTAGTGGAGGAGAGCCAAGACTGGATTATGGCAGCTTACTATCATGTTTCTCTTGTCTTCTGCACCCATGCTCAGAAAACAGTTAAGCAGACATACAGCTCTTCTCATGAGACTATCTATTTACTTAGGTAAAAGTTTCAGATGTCATGCTGAAAGAGAAAACCCCTAAGAGTTATATAAATATATTTTGACACTTGTGTGTGGTTGCTCCCTTGTTTTTACAAATCATGCTAAAGGCGTGGCAATAAAAGTTAGAAATGTTCATATATTTCTAATAGTGTTTATATTTAAAGAAATTTTTAAAACATGCAGTATTAGTTACCTTCACTCTTCTAACATTTGTTTCCCTCTATGTAAATCCCTGTCTTCCATAATACAGTGCAAGTCCTGCCAGATAGGTCTGAAAGAAGCAGAACTTCTTTAAAATAGGTTTTAAAAGCTTCAGAAAGATCTAAAGGCCTTTCTTTTAAATGTCTATCTTGTGCCTCCAACTCATTCCCTTTTGATTGTGTAATAAGAAACGTTTCTCAGCTTTGGGTGAGAGGTTGCCACAAGTACTCCATAGCTGTCTAGGGAATAGGGCTGTGTGCTTCTTGTCATAATCTGGAGTACTTACCCGAATCACAGCAATACAATTGCAGAAGAATGAAAAAGCTGTTTCATTAAGAGAGCAACATGTTAGTTGGAGTTTGTTGCTTAGTTTTTTAAGAATCTAAGAAATGTGATCTGTCACACTGTCAGAAAATGGACTACACTCATTTCAGTCACTTAGAGTTAACATTCAGAAGTATTTATATTGTATGCATGGAAATAAGATACAATTCCAAGTACTTCATATATGAAATTTAAATTAATGAAGAATTTGAATCTATCATTCTTTGTCAAAGAGGATTTAATAAAAAGTTAGGGAATTGAACTCTAGATTAGATATGCTACCATTAGTTATAGTTAGCTGCAAAGATGAGAACCTGTGTTGAAGTCTGTTCTGCTACAGAAGACAGTGATTTGAAGCTGAGCTTCTTTCCTCACAGAGAAGTACGTAAGCCAACAAACTACAGGCTATATTTGCAAACCATATTTAATCACATTTCATCAGTTTTGAAACAGCTCGCACTGTTCAAAGAATGTGAGAAAGAATAAAAACAGTCACATTGAAATTTTGGCTTGTCAGCTGGGCATTAGATTTCTGTTAAAGCTTCTGCTCAAGTGCGTATTTTATTGATCAAGTTCTGATCATAAAGCTTCTGATCAAGTGTGATCAGGTTAATTGGTAAGAGGAGAAACAGGCAGGTGATAGCTTATTTGCTTGGCATTTTAGCTCTCAAGTTAGACAATGGTGGGCTCAAACTCCGTTGGTCATTGCAAAAGTCAAACTCCGGTTTCTCATTTCCGTCTGGTGATCTAGCGCGAGGTTCAGGCCTGTGAATGTAGCCTCTAGCATAATTTTCCTTTTCCTTTTCCTCCAAAGACATTTGAAAAACTTGATACTACATGTGTTGTGATTAAAATTACACAGTTTTCTTACTACGAACTATGACATAAAAATTCACAGAGATCCTGTCCAGAAAGCATCTCAAACTATCTTTTACATGTCACTTACATACACTGAACAAATGGGCTTTTGAAGAATTTCCTCCTTCCAAAGTAGGAGGAAGTTTAGTAGGAGTAGGAGGGAGTTTAGTTATCATCTGTATTATCTGTAGTGACTGCTTGGGGTTTTTTGTAGAGGTCTGAGGTAGCGTTTTATTTAACAGAGTAAGTAAATCTTTATTTTTCAGAAGATAGATAGTCTATACACTAACATTAATATAAGCATTTCCAAAAATCAGGGGTTCTTTAAGTGAACAAGGACATATGAATCTACTGCAAGATATAAAATATTGCTGCATCTTTTATAATTTGGATTTGAAAAGGTTTAAACACTGCAATTTGAATTCACAGACAAACAAATTTAAGTTTGGTATGTTTTTTCTTTCTTCAGTATTGCAGCTCTAGGTTATAATTATGTTTTCAATTCATTTAATGTAGGATGTGTTTGGTTTTCAGAGAGAAATCAGAATAATTACTGCTTGTCTGATACTGAGTATTGCTGTGAAACAGTAGTCGGTATGTTCGGAGTCGAATTCAAAACTAGCTTAATTTGGTGTCACTGTGCTGACTTCATTGTGTTCCCTTTTTTTATTTCATCTGAAGGTCTGGCTCAACATTTTGTATAAAAATTGATCTGTCTGAAATGTTTAACAGGGTATCCAAGTATATATTTTTTATATTTTTCATAATTTATTACATAGAGGGCAGATTTATAGCAACTTTATTTCTACCCTTTTTCAGGTTTGTTAGAGAACTACTGGAAAAGAAAGTAAGTAGTGTTCTTTATTGAATTCACTTCTGTATTCAGAAGATGCTGTGTGAACACAGGAAATAATTAATCCTGCTATCCAAATCTGTTGTCTTAGTGACAAATCAATAAATATACATATTTCTGTGTAATAGACAGATATCATCACTCTGAAAAATGTTCTAGTCATGTTGGGAAGTATACTTGTAACAGTGTAAAATCAGTTTTCTGTTCTCAGAAAAGAGCAATGTTCTCTGTGTTTCTCCACTGAGTTTGAAAAACCTGGCTTCCTAGAAAGGATGATTTTCTTGTTAAGAAAGGTGGAATTCAATTTATCACTCTGTAGTATAGAAGTAGACAGACTAATTGAAGGAATTCACCAGCAGAAATCATCATTTTTTTCAGTAAAGTTACTAATGCGCTATAAAATTAGTGTATTGGGTCAGTGCCTGTCTTAAAGTGTGTTTCTAAAGACATTCATGCTTGCACTCCTGTGGTAAAGATAGACGTTTACACTCCAACATTATACACAGTAGTACTTTTCTTATCAGCCTTTGGTTTTCAGTGGCTTCTTCTGACATCCCACCTCAAATTATTCAAGAGCAGTTGCCTGGAGTTTAGTGCCTAAACTGATTATATTACTAGAGTAATTCCTAAACTATGTATCACTAGAGTAAATTGGCTAATTTGCAAAGACCTAAGCTCCTTTTTTCTGGGAGATAGTACAAGGAACTGCAGTCCAAGTTACCACTTACTGGCTTGTGCTGAGCTCTTGCCTCTGACAGGTGACAGAATTGTAATCCTGCTGACTATTTCTTTAGAAAAATTTTAGTCTAGAGATGCAAGGTGTAAACCTCTGTAGTTCTTACTGTCTTCTCCACTATTTCTTACTGTATAGCATATCTGATTATACCACCATTCTTCTTGTCTAAGGAGTTTAGGGGTTTGTTGCTGTTACGAGTAAAGAAGATTGAGCAAGAGAATGGCTTGGGTTTTACAGAAGCTTGCAATTTTGCATCATTATATCTTCAATGGTCACAGAAGTGTGACTGAAAAATATCTGGTCATTCAACTGACTTACTTCTCTTCATGCATTTAGACTGTCAGCAAATATGAAAAAGTATCCAGTGCTGCTGAAGACTGGTGAAATTTCAGCGACTTGATGAAAGTTCTAATAAAAACAAATTCTTTAACAAAGTTTATTAAAATTATTGTAAGAAACACCCACTTTCATTCTCTGTTTCTGCAATGAGATGTCTAACGAAAGCAAGGAAATGACTATACAGCTTAATTTGAGTTGTCAAGAATGCAGTAAGCAGTAAGCAATGAAGACAAAATGTAATTGCCATGGAAATGCTAGTCTTACAGTCACTGAAATGTACAGGTATATGTATATACAAACCTCATCTTCTTTTATTTTCAGTATCCCAGAGTACAGCCTATCGTAACCCCCCGCTTTGGCCCCTCCTGCACAGAGGACTTGCTGAATGCCCTTGGGGATTTAGCACAAACCCATGATCTCCACGTGCAGGTAAGCTCTGAGAGCTCTGTGCCATTTAAGCAGTGTGGACATTCAGCATGCTGACCATCTAAAGATACCTTTGGGAGGAGATACATATCTGCTGCCCTGAGCTCAGCATCCACTCTGTTGTAGGCTTGTTCTCTCTTTCACCTCACAATAACATTGTGTATTATTTTACCTATTATTTTAACATCTTCCTGAAACAAAGTGGGGCCATTGTGTCGCCACATTACTGGGACGGACATGTGTACTGTCTCATATCACTTTATTCCTTTAAGGAACAAATGGAGCTACTTCTTTAGGTCCTATGAAAACTTCTTGAGGTCTGATGAAAAAGGAGATGCAAGGATTAGATTGAACTATAGGCTTTACGAGCACTGTTTTTATGAATGTATGTTTAGCACCAGTAGATTGCTCAGAAGATTGCAATGTCAGGTTCAATGCTGTTTAAAGGACTCGCTCTATGCATTTTCTTGTTGCAGAGTCACATAAGTGAGACTGAGGAAGAAGTCAAACTTGTGGAGGACATGTTTCCTGCCTACCAGAATTACACTGAACTGTATGATAAAAACAAGCTGCTAACCAGCAAGGTAGCCACATAAAAACTTCCCAAATATGACTTACCTTAGTCCATGTAGAGAATATGATGGTTTACTGTATTTACCTGAAAAATTTGTATTGTTCTGTCAAGGTCAGTGGCATCTGGGGAAAAGTAAATTCGTTTTATATTCTATCTTGAGGTATTGGATCTTTAAACAAGCCCACAGTGTTCCTAAATATTTTAGAGGAGGTGAAAAAGAAAAAATATTTTGTGCTCCCTGATGCATTTTCTAAAGGCTCCAGAGAGAATTAGGGCAATGGGTTTAGAAGGAAGCTAGATAAAGTTGGTATTATAGGAACTGGCAATTCTTGTACATTACCTAGTTACCCTTGTATTCCAAGGATGTTATCCAGTTTTTGCAGTTTGCCTGAAGATTTCTTTTGTAGTGTTACGTTAGGACCAGCTTAACTTTCTTCCTGTGGAGAAGTAGCCCTCAGTGTTGAGTTCTAAACATCAACCTTGCTTGCAGACAGGTGCACTTCACTGCTCTGACTATCCAAAAGCACTCTCACCTCATTTTACCAGCTTATTTTACTGAGCTTTGAGAGGCATACTAGCCCAAAGAATTGAAATTCATTACAGCTTTATGCTGTTGAGATAAATGTAATATACCTGGCCCAGGGTAATTACAGGCTGGAGACCCAGGGCACTCCTAATTAGATAGTGGACTGCCCATGCGAAAGTGAATATGAACAGCCTAACTATAGTCAGAGTACCTAAAAATCAGTCAAGTTCATTTAAAAATTTGTGAGAGAATTTTCAGACACACAAGGGGTAACAGCTGGAAACTCCCTAGGAATTAGCTGTTGAGCTCCCAATTCTGTGTTTGAAATTTTACCCCAGTAAAAAACATTTACTGTCCTTTTTGCTGAGAAATCGATATGGACTGCAGAAGTATGTACACAGAATTATCCTTTGTTTTCTTACATGGTCCTTTGCATGCTGATTTGGTGTGCAAGTCTTCTCAAGAGCATGTTTGTGCTGCAAAAGCACAGGTCTTAATTCTGTGACTTGTATGCACACAAGTGAAAATGGTCATGAAAAATCATGATTACTGGTGCTTTCTGGAGTCAGACTCCTGTGTATTTGGAAAAGGATTCTATTAAACACAAGCATGGCAGCAGAACCTCAGATATTTTCTCCCCATCCACTCAAACCATGACACCAAATCAATTTTTTTGAAGTGTTTTAAAAGCAGGGATTTTTTTTTTTTTTTTGAGCTGTTGCTGAAATGTCTCTTTCCTTTTAGAAACAGTACAGATTGGCAGGGATATGCTTCAGTAGCTACCATATGTAGGTCCTTATCTGAAGACGTGGCTATTCTTGTTTTCAGCTACAGTGAGCTTGATGAGTAGAGATGGGAGGGGTGCAGTGCCATTAGGAGACGCTCAGTGGAAGCAGCCTCTGTACCATGCTCAATTTTATGTGCAGATTGCAACAGAGCTCTTGATCCTCTCTTTCAGTGGGCATTTGGCATATGAGGTAACGCAAATTAGATTTGTATGGGAATAATTGGTTTATCCACTATTAAATTATCCTATCCTATACTTCCATGTTTTTCTTGTGAACTTATTTTTAAAGTCAGTTATGTCAGTCTAAAAGTAAAAGCAATTTTTCAGTTGCATAAAAAATTAGATTATATTTTACATAAAGTATATTTAATTTCTCTCTCTTTCCCTGGTGCAAACCTTTAGAGAGCTAATAGGAAACATGCTGAGAGTACATACATCTTCCATTTTATCTGATGTATTCCTAGCCCCAGTTCTTAATCTCTGTGTTAGCTACAAAATATAAATTGTAAGCTTGTTACAGTGCCAGGACAACTGGGAAGTTCTCGCTTTTGTCTTTGGTCACAGCAGTCACTGCAAGAGCAAGTACCCTGCATTCTTATATTTAAAAAATGCAAAAAAGCTGAAGGAATGATACGTCAGGCACACTGAAGTTAACCAGCTTTTCCCTTGTGGGTTTTAAGAGCTTAATTCAAGAAGTGCGTTAATTTCACTAAATGGTAACATGTCCTTTTTGGCTATTTAAAGCAGTGCAGCAAACCTCACAGCCACAGAAGTAAATTAAATATTGAGTAAATTTGTGATTCTCTTTTTCTTTAGACTGTGATGGCACATGCCTGTCATCTTTCTGAAGAAGAGCTGAAACTTTTTAGTCTTCGTGGAGCTGCAATTTCACATTGCCCCAATTCTAACTTTTCGTAAGTTAAAAAAGGAAAATAGGAATGGTGTATAATTAAACAGAGCTATTATTTGTGTAGTACCCTGAGTCGATGCTACCATTGCAAAGTTATGATATAGAAGCTATATGATACCTCATGACAGCAGAAATGACATATTGGATTGAACATGACCATTCATTATCCACTTTGCATAGCATGCTCTGGGCTAATTTGTGGTCCTTCAGTTTAGTTGTTGCATCTATAGCCATATCTATATAAATATTTCTTTTCTAAAAATTTGTTTCTTTTGACTGTTCTGTCAGTGGTAGATGTCAGTGGCAGACTTTCCCCTGAAGTCTGCTAATGATTTGGGGAAATGGACTATAAAGTCTTCTTTCTATTGAGCAGACATGAGATACTGCATGGTATCCAGACAGAATAAGTAATAAACCAAATCTTGTACACTTTAAGGGAGAGTCCTTGTGTTAAAATGGCTCTGCAGCCCTACTTTTCCTGAACTTTTTCTGCATGTAGCACACAGAATGTGTTTCTTCTTCCAATCCAGGATGTGCAGCGGTGTCTTAAATGTGCAAAAGGTTCTCGAACACAATGTGAAGCTTGGTCTTGGCACAGGTTAGTAGTTTGCTCTGAAAGTGTTTTTTCTGGAAACCATTGGGAGATACATTCACCTGTTCATATTTAAAAGTCAGCATGTCTCCAATTTTTGGTCCTCCTTTGTTTTCTCCACTTGAGTAAGGAAGCCTAGACTATTGAAATCTAGGGTTGGTCCAAAACTGTTTTAAAACAAATTTTAAAAATTAGTGAAGACTTTTGTTTGTTGCTGTTTGTGAGCTTAAACAGGGCTTGAACATCAGCCTTTCAGGTTTCTGTTTTTGTGTTGTGTTCTATTCACCTGACTGTGTGTGAGAGCACCTTTATTGGGAATTAAGCCTTCAGAGACAATGCTTAGCTGTAGAACTTGTTGGGTTTACCACATATGTCACTTCAGAACTTTGAATTAAAACTTATAAAAATTTAACATAGAAAATTATACCAAAAGCTTGTTTCTAAGACTCTGATCCCTTCTAGATGTTGCAGGTGGATATTCAGCTTCTATGCTTGATGCTATAAGGAAAACAATGGTGGCATCTAATAGCCTTCAGATCAATAAAGTGAACGAAACAGGACTAACTCTTAAAGAAGCTTTTCAACTAGCTACTCTGGGAGGAAGCCAAGGTAAGAAGAAAATTCTTTAGTGTGCATACGGAGAGCTACAGCTCTCTTTGATTATATGTCTCCCTGTCTTCATGGGAGATTCACAGATTTTCTGGTGCCAGAGTGAAATCTAACTGGTAGGCAGAGATAATCCTTCAGTTTCTCATACTCATACTAGGCTTTTCAGAGAAGAGTACTCTATTAATGCTGAGAGTTTAATAACAAAATCTTAATGGCTTTTTAGGGTTGTATATTTACTTTGCAAAGATCCTCAGACTTCTTAGCCTTATGTAAGTGCTTGTCTATTTATTGTACCAGCTGGAAATTTGTTTTCTCAGCAACCATCACCTAGAAGAAAAGCTGCAATTACTGTAAAATCATGCATTCTATTTGTCATCAGTTTCTAATTTTGCTTGTGCTTTTTTGAGCTGTCAGTGAGGCAGTTTGTTGCAAATCAAAACATCATGCAAATCACTCCTCACTCAAGGAAAAGCAGAAAAACAGGCTTTCCACCATGGTTGTTCAAAACACAGTTGCATTTGCAGAATGCAGTCATATAGTATATGGGTTATCCAGTTTTGGAGGACCAGTTTTGCTGTAATCAGTGTGCACATAAAAATAGATACAATTTAAAAAGTTTTAGTGTAACTGATATGATTTAGCAGAGAGGAAATCCACATGTAAGTGAAAACCTGTTAATGTTTCAGTTACCAGAAATGAGCTCGCTACCTTCTAAAGCACTGGTCCCAAACCTTCTCAGTGTAACCTGTCTGTAGCTGCCAAAAAGCTCCGTTGGGAATTATTAATGGAAGCTTAAAAGAGGTGGTGAAAATGTTGTCAATCAGGTCTTCTCAGAACTGTGTTTGAATTCCCGGAGAGTGTAATGGGGGAAATAGAGAAGACAGAAGATGAGTAGGAAACAAATAGTGTTTTTTTTCCTACAATATATACTGTTCCACAAAGTGTGAGAATAAACTAGCTGAGACACAGAAAGGAAGATTTATAAAAATCCCAAACTCTTATGTGGTTTCCCTTCCCAGCTACTCTTGTGCTTTTTCTGTATTGGGTTTCCTTAGTAAAGTGTTAATTTTTAATATAGATTTTAGGCTGTTTTGTCCTTACTGAATCACTTTTAAGGGTAGAACATAAATTACTTCTACAAGCTTCCAGTAGCCTGGATACTGAAAGGGAAAATTTCAGTAGCAGAAATTTAAATGAGTGATTTTTTTTTTAATAGTTTGCTTTGTTAAGACTTCTACACATTTATCACCCTCTTGTGTTTAATCTAAAAATTGCATTCTGCTCAAAAACCTGAAGGAATGTGAGATCATTTTAGTTGAAACTAGTAGGTAATAAAAATATTTCAAAATTTGTAGGAGTTTAAATGTCTTTAAGATATTGTGATATTCCTGCCACTCACAAACTTCAATGACTTCTTAAAGTAACTTCAAGACTGAATTTCCTTTATCAGTACAATCTGAAAGCAAATAAATTATTGCAGGTATTATGCTCTTTGATGACTTCATTTCAGGGTATTGGAAAAACAGATTTAATTTACAGATTATTTCTAGAACTTAAAACGGTCCTAATTTATTTCTAAAGAGGCACAAAGGCTTCTGTTTAGGTATTCTAAGCACTTGCAATCATCCAGTCCCTGAAGATGAATTTTTAGGTTTTCAGGGCATGTGGACCTGAGGACTTGTGCTTGTAATGAAACTTTTTAAAAATAAAGCTAAATAATAGACCACAAGGCAAGCTGTACAGGTAGGTATGAGACCTTCAGACTGGCTATGATTATTTTCCCACACCATATTATTCTTTGTTCCTGCTAATTGCAATTACTCACTGGATATTTCTTTTATTATTATATTACTATATATTATTATTGCAATATGTTTATACAACCTTTCAAAATTGCTCAAATATTTTTAAAAAATGCAGTTTAATACTGCCTTAGCAAGGTGGGTGTTATTATATGCTTTACTGTTTCTCTGACTTAATTTTATTGCCCCATTTGGAGTTTAAATGTTTTTGGAATATAACCTATTGTTTCTTAAGTCTCTTAAGAGCTCAGGTGCTAACATACTATTCAATTTGGTTTTGGGTTTTTCCTTGTAATCATCTAAATTTTTGTTTGTCTTATGAATATTTCAAATAAGTTGCCAGGTACTTCTACATGGTGGAAGGAGGCTGGTCCTGATGATGTGTTTATAAGCTTATTTTCTTCCTCAGCTCTAGGACTGGGTGATGTGATTGGAAACTTTGAGGTGGGAAAAGAATTTGATGCACTGCTAATCAACACGAAGGCTTCAGATAGCCCTTTTGACTTGTTCTCTGCTGATGATTTTGAGGTAATCAGAACAGGATTGATGATCCAAACATTAGTGGAAGTGGTGTGGTGAAGGTCCATGATATAGAGAGAAAAGGTCTCTTGAGAGTGATTCTGGTGACAGTGATTGGGTGTACTACACCCCTGCTGTCTGTGCTTCAGCCTAGGTGTTCCATGGGTTTTTTCTTCAGAATCTTGCTGACCCCAGTGACAGTGCCATAACACCATGAGCAAAAATGCCTGTAATATTTGATAAATGCACATTTTATTAGCCCAAGATGGCAATTGCAGTTATGTATTTGCAGTAACAAATGGCAGCCAAGAACAAGCAATTTATTTTTAGTCAATACATAGAGTTCAGACTGAAAAATGGCAGCCTGTTCCCAGAAAAAGGTTAGGTTGCCTTTTCTACATTGCTGTTACAAAATGAAGCAAGCATTCAAGATGGCAATTTGAGTTAAAAGTACAGTTTTTATGTTAACATTAAAGCAGTGTTGGTTTTATGGTATGGAAACACCTTCTCATTCAAAATCCTTCTCTGACTAAAAAAGATAGTGAAGGGCAGTTACTTGAATTTATAGATGTGGTCAGACTGCCTGGAAACAATTCCAGTTCTGTTAAAAAGGATTATTTTTTAAGTTTAAATCTAAACCTTTTAAACAGTTATTGTTATTAGCACTTTACAAATGTTTAAAATGTGCCTTGTTTTCAACAAGTAAATTATGTATGTTAAATTTTGATTTCACTATTACTAAGAATATTTAGGAGAAGTGTTATTATCAGTTCTTTCAAGCTTCAAATTATTATGATCAGGGACAGCACATATTGCTTTCTGAATTTGTTTTCTCCCATTTTTTTAAAGGACACTCTCCAGAAGTTCCTGTATCTAGGTATGTTTTGATTTTCAGCTCAAGTTGAATTCTCATTTCCTATATCAAATGTCTAGATTAAATGTTTGGGTTAATAATAAATTTATTTTTACATAAATAAGTATACATTTGTTTGCAGTAATTAAATATATTTATTCAACTGTTCTATGAACACTAACATGTCCCAAATAATTAGCATTAATATTTGATATTAATAAATAAAAACTGTTTTATAATTGTCCGTAAATGTGTCCGGGCAGTGTCTGGACTGGGGCTGTGCTGCTGCTGTGTTGTGATGTTGAGGTGCCTGGTGCCAGCTGTGGCCACAGCTGTGTCGTGCTGTAATGAGACTTTTGCCTTTCTGAGGAGCTGTCTGGGTCACACCAGCTTTCTTGATGGCTGGCTCCCAAGCCAGTTCAAATACTGTGCAAAAAATAATTTTCTGTACAGATACATAATATTTTTGGGATTTGGATCTACTGAATATACAGAAAATCTATGGCACTATTGCAGCAGCTGAATGCTATGTTTATTATTTTTTTTTAAAGCACATGGGTTGCTAAAATATTTCTTAATTTTTGTGGTAGTCCTGACTATTTATCTCCAAAGGGACTTTCTTAGTTCTAGGAAATGGTTGCTGCAAATAATGTGTTCCAAAACTGTTTTTGTAGACTGCATAATTGTCATTAATTAAATCAGTGTTTGTATTTATGAGCAAATCTCAGTTTTGACCATGTTATTTCAGGTGATGATCGGAATATTTCTGAAGTGTATGTGTCTGGAAAGCAAGTGGTTCCTTTTTCAAGCTCTGTATAAATCTGTTTTCTGTTTGCAAAATACTCTGCTGGTCATTCTGCATCTGATTTGGAAAAGTTGATTAAGCACAGTGCCTGATCATCAAGAATGACACCTCACTTTTGAATAATGTTAAAAACTTGCATACATAGAAAATTTCGTTAGACCTTTCAAGAATTACTATACCAAAATTTTCATAGTTCTAGAGGGAATAGCTATTTAAATTTCTTTGTAAAAATAGCATTTGTGCATTGATTGGGGATTTGATAAATACCTTATTTAAAGAGGGCACCTGTGGCTCTGTTTAATAATAGTATAGGAAGCATTATGTGGTACAATGAGATGCTCATTTTCTATAGGAATTAAAAAAAAAAAGACAACAACCCAGTGCTTGTAAATTGATTTTGCAGGTAATGAATATACCACATGCAAGAATGCAATTTCCATAATGTTATTATCAAGTATGGAAAAATCAGTGTCCTTTTGGAGAATGTAGTTTTCAGTTTTTCCTATGAACTTAAAAAAAACTTAATTTAAAACACTATTTTTAAAGAAGAGTTAAGTCAGAAGTGTGTGTTTATAAATAAATAAGGGTCCTTATTTATTTATAAGATGTAAGAGTTTAGGATTGTCGTTTGTAGTCAGACACTCCATTGAATTACCTTGATCTGAGTGATGGCTGAATTAAACTTCTTTTAAATTAGAAGCAGGCACTAAGATATTTCTACAGGCTACAGGAAGGCAAACAAATTCAGAGGTATTTCAGGACTAGAGGGAGTGCGTCATTTAGTTCAGCATCCTGCAGAATCTTCCCAAACTCATTTGCTCCTGACTGTTCAGACAGGATGATATGATGATGTCCCTTCTCCTTTCTGTGAGGGAAGTGAGTGCATTTAAAAATTTCCAAGAGAAATGGTCTCTTTCTGGCCATTACCACCTTTGACTTGAGGTGAAAATCATCACTGAAAAAAGGAGCTCAGCTTTATTGTGCTCTTTGTGTTTTTCAATGTGGCAGCCATAATTCCAGCCCTGTAGAATTCCAGGATTCCAGGTAAAAAAATATGCCCTTTTTGTTTTGGAAATCTGTGTGACTTTCTTTCCTAAAATGGCATATTTCCCTACTTTTTTTTTTTTTTTTTTTTTTTTTTTTTTTTTTTTTTTTTTTTTTTTTTTTAATGTTTCTTTGATGAGGGGATTTCTTCTTGTTTCTCTATTGTGTTTTTTGCAACACAAAGAATGTGCGCTTTGATTTCAGGGTCATTAGAGACCAATATTGTATTTAGATACTGTAAACATGTATTGAATATGGTTTTAAGGCTTACTTCAAGCTTCTTTGATTTTAATAAGCCTTGTTTCGCACTTTTATCTCACTGCCTGGGGATATAGGACTTACCTCTGTTTACAAAGCAAGGGAGGTCACTGCACCAAAGTTTCACTACACTGTCTACTTCAGAGAGAGTGCTTGGCCAGCGCCACTCATAATGCTCTGATTTTAAAAGAATTATCAGAGCTTACGTATTGTTATGATTATGCCTACATGAGACAGCATAGCATCAAGGGGAAGTGTAACAACTGATCTGGGCACTTAAAGCAGTACAGTCTGTTCGATGCGGTTTCCTTGCCGAAGCTGAGGGCCGTACCAGTCAGCAGGGAATAAGCAGGAGGTGTCTTGCAGGCATCACCTGGGTCAGGAGCTGGTCAGAGCTGGCTCAGGCATCCTCCTGGCTGCCGCACCCTGCCGCTGCGTGCCGAGGTACAGCCTTCCTACCCGTTATGTTCCAAGACTTCTAAGGCTTTAGGAGTCAAGACCTGAGGATTAAGACTTACACATTCCATCAGGGTGTCTTCTCAACTTTATGTTTTGCATGTGTCCCAATCACCTGCCCAGTAGCACACTTGTTCAGCAAATAACAACCTTCATCTCTTTAACTTGCTTTCCTGATTCAGGGACATTTATTCTCATTAATTTTGACATGAATTTAATTGACCAAATTTTACATTTCAAAACCAAAGAACTGTGAGACACATGTTTTAATCCTCCCAGTTACTGTTTGAAACTATTTTTAGGGAATTACCTGGTTTTCAGCTTTGGCTTTCCTGTGGTGAAGAAAGATCACACAGGCTTGTGTACAATGTATGCTAGTGCCCTACTTCTTTGTCTCCAGAGCTATGAATTAAATCAATGCTTTTATTTTAGTGGTAGTCTTAACTGTCTCTGACTTAATTGTTTTCCCATTATTTTGTGGTGTTTTTAAGAAAGGGATTCAGCATTTCTTAAAATACTTTTAGGGGGTGGACAGGTTGCTTATTTGCAATATGAGAACACACCAAAACTTTAACAAGTTCAGGACTACACTGCTCGGCCAGTTACAAAGGGACTCAAGAATAACTGCTGCCAGTGAGCTTTGTATCTGAATTTTTATTGGGTCATGAGGAGTTTGACTCTTGTTAAATTCAGGGACAAGGTAGGAATTCCTCTTTCGATTGTAGCTTTTCTAGTGTCTAGTATCCAGACATTACCAGACACAGCAATGGAAAATCATCTTTTTAAGAATCTCAGCTGGAGGAGGAACTCTACCTGCAGGTAGTGCCATGGGCTACCTGCAGCACTCTGCAATGCCAGGACAGGAGGAATGAGGCCCAAGATGGATAGCATTACATTAAATGCTGAGATGTTTAGGGGTAAAGGAAAGAAATCTGAATTTGATGTTTGAGGAGGCCAGTGGAGGAGTTCATATAAAAATAAACTGAGGATCTTTTGACAACAACATTTAAATAGATCTGAATGGAGAAAAAATGTGCTGCCAGAAAAGCTAAGTGGGGTCATTGAAGGCAGTCCCAAAGGTTTGTTGTGTGGGAGATGGTTTATGCACAAACATTTAAAGGTTTTAGCTCATACAAAGAATGTAATAGTCAGAATTCTCGGAAGTAATTTAGGGAAAATTACTCACTTAGGATCAATAAGGATCCCACTGTAAAGTCTTGGTCCTTGAGACTCTGTGCCTGTGTGTAGATTACCAAGATGTTAGTTTTGGTTGGGGGAGGATCACTGGTATAAGCTGTTACTGCTGAGACTTATACATGTACACTACATGCATCTCAAGACTACATACATTCTGCTTCCTTGGATAGATGCCCCTACTGCACATGCACTTTGAAGCAGGCGAAATAATGGGTTCAGATTCTTAGTGTCTCTTTTAGAGACTGGAGTATATTTGGAAGGCAGCTGAGCCCCCAGTGTAGTTTTCTCCAAGATAAGCTAAATTCTTGTATACCAAAACCACCCTGCAAATTGAACCAAAGTTCAGCAAAGGAGAATGATTGGGAATTTAGAGCAGCACTGTTGTCTCAAACCAAAATGCTAACAGAGGCTAGAACCTGAACTATTCCCCGCCTGTCCTCATGCCATCACAGAACCTAGTAGCTGAATACAAATTGAAGCAACCCTCTTTTACCTTCCTCCCTTTTCCCCATCACCACCCCCCCAAAAAAACCAAACAACCAAAAAAAACGCAAACCTTAAAATGAAACAACTGAACATTAAGAGGATATGAGTATGTGGAAGAAAATAAAGGAATAATTTTCATCAGTATAATTTGAAAAATATGACAATATAAATTGATTGGTTAAAGATGAAACCTCTGGAAAAATGTACATGCAACAGATTCCAGATGTCTCTCCCCACAAGTTTTCTTACCAGATGGTAGATGAGATCTTTCTTGCTTAATATATCTTTATGTTCAATGGTAGCACGCCATTCAGACAAAGATAAAAAAAAGGGTATTTGTGTAGAGCTTGCTTGTTGGGACAAAATGCTTACTGTGTTCTATGGTCAGATGAGCACTTATTTATTATAAATAGAATGCATTTGAAATACTGTTATATGTTGGTCTCATTGTGTCACTTTAGGTTTTGAAATACTAGTAAGAATTGCCTATGCATTATGCAGCATTATTTGAATTATTCATGTGTGGCAAGTGGAGTTCTGCACTTTAAAACGTTGCCTTGGCCTAATGTTTATATTTATGCTGTATTTTTGTGTAATTCTAAGGTTTTGTAGGGGAAAAAAGTGTATTTTTTCACTGCACTGAAATTTTTTCAATAAGTTGGCTTTCTTTTAGAAAAGGGAACTTTAAAATTACCCTGTCTAAAATTCTGTGCCTGATTATACACTCATGAATGGAAAAAATATAATAATTTTATGAACTTGAATAGTAACATTTAATGTAAAAAGAAGTGCAGAGAAATAGAATTTTTTCAAATATAATTATCATAATACAATGTAAATTAGCAAAAGGTATTACTGTTGAATAGCTACCGTTAAATTGAGCAAAACAGAACAGTTATTCTTGATTATTCATTTTAAAAGAATACTTAAGCCCAAGTTCTTTAAAAGGATATTCCAGTTTTAAAAGGAAAAGATATTAATGTCATTACTCAGATGAGCTGTTTAAAAATATGGTTTTAAGCATTTCCAGGAACAATCCACAACAGATGATAAGGTGGGCATCTTTTAAAGGTCTGGATTTTCATTAAAAAACTATGCTGCTTTATTTGCAGCCTGGTATGTGTTAGGAGTCAATTCACCTGTAAAATGATTGTGTAGAGTCACAGAATAAGCTGAACTGGAAGGGATCCTCAAGGATCATCATGTCCAGCTCCTGGCTCTATATAGCACCGTCCCCAAGGACAGGTAAAAAATTAATTTCAGAAGACATTTGAAAAAACTGATAGCAGAATACAAAATACTGCAAAGTAGAAAGGAGATTGATCTGAGGAACTCATAAAAAGAAGATGGATGACATGTCAGTGAAATTTTAGGTGTGAAATGCTCAGAAAAAAAGATACATTCCCAGGTAATGTTCTATTAGATCATGGATGTCATTCCTTCTAAAAGTCATGGAGGTCCAAAACCTGACCAAGTTTCCAAAGCAGTTGCTTACACACTTAATAATACAAGCCCAGATACTTGCTCATGGCATAATTATGTAACTCTCCACAGCTTCTAGAGCTCAGCTCCAAGATTTAAATCAAAATTACCTGTAATGGCTGCAGAGGAAACATAATGTAAGGGCATTTTATGTTTCATCTATACATGTCCTGTGAAACATTTAGCACTGGCCAGAGCAGAGGCTGAATTAGTCTGGTCCCAGTGAAGAATTTCTGTTTTTCATGCCCCAGACATCACTCCCTGTCATGTGCCTGGTGATGCAGTGATAACTGAGTCTAGCACAGACATACAGTTCTGGTGTGACTGAAGTGACTGAATACAACGTGTTTTAAATATCAGATTGTTTAGAAATTAAGCTCATTGATGAGACCAATGTGTACATTTTAAATCCCACAATCATATATCTAGTATGAACTTCTAGATACTAGGAATTTGGCTTAAATCTGTGGGGTTTAACTTCTGTAGAAATTCTTTCTTAGAAAATGCCCAGAATCAGTGTTTTCCAACCAAAAGGTCCTTGTGGCTTCTGCAGAGGCAGTCACTTCTGCAGAAGTGAATGCTTTGGTCATGCCTAGACTCTCACTTCTTTACCGTCATGACTCGTTAGTGTGTATTGGCTTTAATTCTGGTATTGGTTTGTGATTTCTCATAGGCTGAGTCTTAGTTTGAAAATAACTATGGTAAAGGAGTGGAGCTGGGAGAAGGAAGAGGATAAAGGGCAAATCTTACAGCAGTCTGCCTAATGCTTCCACACAAAATATTTGTCCCACCAGGTAGATGTTGTTATGTTTGCGCAGCTCTTAGACTCAATGATTTGGCTTAATGACTTGAGTCAACTCATAACAATGAAACTCAAGTCAAGGCTAGGACATAAACTGTGAGCAGCTGACAAACACACACAGATGTTTTACTGTGATCTGCATTTAAGCCATCAGCAGCTTTCCTTGGCCAAGTGCTCCTAGGCATATTTAGATACAAAAAACTGGAGATAAGCCAGCAGGAGAAGGGGCCAGTTTTGGTGACAACTGAAGGCTGTAACCAGCATCCTGTCTGGCCTTGTGGCTTTGGAGCTGGGTTGCATACTCCTCTAACAACTTTTAGTGATGAAGTTTTTAGGAAGCATTAGCATGTGCTCCTTACCTGAGGATGTTTGCATCCCTTACTTCAAGACAAATTTTCTTTCCCCAAAGGAGAGTTCACATCTTGCTGGAGTAACTTCTTCTGATGCTGATTTGTCTGCTTGTCACCTGTTGTGCATAAGCTCTGGTTTGTGTGAAAATGCCTTACTGGAGTTAATGTTGAGTTTATTCTTCCTTTTGTATTTGTGCAGTATCAAGGACGAACAATGTATTAGGAGAAATTGTATATGCGATTTCCTCTGTTCTGCTTGGTTTTGGTCATGCTAAATAGGAAGTCATGTACTGCTGAAACAAAATAAAGAGGCCTTGTGTTTACACCAACCCTTGTCTCTTTCTGTATTTGACTTTTAAGAAGAGAGAGAAAGCTGACAAGCTGACTAATAAAAAATGAAGGCAAAAACACACAGCAACATATCCTGTTCTCTGGGGAACCTGGGCAACCCCCCATCACAGGAATTTGCAAACTCTGCTTAGTATGTACAATTTTATTTTAGGGGATCTTTTTTTTCTGATTCAAAGCTCTTACAGGTTTTGATGTATCTTTATTACCAGATTTGTTGGTTTCATAAATCAAAACCAGTGTTCAGTAGCCACTTCATTTTTTTTGTGTTGAAGTATACTGTCCTGAAATGCTTGCTTCTTATGCTTAACAAAAGAGTCACGTCTCCTTTAATGTGTGTTTCTGCACTTTCTTACTTTTCAAAGCTCAGGCATAAAAATCTCCCCAATTTAAGCAGCTGTGAAACTCAGAAGTGGATTTTCTTGAAAGAAAAACTGCCATAGGAGGACCACTAATTACACTCTGAAATGTTGAGAATTATGTGCAAGCTGTTATCAACTTGCTCAGAATTTTGTGCACAAGAAATAAAGCTGTTCTGTATTTTCATCAACCATCAGAGAATAGAAAGTGGAAGAAAACTTATTTATAGACGACTTTTCTTACTAGGACGATCCATTTAGGCTTTTGGCATGGGAATTCTGCTACTTGACACTTTACTTTTGGAAAACACCATTAAGAAATGCATTTGCAGTATTTCACTGGAGTGCTCTGTTGAGACTTACCTGTTCAAAGTAGTGTGAACCCCAGATGAGAGCAGAGTTCTTATGGTGTAGAGGGTTTCCAAGACAATTTGAAAATCTGAGAGCCTTTGGTATGCTCTCAGTAAGTCTCAGAATATAATTGTCTGTTTCACTACAATGAGTTGGTGCAGGCACAGTTTGCAGGAGTGAAAACAGAGTTTGCAATCCCCCCAAAAAGTCACTGAATGATCCTGAATACTTAATCAACGTAAATGTATCAGTCTTCTCCCATGACTGTAAAGGAGAAAACAAAAATTCTCTTGGTTTGAGATCAGATACTGGATCATTTATATTTCAGCTTAATGGGTTTGCTGTTCATGACTTAATAGCATAGTTAAAATGCAAAATGCAGGTTCCTTGCCCTATGCTTGTAATCTGTAATCAGCTCTTCCTTTCAAAGCATGTGACTGCATTCTTGCATTATTTTTAATTAAATATGGCCTTTAGGAATTACCTTAAAAATATGGCATAAAGGCAGCGAAATCAAGCTGAAATACAAGCAATGCCTCTTCCTTTCATAATTGGTGTTGTAATTGGTGTTAACATCTCAAAATATAGAAGTATTTTTCCTTTTAGAAACTGAAAGTATTAAGCAGTAGGTACATTTTCATCTCAGCCCCTGCTTGAACCAATCTCACCTCCCAGCAAAATGGTGAAAGTTCACAGCCGTCAGAAACCCAACTTCTGTGATAATTCATACAGAATATGAATTCCAGCTAGATAAGGGCAGCATTAATACTCACTGTACTCTCTTGGTGCTCTAAAAATTATTCCCTGGACTTTTATTTTTGAGAAGGAATCCCATTTTTGTATTTTTATGACTTGTGAAACAGCAAACAGATATGCCACGTGAGATCAGCATTACCTTGCAGGACACAGCAGCCAGTGCTGAGCAATCCTCCCCACCCCAGCTGAGGGGCTGCCTCTGGGCACTTCCAGCGTTGTTATGCAAAGTTCACTTGCTTCGAGGGGTAACAGGAAGAAGAGTTTGAACTGTGTGCAGCTGATGCTGTTACAGAAAGAGGATTCGTAGATTTTCTAAGTGTAAACCTATAAAGAATTGAAGAGTTGCAGCCCTCTTTCTCTGACCTTTCCAGGGTTGGGGCTGAGGCACCCGAGAGGCCACGTCTCACGTCTTCACCATGTACCCACCCTCGGGGCTGAATGTCCCAGTGAAACACACACAGAGTGGATTTGAGTGACCAGGATTAGAGTTGTTTCAGGCACAGTATGTAAGAGCAACATAACCCTGTGCAGGTGCTAAACACCCAGTGTCTCAACTTACTATGGGTCTTGCTCCCTGAAGTGCAGTGCCGTGCTGACAGTTTGAGAGGTTGCTTGGACACCCTGCAGAAGCAGGGCCAGCCTACAGAAGCAGCCCAGACTCTCTCTGGAGGCCTGTTGGAGATCCAGGGCATCCTCATCCCAATGACATCACAAAATGTCAAATTAAATTCAGATTGCTGCATTTGCACTTCTTCTGACACAAAAGCCATCTGAATGCAGTTAATGTGCTCTCTGCTGCACCCCTGCCTGTCCTGCAGCAGCTGCTGCTTCTGGCCGATGTGGAACTGAGGCCAGGTGAGGCAGCATGAGGTGGTGTCATGAGCTACCTTCATAAATTCCTGCACTTCAGTTTTTCCTCTCTTTAAAATGAACACGGCTTGGCAGAAAAACTTTTTTGTAAAACCCTGTGAGGATTTAAAGGGGAAAGAAAAGAAATGAAAATAAGAGAAAAAGGAAAGAAAGAGCTAAAGGAATAATGAGAAGAACAGCAGCAGGGGAAAAAAGCATTTTTTCCTGCACTATTTCCCAGGCTTGATCTTACAGAGGTATTTCATACCAGTAGAAGAAGCCCAGGGAGGTGGGTGGAGAGTGGTACCTGCCTGTGCTGCTCTTCCCTATCCCTGCACAGGCTTCTCCCTCTTCTCTTGAAGCATGACTCCTCAAGATTGTCTGGCAGAACAAATACAGTCATCCTCATCCCCTGGTTAACCACAGCCTTCAAAGTAGTGTATTTCATCACTTTTTGTGAGCCCTTCACACCTCTGAAGCACAGTCCATCATGTAGAGAAGCAACTGCTTACATGCAATTTGCAGTCATTGTCCTATGTCTGCTACCATTTCATTCTTTTGCCTCCAAAGCCATATAAGCCTTCCATTAAAAATGTGCTCCAGGCTTCCTGTAGTACTGAAAACTGCAGTGGAGAAGAGGACGTGACCTGCCCAAAGAAACACCTTGTTGTTTAGGCCATGGAAATTGCATTTATAAAATCACTGCAACAATGACAAACCCCCCCAGTGACACAGACCCTCCAGGATCTGCAGAGTTACCTGATGGTTGCTGTCCGTAGAGCAGACGTAACACAGGCTGCAATGCTGAGAGCTACAGTCTGTGCAAGCATGAAATGAAGGTGGGCCATGGTACCACCTCACAGTGCCTCACCTTGTCCCAGGTACACATGAGTGTGTGACAGCACATCATATGTGGCTGCAGGATTGGTGCCAGGCTTTGCAATAGCTCCTTCCAGAACAGGAAGCTGTGGAGTCAGCTGTGCTTAAGCTTTGCAGTCAACCCTCTCCATTATTTTCTAGGTCTTTCCTGCAAAATGTGATTTGATTTAAAATGCCTGGTAATCTTTTTCCAAAAAGAGGTTTTCTGCTGAGTGAGAAAAAAATAGATGTACTTTTAGGGTGGTGAAAAAAGAAGTATACAGTTGTCACAAATGAGTGGTATAGATCACTTGAGGAATCACTGTCAAAGGTATTAAAAAAGAAATTTTAATATACATTTCCAGAAGCACACTTAACGAAGTTCAATGACAAGATTCTCTGCATTACCTACTACGTGGATGAAATATACAAAGTAGAATCAGACAATGAATTACTTAGAATTATTTACTGGGAGACACAGAAACGGTAAAGATGCAAAATGGGAGACCTTCCTTCTGAGATGTGAGATTCAGGATGGACACCCTCATTTTCTAAACTACCAGCAGATATCTGCCAAGTTGAAATCCCCCATGAGTGCAAGGGTAGCACTTGTGAGATTTCTCCCAACCTCCTGTAGAATGAATCATCTGCCTATTCATCCTGGCTAGGTGGTCTGTAACAGACTCCTACCAGGAATCCACTCTGCTGACATTCCCCTGATCTTTACTGACTCAGCCTGTTATCATCATCATGGGTTTCAATCTAATCTAAACAATCCCTCCCAAATAGTGCTACCCTGCTGCCTCTCCTGCTTCTCCTACCACTTCTAAAGTTCTTAAAGCCACCCAAGAAAGAAAGTAAAATTGCACCCATTGCAAAATAAATCTAAAAAACCCCCTATTTTCTCCTGGCAAATGTTATCTGTAAATTCTGCTGGGAATATTAAACTGTTCTGGGACTAAACAGGCATCAAGCTGGCTTGAGCAACTCTTTTTCCTACATAATACCCATTCTGTGGATTCGCAGAAACCTTCAGCCATCCCACTGATGACCCTGGCCTTTCTATCTTCAGACAAAAAATCCCCATAACTTTCTGGTGTATTGAAAACTATTTGGGGAAAAAACACAGCAAAAGGAGTGGGCACGAGAATGCCAGAGTTGTTAACAGTACTATATTCGTCACATGGGCAGCAGGTGCATCTCTATGGCACACCACCCTCTCCTCACTGTGCACCCTCTGCAGGATTAGCTGCACTATTCATTACCATTCAAGGATGTGAAAATCTTGACCTGGGTCAGACCAAAGGTCTATCTAGCAAAACTGTCATGTTTCTAGTAAGATTGATGAATAATAAGGATGTACAGGAGGAAAGAAGGACACAAAACAAGCCTTCCCTTACAGACTGCCCTGCTTTCAGCTAGTAAATTGTATACGTTTAAGTCAACACTGCATTAGAAAACTTTGTTTTAGCTCTTTAGTTTGTTTAGTCCCTTTCTGGTACATTCATATTTTTTGCTTTTTGCAAAATCCAGCAACTGTGAATCCCATCTGATCATTTTTTGTTGGGTGGCACATTCCTTTCTTCTGTTTGTTTTACTGGCTGCCTAAACACATCCCTGCTTCCCAGACTGCAAGCTCTAGTGAATAGTATAGTGTCACCTTTTTGACTAGCATCACTGTCCTTAAAAATTATTTTAAGGAAAACTAATAATGTTTTCTGCTTCTTATGTTTTTGGTTCAATTTATCAAATGGGTGTGTTCATGTATTTTTTTGTAATTTGGTTTGACAGAGAAAAATTAGGGCTAGACAGTAAATTACACATGAAGTAGACTGGACTGGTGTCTCAGAAAACAAGGAGAAGCTGTCAGTACTGCCTATCTCCCAAAAAAACCAGACCATTTCATAGACCAGGAAGCAGCAGAACATTTTGGATGTTTTGCAAGGGCCAAACAGGCTGGCATTTGCCTGAAGCCATTAAAATATCTTGTTTCTCCATGCTAAGGTTTGCTGAGCTGGGAATTGCTGGAAGACGGTGTCAGATTCACCAGACTTTAAAAGAAATATTGTCCAGCTAACATCCTTCACTTGATCCAAGACTGATTTACAGCATCAAGCTTCCACCTTTTCCTCCTTCGTGTGTGAATGTGCTGTGTGGTATGACAGCCACTATGAAGAGGATAGCAGAAACTCTATGACAGGGCATAGAAGGAGGGGAGAGAAGGAAGAGAAGGGTATTTCCTTCCCCATTGGCCCTTGTGCTTTTTTAAAAAAGCTAATTTTTTTAAATAGATCCTTTCTGACAGAAATGGAGTACAATATGGAATGTCGCACTTCCAGTAAGGACATGAGAGGAACTGGTGGTGTCGCCCTGGGTGTGCCATCGCCTTTTGGAGATGTTTTGTGTGTTCCTGCTGATGTGCATACTGTAAGCACTACCAGAACTTTATGTCCTGGAACATAAAAATTTGTGTCCAACTGCAGACATACTTGAGGTCTGATCTCAACAAATTTAAAGCTTGACTGCAACAGGATGCACGAAGTGCAAAATATCACTTTGGATCTTGATTCATACTCACTTCTGTTATTCACATGAGCTCTCAGAACCATTTTTTTAATTGTCCTGATAAATTCAGATACTGGGGTGACAAATGTGGGATGGATGGATGAACTACATGATATTACTAATAGCAAGGATAAGAATTAGTAAGTTGTTAAACCCAAGATTACCATGTAACCTCAACATCCTCATAGATGCAAAGACCATAAAAATTTCAACTAGCCTTCTCTTGGAATAAGGTCACAAAACCAAGGTATTAGACATTACCAACAATTACTTCATAATAATCACAACAGCCTTTTAAAAACACTTACTCATCCTTTTACTCTAGAGGGCAGGAACAACAGCATGGCCCCACTTCTTCTAATGTCTTTGGCAGAGCCCAGGATAGACCAGCTGGACACAGTGGCTTCTCTGCCAAGACAGGGGGCACAACGATGAGCACCTCCCTTGGCCTCAAGGATTCACCTGCCAGCTCTGCCCCTCTCTGGAGCAAAGGAAGCCAATGCTCACTGCTTGCGAAGGTCTAATCAACATGCTCTGATAGACGTTGAAAGATTGCATTGCATTGCTCCCCTCTGAAATGTTTGTGCTGCTTTGGAAGAGTTAAAACTTTCTACAGGCATAATATAACCAAACACTTCTAGTCTCAACAGCATGTGAAGATTTTTATAAGGAGAATTCTTGCCTATTCAGTAAACACTACACCCTGGTTACTAAAAATGTCTATATAGCTGTTTTGAGTGGTTCTGTTACTTAGGCAGGCTTCTGAAGTTTTAATTGTGATATTAGTGCTAAATGCAGTGAGCTGTCTTTTGCATTTACTGGAATTGTGACTCACTGAGCTGACTAAATTGCTACATGTTTAACTTCAGAATAAGGCAGAGCTAATGTATTTCGAAGTGGTATTTGATAAGCAGATTATTCCGCTGCCTACAAAAATCCATACTAATAATTAGACAAAATTAAGTATGAGAATTTATTGTGTGGCGTCTCTCACTGACACAAATAGCTCTCACACTCTTCTCTGCATTTTGCTTGATCTATTCACCATGCAGAGTGTGAGCACCTTGAAGCAACCACAGCCTCAACCTTGTATACTGGACTTTGAGACTCCTATTTTGACATTTTATTATATTGTCATAAAAGCAGAACAAACACTCTTGTGTCCTATTACAACCACAGCATGACAATTCACTTAAGCATGACATAAGATTCCTTGTTCCAAATCTTTATAAAATCATAAAACAGAAAAAAATGTTTTTCTCACAAGTCAGGTCAGATATGGGCAAAATTCACATGGAGGCCCTATGAAGAGCAATCATACTGCAGGCATTAAACCTTCCTTGCTATTAAAGTGTTTGAAAATTAAAAAAGGAACTTGAAGCACAAAACACCCTCCTGGATGATCCACGTGGCCACTTGCAGGGCTTTGTGCAAGCTCTTTTGGCACTGTTGTGCTTTGCTTCTGAGTGCAGGTAAAGTGAAGTGGGTATGTCTTGTTGAAACTCAGTCTTCCATGGCATTTGCAATGAATGTGGGGGTATGAGACTGCTCATGCTGCAGCAGTGGTGACAGAGGAGGTGCTGTTCTCCCCTCTTGCAGGCTCAGCTCTGCCTGGTGACTTGGAGCATTTTTTCCATCTGATAGCCCCTTGTTCCAGCATCCTGGGGATCAGCAGAGGCAAAATGCTGGGAATAAATACTCACCCCCTCCACGGTGCCCTGGGCAGGGCCTGGCTGCTGACTGCATCCACATATTGCTGAAACTCCAGATCCATCATCACAGTGGTGGTGTGGCATGGACAGCCGCAGGGCACCATGCCCTGCAATGATGCCA
Organism: Pyrgilauda ruficollis; assembly: GCF_017590135.1. Classification (NCBI taxonomy): domain Eukaryota; kingdom Metazoa; phylum Chordata; class Aves; order Passeriformes; family Passeridae; genus Pyrgilauda; species Pyrgilauda ruficollis. The sequence continues at coordinate 1,003,147 of NW_024511210.1, forward strand.
CGCCCCAGGGCACTTTTTGGCCAATTCAAAGTCCTTCTGAGCTCTGGTGCTTAGCTTGTGGTCAAAGCGACCTGATTGTGTCACAGCTTGGCACTATCAGCACAGATAAAACAAACACACCTGCCTAAAAATATTTACTTGTTCCTGAAACTTTGTTCTGGGACTAGCCAGTGTGACTGACCACTTCTTTAACTGAAAAAAATGGGGTCGTTTTAGTTTTTAGCCTTGGGAAAGGGAAGCCTTAAGACACCAGTTAGTTTATTTTATTTAAGTATTTTTCTAGAAGCAGTTTCCCTATATTGAAATTCCTTGTATGTGGCCAGGGAGGAGGGAAAAAAAAAAAAAAAGTCTTATTCAGCTGCTGAGTCACTGGGGAAGGTTTGCGGTGAGGACGCCTTGCTGGGGCGGTGTGGGCTGGGATTGGCCCTGCATGGCTGGGACCCACACAGGCCTGCCAGCCAGCCTGGGACTGCTGCAGTGGCACAGGAGGCCTGAACTGGGCTCCTGAGAGGCACAACTGCTGGGACTCCCGCTCCCATGGGGATGGCAGTGTCAGGGCTCCACCCGCAGCAGGGAGACCCTGATGGGCTGTTCTGGACATTCTTTCTCTACAGCTGATTTTTGTGAATCACTTCCTGAAGTGCCAGAGGGAAACTGAGGCACAGTGAAGACTGTGGTTAGCCACTGGTTATATTAAGCTGAATCAAACTCCTGAGCCTGTTGTGTTTCTACATTTGTGGGCTCATAGTGGCTCTTTCCTTGAAGTAGGAAAGAAAAAAGCATAAAGGGTGTTCGTGGCTGTAAATCCTCCACACACAAAAGTTTTCAAAACACAAAAGCATATATCTGATGTCTGAACAAAAGGCCTTGCTTCTCTACACACAGCTTTTAGATGACTGAGGTGGGAGAGTGAGTGGCAGGGGTTTTCAGAAGCAGCTCTCAGCTAGAACAGAACTGGGCAGCAAGCAGGTGTGCTTGAACAACAGACTTTAAAAACACAGTGAGCAGGTTTGCAAAAACAGAGATTTCAAACAGTATTCTTTGTCTATACTCCACCTAACTAAATTGTTTTTAGTTAAAAATAACCCAAACATAAGTTTGGACACCCTACAGAAGCAGGATCTGCTCTTAACTGATGATAGTAAAATATTCCCTAAAAAGAAGCATATTTAGCAGAAAGAGAAGTGGAAGTTACCCTGACTGAATGTCCATAGGGGCATTCTTACTTTTAGCTTTTCTAAAAACAGTTTCACATTTGTAACTCAAACCAGCACACTACTTATGCTGCAGGCTGTGCATATGTTAACTTACTTTCTTCAATACTAATAAGGTCTGCAAAGATATGTTCTTGGCATAAACTTTCACCAGAGTTAAAAAACAACAGACACACAGACATACACAGAGAGCAGGTTTTCAAATTATGTGAACTGCCTTAAGAAAATCAGACATGTTTACTTCAGACTGTCAAAGTGCTATCACAAGTGGGGACAAAATGAAAGAGAAAAGGCAGTCAAAGCTTGTGTAGGAGTTAAGTTACAGAGTAAGGGTAAGGCAGCAGAAGTATATGGGTATTCTTGCCTATTGATGCTTTTCTTGTTTGGCATTGGTGTGGTACAGTTGTTTCCTGAGCTGAAGTGCCAGTGATCGAAGAATTTTAATAGCCTGATGAGGACCAAGTGCAGTGATGGGTGGATTTTAGCTTCCAGAGAAGCATACTGGAGTTCACAGATCTTTTGGGGCAGTATTTGTTGTAAGGTAGAAATGTAGAAATGACAGCTCTAGGCTTCATCTGGTTTTGCCCACCAACGTGATAGCATGGAGCTGTGTCTTGAGTAGTGCCTGTTCAGGGCCCAGCCAAGGGGCTGCTGCTCCTCCCTTGCCCTCCCTGATACCACTCTGGAGCTTGGGGAAAGCAGGTATGCCACAGTGATACTTGAAGAAGCAAGGAGAGCTGGGTCCAGAACATGGCACTGCTGCTTTTCCCAGCCAGGGGCAGTTTAGAACTCAGATGTTGTACTCTTATTGAAAGATGGCATTAGTCAGCACTTGGGGTACTCCTAGATGTTGTACCTCTGTTTCTGGTAGTGTAACTCACTCACCCTCTCTAAGATCTGTGATGTTGCTCTTCAAAATGTGGCTTTTTAACTTGGATCACTTCACCAAAACCAAATCAGGGAGAATTGCACAAGTTAGGGTAAAGCTAGTGCTATAAGACAGTCAAGCACCTGGTGACAGTAGTCTGGTAATATGGCACAGCTGCAGCCAGAACTGCAGAACTGTGTCCTCACTGACCACCCCCTTCCATGCTTTGTCCTCCCTTCTGTGCACTGAGACAGCAACCCTTGCCCACCAGTACAAGGGGCTCTGGGAAACAAAGAGGCAGAGTCAGTAAAAATCCTGATGTTACTGTTCAGTGATATAACCTTTGGCCTCCAGCAGCTATTTGCAGAGCGAGTGTTAGATGCCTCTGTTTACTGAAGGCTGGCTAACACTGAGAAATGACTGTGCTGAACTGTGATTCAGCCTCAGCAGATGACAAACATAACCACCCCGCTTAGGTGAAATGAGGAGTAAATTAATTTGAATCTCTAGGCCATTTCCTAACACAGTACAATTCCCAAACTCTAGCTTAGAAAATGTTGCTGAGAAGCCAGTGAACTGCTTCTACTGTCACACCTTTATCTAGTGGCAGGTCCAGACATGTAATTACTAGCTAGTTTCAGCAAAAGTATCCCCTTAAATGTAAAACTATCTCTGCAACCTGCAGGTTACTGGCTCACACTCAGCTAGCAAACCTTAAAGTTGCAATGGCAAATGCCAATCTGCATCACTGCCATGCTTGAAGCTACCAGCCAAACTGTTTCAGCGCAGAGACCAAAACTGCGATTCCCCAACAGTGTGTGCAGACCTGTGTGTAGTGGTCTCACCTCTCCTGCCTGCCTGTGCATCATCCTCACACTAGACCCGGTACTCAGTGAACTTCCCTCAAGGTGTTGTCGTGACTGAATTGACCACAAAACATCCAAGACTTTGGTCATACAAGGTCAGTCAGGAATTCTAACAGAAATACACAAACCAGTAAGGGTATTATTCATCATATGAATCCAGCAAAGGAACCAGCTCAGTCTCACTCTGAAGACTGAAACCAGACTGAGAGGGATCAAGATTTTTCCAGGGTCATAAATCTACTTTCCCCTCATAAATCCCACGCTACTTAAAATACAACTAAGGAATATCTACTTTAGCCTAATCCTGTTTAAACCAAATCTGACTGGGTCTCCCAGAAGTATTATCAAAGCCAAATAGTCCTGTGCACAAACTGTTTCACAGGCTTTCTTGGGAACTCAGGGTACAGTCATCATGCACCCAACTTCTCACTGATGCACTGAAGAAAATTCAATCACATCTAAAAATGTTTTCCACTCAAGGAAAACCCTAATCAAAAAATTACATAGGCTGGGTGGGTTTTAAACAATATGTATGTGCACTATGGAAAAGAGTAGATGAATAAGAATAAGGGATAGTGAACTGATTTCCTTTTCCTCAGATTTGTGCTACAATCTCACTGATACTACCAAGTGAAGATTCTCAGTGGGACTTCATTTCCTTTTGCTATATTTGAAAATATATTAAACAGGCAAAAATATTAGACACAGGTATTGTAAGTCTCCAAAAGCGAAAAGTCAGAGCTGTAGGTAGCATTTCTTCATCTCCGTGCTTGCCATGTAATAGCTCGGCAAATGTTTTCTGCTTCTAACACCTCTCACAAGATTATACCAACAACATAACAAAAGTTGTAAATATAATTATCCCATTTATTGTTTGTTTTCTCTCCATAGTGAATAAACCTCAGACTGTGATAAGCAGGCTTACTGCTGCTTGGAAATAAATGCTGGTGAACTGGCTGTAGATAGAGACAGAAAAGAAAGAGCACCACAGGGTGTTTAATGAAGACACAGATATCTCACTTAGGTGGTTTGAACCAAAGTAACACTCACCTGAGAAGCCCATCTTCCAACACTGCTACAATTCTGGCCATGAGCTTACAACAGAAACACACACTGAAATGAAACAGGCATTAAAAAAAGAATTTGTCATCTGCATCTTACCATCTAGTACAAAAGACATGTACAGGACAACTTCTTCAGGAAGCTATGACACTAGTTATTTCAATTAACAACTTTTTTTTTAAATAGTAGATTCTACCTACACAAATAAAACATTCAAGCCAGTGTTTTTGGTAGGTGTTAATTCTTGCATTTATTTCAGTACTCCCATCTTTACCCCTATTTTAATTTAATTTACATCAAATCACAGACTACTGATATTCTGCTAATTTGCCTCCTACAGAACTCAATTCTTCATACCATGAGTGATCTGGTCTTTGGTTCAGCTTTATTAGGCTGACATGCCCTTTTCAAGCAGAAATGGCCTGTGTTTTTTTTTTTTGTTGTGAAAGAACCCCCCCGCCCCACCCCAAACTCCAACTCTGCTTCTTTGGCCGTCACTAAATTACTTCTAAAACAGGCAACTTAAAGGCTGAAGCACTTTCTCCTAAGTGTTTACAGTAGATTAAGTGACAACTCAGGTTTGCAAAATGGCATTTAAAACTCTCTGTGGTGATAACTCTCACTGCACTCACAAACAGAACTTCGTTCCTGCACTGTATTTCAACATATAGTCACTCATTATTTTTCCAGCTGAAATTTTCTAACTATTCATGTTTGTCATATGTCAATTCCAATGCCATCCAGGTAATTTCAGGTATACTGCCAAAGCTCTTTGTGTCCTAAATCAGAAAGCAGTCCGTCAAACATCATGGGTGTTCAATTACAGAAAAAGACAAGTAATATGTTACTTGTGAGAAAACCTGTTATTTCTGGCTGACAGAGAAACTAATGAAAGCAGCAGAAAAATCACACATCTATACAGAGAGCAAAGTTCCATTTGTGACTGAATCATGGCTACTTAATACACCTGGATACCTGAAACAAACCAATTCCTTATTTGCTGTACATTTCCTCCTTCAAGCAGATGCATCAGATGATACTGTAGAGCAGCTTAGGAACATGGGAAAAATGACATGCATTTTGATTCATCAGGGACACCAGACCTGAGTCAAATCCTTAAGCACCCTTTCAGTGACTAGAAGCATCTAAGACATTCCTTTACACTTGTGAATAACAACCTCCCAAAGCAGAGTCACCAATGATCAATAGCACGGTTTCAAAAATCTAAGCACCATAAAGATAGTCAGGGGTTCTGACCCCATGGCATCCTTACGCATCACAACCAACAACCAACCGAAGCATCTGGCAGCTCACGAGCATTGGAACCACCACAGGAAGGCCATCCTTACATTCCAAATTTCAGGCTTAACAGTAATATCTGTCAGTAAGTTCGCCCAGAATCCTGTGGAACATAGTAGTGGCACAGCCATAACGCTTGGGCCGAGGCAAGCATTTCACAGATATGAAATGATGACCTAGGTGTTTTCATTTACTCATGTCTTTACATGGCCCTTTCTGTTTCCTAACCAAAAAAGTCACCATCACCCAGTAACATTGTTTAAAACAGAGTAAGAATTTTCCCAGAACTTGTGTTTATGCATGACTTAAAAAGATCTGTCTAACAGGCAAGTGTTAAAGGAGGATCAGTGACACATGAAGAAATTATGTTTCTTTCTTGGAAAATGTGCCAGTGTTTGCACTGAAGTCCAAATAGTGTCCCCATCCACATACTTTGTCAATACCTACTCTTTTCAAACAACCTTCCCCTCCTTTGTTTCGTGAGCCTCAACAGAATCAGAGTTCAGGACATAACACTATTAAAAGAACAAAGCACTGGCCAACTTGCAGACTTGAGGACAGGCTCATACCCCACTTAAGTGTAATTGACATGATACAGTCAATGATTTTACAGGAAAAAGAAAGATTTTTCATTCCATACTTCCCTGTACAGATGTACCAAGATCAAATATTTCAACAAGTGTTTGCAAACACAACCTTTGTACAGAAAAAATCAGAGACTGAGACCACCATAATCATAAACCAACAGTATCAGTACTAGTACCAGTCCTAAACCACTCTAGCCAAGAAAGTGCAAAAACCAGAGTTCCTCAAACACCCAGATACAGGGCATTCTTCCCAGGTTAAAAAAAAAAAAAAAAACAAACAAAAAAACCCAAACAAACAAACAAAACAAAACAAAACAAAAACAAACAAAAACAAAAAAACCAAACCAAAACAAAAAAACCCCAAAAAAACAAACAAAAAAACCAAAAACAACCCCAAACACCTTTGTGCTGAAGTGCAGTTGCAGATGTTGCTTTAATACAAAAGGTAGAAATACTGTAATTTTGGTGCTTTAAAGCAGGTCCACGGTGAAGTCCCAGAGCATGCCTGTGTTCCCTTACTGGAAGTACACACAGTGGCTGGAGTATTAACTTATCACGTTGACTGTCAGCTGACTGGTGGAATACACATTATCCATTTCTGATATAAGCAATTTTTATGGCTCATCCAGTATCGAAGAGGTCTTTCTCCACTGGAACATGCGCTGTGTACTGTATCCTTTTCCTTCCCACTGGGAAGGATAAACCAGGTATATTTACCACCTGCATTTGGTTGCTGGCACTGACAGTAACTGACGAGGTCTGCTGGTGAAGATGTGGACAGACAGTTTAGTCAGTGTACTGGCTCTATCACGACAGATCCACTGGAAGCAAGTCAGACGTTCATTGCTCATACTTTTCTCCCTTTAAAGCACATTGCTGCTTGCTGGCGTTTTTGTCAGGTCATCAAGTAGTTACCTCTACCCCTGATGCTCATGCAATTCGTCTCAAAAATTTGAGACAAATTTGTCCATATTTGGTATATCCAAATAAGGACACAGGCAAGCTTATGCATAGGACAGTATCTGTAAGAACTTATATTAAACTTTGCTCTTGATCCTCTACAAGGTCACATTCTCATTACAACAAGAACTAAAACCAATGAACTACCATAAAAGGAAGTAATCCTTCTGTACATTATTTTTATTATTTACATAATACAATATAGCATAGATGCTGTAGCTTATGTGCAATACATAAATATGAACTATCTGTACATGTTTGCATATCTAGTAACTCAGAAGAACAAAGTTAGAAGCGAAAACCTGACGCTTTTAATAGTGAAGTAAAAACCAAGACTGAACAAAAATCAGGTAGGAGTAGTGCCTTGTGTATGTATGTAACTATTTACAGATGGGAACAGACATTACCACAACACTAGTCTAAACCGTATTTGTTTATATAAAAAACACAAATTTCATACATCACAAAAACCCCTTCCATTATAACACAGAAGTGATATATATTACCAGACAAGCATCAGTGAAGAATACTGCCTTTTCTAGTTGTTATTGTACAATGCCGTAGATAACGCAGCCCATGCAATACACCCAAGAACACTACAGTCCTATACCCAAGTACAATTAAAAATGATAAAGCAGCCCTCCAAGAGTGGTTCCAGCTACCATTTAAGTCTACAGCAGCCATGTTAGGTATGGTTTTCCATGCAGAACGGTGCAACTGTTACATTTAAAACTAGAAAAATTAATTCCTAATATTCTTTTGAACTTGGAACACACAGAACATAAGTAGTACATGAATAATAAACTCCTCTAGTATTTCAGCAACTTATTCAGACTCTTGCTGCTTGATAGAGATGCTGTGATATGTCTAGAAACATTTGTAACTGTGTTTTGAAAACCAATCTTACAATATTGTGCTACACAACATTTTTAGCTAGGCAAGGAAAAGCGGACAACTCTGCAGGCCAGTTCTTAAGCTCCTAATGGGACATTTCCTTTGGGAACTTTTTTCCAAGATTCTAAAGTTAACGTAATCTTTTACAAAACAACTTTCTTCTCATATGTATTTGATTTTTTCCATTTTTCTCAGTGCAGTTGTTAAGTGACTTAAATATGGCAAAGATGCTCATCTTACTGTGATGGTAGACCCCTCTACACAGCTTGCATTCTGCTGGAAAACTAAAATGGGAGTGTGACAACTAAAAGTAGAATGAGATTTTAAATGATAGAAGTAGACTGCCAACTGTTTTGATGTGTCCTTCTCCTAAACAGGCATATAACATTAGCCGAACATTAAATACCTCATGCACATCTCAAAAGGCAGAGCTGCTGCACACATGCAGATTGAATAAATCTATCTGGCACATGTGAACTAGTCTGTCCTCTGTGCATGTGTATTCCTGTGCAGGTTTCTGATCATCCATCTATTCTGGGGAGGGCATATACATTTTCAAGGGCTGTATCTATCCAATTCTGTCTGTAACAAACACCCAAACATCTGAAGTATCATTCAGACAGACAGGACTAGAAGTAAAACTTTTGAAAAGAAAGGAAAATGACCATGCACCCGCTCTTTTCATGGTTTTTAGGATGTATTGAAAAAAAAAGCCCCACAAAAAGTCAGTCAGTCTTTTCACAAGCACATTAATTTATATTCTCTGAATTTTTTCAGCCACCACAACTGGATTCTCTTTTCTGATTTTTGCTGCAGCTTCTGCTTTGTAGTCATATGGGCAGTTATGCTTGTCAGAATAACGGTGAAGTCCACAAAATAGGTTTCCACAACGGCAGTCAAATCCTGTACACAGAAAAAGAAGAAACATTACTAGGAATTAGTTTTAAATAAAGGTGTTAATTAAGGGTGCAGTCACTACAAAGGGGATAGGTTTGCCTACTACAACATACAGGGCAAGAAAAAGAAATGGATTTACTAAGTTGTGTAAATTGTGAAAAAGCTGGTAAGTTTAATAGAACACAAATTTTGTCAAGTTTAATCTAGCAAGAAGTAACTAATCATGCAAATTTGTTTAAAATTGACTGTATTTTCACACCTGTAAGGCCAACCTTCTTCCTGCACATGAAACATCTGTTCTTCTTTGGTTTCGGCAGTTCAGCAGCTCTCTCCTCACTCTCTGAAGTACCAGGCTGAGAAACTGATGGACTTGGCTGAGTAACAACTGTTAAAAGCACACAAAGGAAATCAGGGTTAAATTTGCTTTTCTTGACTTCACGAGGTGTCCAGTAGTATGTATACATTAATGATTAATTCACCCACTAAGACCCTGACATCTGTTGCCTACAGTACTACATTGACTAGTCTAAAAACATGAATCAGAAATAAGAATTTTGATCCATCCCTTCCGACTTTACTTGAGACACTCAGATATTTCCCCACATTTCAACCAGCTAGAAAATATATGGCACTTACTCTGTATATCTATACAGGCTTGAAAAGCATGACAGAAATTCCATGTACACATTTTATATTTAAATAAATCATATGATCAAGTAACACAATCTAAACAGTAACAATACTGTCACAGCTGAAGTTGCTGAACACAGATACCACTCTAGGAAATATAACTAACAGGAAAATATTTTACGAAAAAAAAAAAAAAAGAAAGAAATTCAGCAATGTGTTCCTGCTATAGTACTGAGTTGTTTTGCCACTTCTGCAGTGAAGTCAGGTATCTAAAGCAGTTCACCAAGACAGCAGCTAGGAAGCTGTTAATTCTGTGACAGATCCAGAACACAGCTATAAAATACACAGTTCTAAAGAGCCCTCAATTAAATAATAAAGTGCAGATTTGAATTGCATATCTGTAGTTTTTGTAAATTATTCCGTTTCAGTGTTCAAGCAGGTATAGTCAAAATAAACACTTTCTCAATTGCCTCTTTAGACATGGCTGTTTTATTGAAAAAAGTGTTTTATCCCAAAAATTTAATTTTTTAATTGATATCCTCTTCATATCCAAAATTGGCACTAAGGAAAGCTGAGAGATGCGCTTGTACACAACTTGCTTGTAATACTTGCTCTTGGTACAAGTTTGCTAAACACTCTCAGAGTATGATAACATCATCATAATGTCTATTAACTACAAAATGCATTTCATAATAAATGGAGTACATAAGCCTCAAGGACGTATTTGCAATCAACTTCATACAAATATGGTTTGTTAGATGAGATTCTTTTGAATAGTACTTGCTTTTTAAAATTGTGTTTGCATTGTCATAGAAAACTTCACAATTCACTGTACAAGAAAGGCCCCAGACAAGACTTCATAATCTAAAGAAGACTTATAAGCAACAAACTCTCAGAAGTAACAGGGAACCTTCAGTGCTCATTATCAAATTTCATGCAGCAGAACAAATGACTGCTAATATTTTTCATACCTCTACATCATAGCAACAGTCCTAATGAAAAACCAAGGTCATTTACAACCTGATTGTTTTGGGTTTTTTTTTGTAACATTGCAGATATTTTATAACCTGTTTTTTGTGAAAACAATTTGTTTTGATTAAGATTTTCTAGATGAACAAATTTGACACTCTGAACTTGTCTTTAAATCCTAAGAAAATCATTGTTCAGTACCAGTTTGTCTAGTAGAGAGCCTGTGACCAAAAACTGGCCTAACAGCCAGCAATATCACAAACTGAGTGTACCTGCTGGATGTGGTGCACCTTGGCTAAGAGCTGTCAGCTATGGCCTTAAAAAATAAAAAGACTGAACACCTCCCCAAAAGTATAGTCAAATCCCTCTTTTTAAGATTTGTTATACTGCTAGTCTGTTTCAAAATGAAATGCTAATTGTAAGCCAAAACAGATGAATAAGAAGAACCAGAAACACAGACATTGTAATTTGGTGTGTAGTTAATTAAGGGGAAGCTTCATCTATGTCAGAAACAAGTTAAAATTTTGAGCCCTGGGAGTATGCATGTTGTTTCAACCATACGCCAAAGAAAATGTAGAGGGGGGCAAATCAACAATGACATGAAGTCACTCACAACATACACTAAGAGAAAACGAAAATGAGCAGGAAACCATTTATGTCACTGCCTAACACATGTCAACATGGAAACAAAAATGAAAACTTTCCAAGAATTACCATGGCAAAAAGACAGCTTAGATCACTCTACCACAAAACAAAGCCTCTGAGAACAAACTCATCTAGGGAAAATGTTACGAATTTCTACAAGTCTACTTTCATCTTTGCATCAAGAAACTGCAACAATGGCAGCCCACAATGTGTAAAGTGATGGAAGTGATTCTAAGAAACTGCAGCAGCACATTCCCTGAAAGGGCTTCTGAATAGGATCCTTCCCCCACAACTAAAACATCTTCCAAGGAGTAAAAGCAGTACACAACATACAGTAATGGTCACTAAAAAGTATCAATACAAGAGGGGACATAGTTCCCTAAATCCAAACTAAAATGTTCCTTTTATTACTCTCCAAGAACAAAGGATTCTGCTATTATTTTATGCCAGCAGACTTTAGTCTGATTGGCTTTTATGATGTTAAATGTTCATAAATGTGATTCTGAGTAATGGCAAGGACAGACGAAAAAGCTGCCTGCCCTGTCCCCTAAAGCTCAGAACAAAATTCCTTTTTCATCAACCTGTAGAGGAAAAATGTTGAAAACTGCAGTTGTTCTGCCATGACATCAGGAACCTATCCAAATCAAAATCAAAATACTGTTCTTAGAGTTGCTTGTCACAAAAGGCTTCCTTTAACACAAAAGACAAATTCAACTGGGCAAGTACAATTTCAGTCCTCAAGATATTCACTTAAATTCTTGCCAGAAATCACAGTGTTAATGATAAATGATTTATGTATCACTACAGAAGGTAGCTGAAAAAGTGCCAAAAGCTGTAAAATAGTGGTTACTGGTACCTGTCAACCTGCTTCCTCAGTAACACTGTTCAGATGAATCAAACTCTTTTATCACCAAAACTTCTCACCACTGTAAAAGAGCTCTTAGTGGCATGCAGGCACTTTTCCATCCTGATCTCCAAACTGGAGAAACATGGATTTGAAGGACAAACTACATGGTGGATAAGGGATTGACTGGATGGACACAGCCAGAGAGGTGTGGTCAATGGCTCTATGTCCAGGCGGAGACTGGTGATGGGTGGCGTCCCTCTGTCTTGGGAGCCCTGCTCTTGAATACCTTAATCAGTTACACAGACAGGGATTAAGTGCATCCTCAGCATGAAGGAGGGGATGCCAGACAGGGAGATCTGGACAAACTTGAGAAATGGGGTCAAGACCTGTCCATCTACTCTGCTACTGTAGACCCCATCTGGAGTGCTGAATCCAGCTCTGGGGTCCTCAGCACAGCAAAGATGTGAATCTACTGGGTTAACACCAGAGGAGGGCTACTAAGATGATCAGGAGGCTGAAGCACCTCTCCTATGAAGCCAAGCTGAGAGAGATGGGGCTGTTCAGCATGGAGATGTCAAGGCTCTAGGAATACCTTATTGAAACCTTTCCAAGCTTAGAGGGCTTATAAAACAAAGGGATAGATTTACACGTGGGTAGATAGTGATACGACCAGGGGAAACACTTTGGAATTACAAGATAGATTTGTATTGGATGTTAGGCAGAAATTCTTTACTACAAGAGCAGTGACACACAGGAACAGAGGGCTTGGAACTAGATGGTCTATAAAGCCCTTTCCAACCCAAATGGTTCTATGGCTCTGTGTAGCCCTCTCCATCACCTTGGTCATGGTCCCCTCCTGTCGCTGGCTCAAGACCTGCAAAGATTTACTTCACTTGAATTCTACCAGATCAGTTCTCCTAATACAATGCCAAAAACTTCAGGGAGAACTGATTTTCAGAACTGGGTAGGCTTTTATTAACACTTTTGGTCTTAAATGATTGCCTGCAGGCACTATAAATATGCATTACCATAATGGCCAATGATGGCTATTATCCTAACAAATTAATGATAAAGACTAACACAAGCCTATACTGGAGGTGGCTGCCTAAAAGAGTCTACACAAATATAGGCATTTCACCGTGAATTTTGGAAAATTTTCTTCAAATGTAGCCTAAAGATAAGATGCATCTTTACAAGAGAAGCAGCAAGGCCACTGATGGAACCAGTCAGCCACAGGACAAAGTACAACAGCTACTCAATCTACATGAAAAAGGTTCTACGAACTGAAAAATAAAGTTCTTCTTAGACTCATGGGAGTGCCACTTGAAATTAAAAACCACTCTAAGAAAAGCATGTTCAAAGCTGTCAGTAGCTTTCTTATATAAAACACTATGGCTACTTAAAAAAACCCCCATGTACTAGCATTACAGAGATTTCACTCTGAAAAGGAATGAATCCAATCTCAGCTGAAGAAAACACGTACTGACTGAAAATCAATCAGTACTATTTTCTAACATTCTCCATATCTAAAGTGACCAGAAAGACATACAAAAGTAACAGAATAAAGTCTTTAGAAGCTTCTCTGACTAAAGAAAAATTCACCAAAATAAAATCTAAACACCTTAAACTTCAAGGATAAATTCTTGAAAGTGCAGGGAAAGAAACTGATATAAGGACTGTTACTTGATGAAGCTAACTGCTAATTCCTGCCACTGAAGAAACAGAAAAAACAAAACAAGACAAAAGGTCAAGTCAGAAGTTATCCAAAATACATTAGATGCATTTCTTGCAGTTCTGGAGCTGAAACAGTAGTAGTAGAAGCACTGGACACAGTAGAATCCTTATACTGCATATTAACACAACTGTCCTGGCTTCAGCTGGGATAGAGTTATTTTATTCTCAGTAGCTGGTACAGCACTGCATTTTGGATTCAGTATGAGAATAATGTTGATAATATTAATAAAACTAGTGTTTTAGATGTTGCTAAATGGTGTTTTTACTTTAAAACGAAGACTTCTCAGTTTCATGTGCTCTGCAAGCAAACAGGTGCACAAAAAGCCTGGAGGGAGAATCACTGGGACAGCTGACCTGAATGAACTAGCCAATGGAATAGTCCACACAACAGAACACACTTCCCAATATATAAATGGGGGGTGGTGACTGGGAGCTGCCAATCACTGCTGGGGAATGAGCTGGGCATCAGTCAGCAGGTGGTGACCAAATGTACTATGCACCACTTGTGTAGTTTCCGGAGTTTATTCCTCCTTCTCCTCTTTTCATTACAATTATATAACCATCAGCATCGCTTATCTTACTTCACTTTAATTGTTAAGCTCTTTTTATCTTAACCCATGCGGTTTAGTTTTTTCTTCCACATCTGTCCTCAGCACTAGGGAGCAAGAACTGAGTGAGTGGCTGCATAGCACTTAGCTGTCAGCTGGGGTTAATCTAAGGCAACAAAGTGCTTGTACATAAAATTTCAGTCTGGAAGGATGGGCAGTGCCTATTATGCTTTATTGAACTTTTGCTCAGGAACTACAAATTCTATGCCTACCTATGTGCCTGTGATGAAAGGCTGTAAAACACCTCCATCCTTCCCACTCCCTGGAGAGAGGGAATATAATATTCTGCAGCCACCCACTCACTTTCTGCATGCCCAACTCTAACTCTTCTATTTGCATATTTAATACCTTAAATTAATATGCCCCATTATTACAACATACAGATTCCCCAGTTTCAGTATCACACAGAAACACAGTTTAATATGGTTATTATAAAGACTTGACGTGCAAGGTGTATACTAATAATAATAATAATAATAATAATAATAATAATAATAATAATAATAATAATAATGTTGTGCTATCACCAACACGCACAGCACCAGCAGTTAGGTCCTCAGCACTTTTCTATGCAGTGGACTGCTTCAGTGCTTACAAGAGACCTAATTTCTGAAATTTTTCAATCAGGAGTGTTTACCAAAGCTACAGCAGGCATGGGAAACATGAAAACAAGCCAATTATTTAAAACACAATACAGAATTATATCAGACAATGTTACTAATACCACGGAACTGTTTACAGCAAGTAACATGATGAAAGTACTACAGCCATGTGTGAAAACAAACCAGAATAAACAAGGCACTCATTACAACCAGATTTAAGGAACATCATGTACTTACATCTTGATCTTACCAGATATCATAAGCTACCTTACTTACATCTTACCCACAATATTACCTGCAACACACTGGCTCTATCTACAGCATAGTAAGGGTAACCTTTTACAGGGTCTCTCAGCCTGAATGCCCAACAGCTGTAAAATAGCTCTAACCTTAATAGCTTGATAGAAAGCAAAGAGACAAGCCAACCACAATTGCCTGCTGTCTTCTAACACTGCTGCTGCTGAATGAAAGGATAAGTTACAGCATGGACGGAAGTTAACAGTATGTAACTTACACAATACCATTAGCAGTTCAATTTCTGTCTTACTTTTTCATAAGCAATACTACTTGCATGTAACACTATTCCCTAAATTGGAGCATTACTGCATTAAAAAACTCAACCCAACCAAAAAAACCTCTAAATAACAACAACAAAAAACAACCACCAAAAATAGTACACCCTTAAGCCAGTGCTGATACTGTATTTGGAAACACTGATATACCTGACTAGAGGCTGATCATTTTGCAAAGTAATCACCTAGGATAGTCTAAGAAAATGCTAAAAATAGGCCGTGCATTAAAACAATACAATTGTTGAAATAAACTTGTTTTCAAAACCATTTATTTTCAGTGGTGTATTGGTTTTGCATGGCCTGGTTTTGGTAGTGCGAGGCTACAGAGGTGGCTTCTATGAATCGATGGTAGAAGCTTCTTCCATGTCTGGCAGAGCCAATCCCTGTAGCTGGGATGTGCTGCTTTCTGGCCAATCAGAAATGGTGATAACACCTCGGTGGTAACATATTTAAGTAGAAAGAAAAACAGCAGTTGTTGCACATCAGTAGTCTCAGCCAGAGATGAGTGGAATGAGAACACGTGAGAAGAACAACTGTGCAAACACCAAGGTCAGTGAAGGAGGGGCAGGAGGTGCTCCAGGCATTGGAGCTGAGATTCCTCTGCAGCCTGTGGTGCAGATCATGGTGAAGCAGCTATGCCCCTGCAGCCATGGAGGTCCACGGTGATGCAGGGGTCCATCTGCAGCCCAGGGAGGAGGCCCACAACAGAGCACGGGGATGCCTGAAGGGAGACTGTGACCCCATGGGAGACCTGAGGAAGAGAGGGGCTCTGCTCCCAGGCTGGAGCAGCCTTGTCCTTCAAAGACTGTACCCTATGGAAAAGTCACCCACCCTGCAACAGTTTGAGGAGTCCCATTGCCCATGGGATGGACTCATATTGCAGCACTTCTCTGGGACCTGCTGCTCCTGACATACACTCATGTTGGAGAAATTCATAGAGCTCTCTTCGGTGGCAGGGACCCCACAGTGCAGCAAGAGACTGCCTCCTCTCCCTGAGCAGGAGGAGCCTTGGGTAATGAACCGACTACAACCCTGGCTCCTGGCACCACTGGGGTAGGAGGTACAGAGGATGTGGGGGTGTGTGAAGAGCGGGTGGGGGGAAGGTGTTTTTAAGGTCTGTTTTTACTTCTCATTATCCTGCTCTGATTTTGTTAATGATAAACTCCATACCTCGAATTCAAGTCTGTTTTGCTCGTGACAGGTATTTGGGGAGCGATCTCTCCCCATCCTCTCAACCCATTAACCCCTCATTTTATTTTCTCTCCCCTGTCCAGCTGCGGAGGGGAGTGATAGAAAGGCTTTAATGAGTACCTGGCATCTAGTCAAGACTCAGAGCAGGTCAACAAGTTACAAGAAAAAAATCATGTGAGTTACAATGGAGTTACATCTACCATGCCTTTCTGCAGAAGTTAAGGTACAATTGTCTTAGCACCAGGTTTGCTCTGAACGCGGATCTAGGTTGCAACTTCAACTCAAAATCCCAACAAAATCAAGAGAAACAAGCTTGTTAAACTTCATAGTTTAATTTTTTTCTCAACTTCTCCACTTTCTAGTCAGTTGTTTCAATTCCAAAAGCAGAAAAAGTATAATTTTATGCTACAAGACTGCAAAAAGAATTAGTTTACCAGATGTAATCCTTCTTTTAAACTTTCTGATTCATAAGGAAAGCATACAAAATGTCTTTTGCTAATGAACAGTGGCAGAAGAGAATGCGACTTCATACTGTTGAAGATACAGCTCATGATCTAATACCATCTGGTTATGAAATTGTCCCTAGCATCAGCCTATGTTTACAGCTACGCTGTATTTCATTAACAACTCCATGACTGCATTATTTTAGAGAATCATACCTCAAAGAAAGTATTAACTTTTGTTGCTATTAGGTAATGCAAATTATTTACCATTGTTCCAGTCTGTCCTCAAGAGACCAACACACAATGGATGCTACTGGAAAAAAGGAAAATAGAAAATCCTGCCTAGTCCAGACACATCAGGAATTTTTAATAAAAAGTCTAGGCCAGTTTCTCTTACCTGCAAGACACAGAGTAATGCACCACTAAATATAGCCAACACTGTTAAATTAAGATGTTCAACAAACCCTATGAATAGTATATAAGGACATTATCTTATGCTGTCTAGGATCTGTGCCAAACAATAATAGTTAAAAGGGAACTTGGGCATCACAGCAGCTAAGGCTGCCTCATGAATTTACAGGTATGTTTCTCAGGAGGTAGATTTTTCAAGTTTTCAAGTTCTTTCCAGAGGCATTTTAAGTTCTCTGGTAGTATTTCCAGCCACCTCTACACAAGCTTGTGACAGCTTTTACTTTTCAACCTGTTATATCATTTACTACAATTCCTAAGTATCTTTGAGCTGCTTTGGATTTCCCCCCCCATTCTAATCAATAGTAAGCTGCGCGACCTATTACACAGTGGACCCACAGTACCAGAAAAACAGGTTACACATCAACAATAACAAAAGACTTTCTTTGCAGCTGGCAAAATGACAACTAAAGAAAAGTAAAATCACCTATTACTTCTGCATTATTACCAATTTATGTATTTCTATTTCCTTCTTGACATATTCCTGTGGGATTTCATAACACAGCACAATGGGTTAATGAAGACTGGTGCAAAGTTGAAATTACTTTTCAGTCACATAGTGAAGCCTCTTCAGATGACATCAGGTACAGAAATTTAATAATTGTAAAAACTGCCTCTTAGTCCATACAAAATGAAAAAACACAATATATTGTATAACTGTACTTTAATTCATGTCACAGAACCTTGACTTAGCATGACTTATGAAGATGATAAAACTCTCTGTACAAACACTGAGCAAATTAACCTCAAGTGTCAGACCAGTCTTTGGTCTGGCAAAGACTATATCTTGGCAAATATATAAACTAGATAAAAACCACTTTGATACAGTGCTTAGTAGCATCTGATGCCATTTTCATCTCAATGACTTCAAAAGTGAAGAAACAGATTGTGCCTTCAGCTTGAGTAAACAGATACTAAACAACAGCTTTTAGTTTTTAAAACTGTTTCAGAGCTGGTAAATTTAAATAAAAGAGTCTGGATTTGTTAAAGAACAAACCAAGTGCGTTAAGATATCCATTTGAACAAACTGGTACGAATTTAGTTGTTCACTAGTTAGGTTAAGCAAGCTTCCCTCCCTCTCTGCCTCTCTCCAAGAAATAGTTTAGACATCGAAGTTTTACTACTCCAGCTACAACTATCCAGCATGAAATAAAACTGTTAAACGGACAATTCCCACAAAACAATTAAAGCTGCAACTACCCTACATCCCTGGAACACTGCATTGATTATGTCTACAGATACTCAATTAGTTTAAGAACCCTAAGCAACTTCTGTTAATGTTTCTAAACCACCTATTCTCTCTTCCCCAACAGCTTCACTCCTCTGCAGAATGGAATTTATTAAGCACCCTTCTCCAAATACAACAAGCCATTTTGACTGCTATGAGTCAGCTGGAATTGTTCTGCTAGACAACATACCGAATCCCAACAGTTTGACTTTAGAACAGAACACCTTGCCCCAAATATTATTTTAGAGTGCCTCACTTTTAAAAACAAACATTAGTGATCTAAAAACACCCTCATAAGTGTCAAATCCTTTACTAACATTTAACATATATTTTAAAGCTGTTCTGGAACTAGTCCTTTTTCTTGATTCTGAGGAGACAGTACTCAAAAGTATCGTAAACACATCTCTTACAACAGGAGGTGGCTACTCAGAAAGTAAAAAAAACCCTGCACTCATGTTAAGACACTGGTTAAGACACAGTGTCACTCTGAGATATACCTGTCACTCTGAACATACCTGGCTCAGTCTCTGTTTTCGGTGTTGATTCTTCCTCTCTTGAAATGCTCATTTCTGTCATTTGCTGTGTTACAGGCAAAGCGGCAACAGGCACGTTTCTGTTCAAGCACAGTGATACACATAATTTACATCAGTTTTACATTAATAATAAAAGCTTGAACTGTTCAGACCCATTAATGAACTACTGGTTCAGTCACTACTGATACATTTTCCTGAACTATACTTCTACTATCTTCAAAATACACTTCTTTATTCTATTTTAGTTTCCCTAGAAAAAAAACAGGCAAGTCTGTAACAAATTAGTTCTGTAGATAAACAAAAACCATTCCTTTTACTACAGCACTACAACACCAAATATCTGAAAGATTTTTCAATTTACATGGATTCACAGAGCCCTGTCAGGTCTGTTTTCTTCTGCAGACACTCACTGCAACAGAGCAGGACTGCTGCAGGCCTTCCGGCACACTCACAGCTCATTCAACCATCACAGTATGACCTTAATTTTACCTTGTTTTTTCAGATGTGCTGCCAGCAGCACCTTCACAGTTGTTTAAGCTAGTGTCTGCTCTCTGTACAGATGCAGAGTCTGAGGTAGGACTGTTTGAACCACTGGTTGTTCCTATGTAACAAGAATTTGACAAGTTATGAACATATTGCAGAAAACACATTAATCAAATAGTCTCCTATACAGCTGTGAACTGCCTGCATACAATTTTCAATGTTACTGCTTATTACTTTTTACTTAAAGACACTTTTACTTAACAACCAAAATAGAGATTGCATAAGAAAATGCTAACAGAAGTGGCTAAGTGGGAAAGCAAGTTATGACTGAATGCCAAGCAAACCAGAACACATTACACAGAAATTATTTTTATCTTTACTGTGCTTTAAAGTAGCATTTTCCTTGAATATTTGTTCTTTCAGTTCAGCTTTCAGAAGTTCTCCAAGAAAATGTTCTAATATTCCTTGTAATCCTCTGTGGATTTCATTTCTAAAGAAATACAGAAACCCCCAACAATTCCCCACAACCTTACCCATTGGGCTGATTCTACCACTATTCTGCTGTCGCTGAAGATGTTCTTTGTAGCAAACTGAACACATCCCATTTGTCCTAGGATTTCCATAAAATCCACATCCTGTACTACACAGCATAGGCCCTGGGGTCTGGTTTGTCTCCTGAGTCATCTCGATGCTGTAAATAAAATAAAAAACTGCATTAGGAGCTGGTATGTCACCAAAATCAATTACAGGGTTAAAAGTATAAAAAAAATAAAAGAATTTTAAGTATGTCTGCTCACCCTGCCTCACCAAGTGATATCACCATTCTTAAAGAGGATTATATGAACATTAACATACCATTCAAGACCGCAATTTATTGCTAAGTAACATCATTACGAACCTTTAAGACAAGACAAATTATCATTGTACTAATACTGAGAAATAATATACTTGCTGAGCACTGAACTGCACGTGCAGGTTAATTTGAAAGCCAAAAAAACCTCCTTAGGTACCAGCTTCTGAGCACTAATAGGAATATGCAGAATAAATAAGACTAAGTTCATACCCACAAAACAGTTCTGGCAAATAACAGCTTATTTTTCTGGACTCCAACAGAGCCAAGAGACTCCAGCAGAAAAGTCCTGCTTTTTCAGCACTGATCTCACATCATTTTGAGGCTAATTTCACAATTACTCTCACAATACTCTTCCGAGGGAGATAATAACAAACTATTGAGTATGTTCTGTTACACAGCTTACACATTTACAGAAGGAAAAAACCCCTTCTCTAATCAGGTTACCAAGACTTCTAAGCCTCCCAAAACCAGTCAGTGCTAAGCGCGTTAGAAATAATGTCTTCACCTTCACTGCCTGTTAACCTCTGAAAAGCAAGGTTAGTAGAAAGGGGTATAGCAGCCAAATCCTTAACTCCCAAGGGCAATAAAACTGGAACACAGTAATCATACATTTGCTACAAATTGAAGACAAGCAATAATATTGCACTAAAATTTAAATTTAGTAGAAGCTGTGCATATGGCATCTGAAGACATTTTAGTATAAACTTTGGATTGCTGTTTTTGTATTCAGAAACTGTCACAGTAAGAGATATTTGACAGCTGAGACTTGCTAGAAGTCAAAAATGCCAAAAGTGAATTTGTTACAGTGTAAAGAAAAATGCTTCTAATTAAGAGGCCTCACATGGCAAGTACTAAACTTATGTTTCTCTAGTACAACTGCAACTGACAGGTGTCTTTAGATAAACTAAACTTCTGGGATGACAGTAAGCAA
Source organism: Pyrgilauda ruficollis (assembly GCF_017590135.1). NCBI lineage: Eukaryota > Metazoa > Chordata > Aves > Passeriformes > Passeridae > Pyrgilauda > Pyrgilauda ruficollis. Next base: position 1,024,531 of record NW_024511210.1, read on the forward strand.
AACCGGGAGAAAGTAAACAAGCAAAATTCATCCTGTCAGCCAGTGGTCACAGGACCTAACTTTCCAGGCATAAATAGCTGTACTATTTATAGCTTTATAACACCTTCCAGGTATAAATAGCATTCTTTCTGGCTACAACATGACTTCACACTTATTCTGATACAGTTTTACAGCCAAACACACCAGTTAAAGGAGCTAGAAAAAAGCCTGACTCACCTAGAGAAAATCTAAAAAAATCTTGTCATCTTTGACAAGACACAGACCTATGTCTATATAACACAGAAAAAGACTACTTCTGCCTTTTAGTTACTAACCAGGTAAGACCAATACACTATCAAACACATTGCCAACATCAACTGACCTGCTTAATTTCCAAGTGCCCTAAAATTTCACCACTTACTAAATGTTGCTTTAGGTGCCAACTCTAATATTCCAGTAAAAACGAGAAACTCAGCACCTCCTTTGGTCTGCAGTCTTCCACTACCTGAAATGCATGCCCCTAACGGAACGATCGTTGCTACCTAACGCTGAACAAGTCGTGCTTTTCCAGGCTGCGGCGGACGGCCGGGGTTTCCACCCGCCTTCATTTTCAAGGGGCTTTCCGACAATGGGAACCCCGCTACGGCTGCCGCACCGCGACCGGCCCCTTACCGCAGCTCCGGGCCGGGGCACGGCCCGCTCGGCGCCGCCGCCGCGGTGGGTCTGTCACATGGGCGGACGAGCGCCGTGCTTCCGCCTGTCAGGCGGCGGCGTGACGGGCCCGGGCCGCCCGCTGAAGTCAGTCCCTATTTATATCTCCCGCAGGCCGCCGGCTCTGGCGGGAGGAGGTGCCGGCGAAATCCGACTGCCCTTCCCTTCCAGAGGGAAGCGGGGAGAGCGGGTGCCGACGTGCAGCCTTGAAAATGCGGCATCACCAGCCCGCCGCCTCCCGCGATCGGCGCCCCAGGGCAACCATCCACCAATGCACCCCGCAACCCGGGGCGGGTAGGGTTACACCCAACCGCTCCCCTTCGAGAGGAGGGAGAAAGATAATTGAAAAAGGTCTCCTTCCACCAGTACGCCCGTCGTCACCAGCCCAACTCGGAGGAAGAGGAGGGTAAATCTCGTCAGCGGCCCAGGCCGCGCACCTTAGTCACCCCTTCGGCCCCGAGGCCATGGCCGGGCTGCCGCCGTCCCGCCGGGCGATCCCACACCGGCGGCGTAACGACAAAAACGAGGGTCCCAACGCGCGCTGAAACCAGCCCGGAAACCCGGGACTGCGTTAACAACGGGCTCACTGACCTAAATACCGAAAGGCCTCAACATCCTCCTTCCGAAGAGGGATCACGATAAACATGAGAAACACAGGAACAAAACAAAAGGAGGGTGCACAAAGGCTGCGCGGGTCACTCGCGCTCGGCAGAGCCCTGTGTCGGTACGGGGGAACCGAACGGGCACAGGGCGCTCCCCAGGCGGGTGCAGTCCGGCGGCTGACTCAGACAAAGCGGGGGGCCCTGCCAAGCGCCGGCAGTGCTGCGCGTCTTAACTGCGTCTCCCACCCCCTCCGCCTCCTCCGCCACCCGGACACAAAAGACCCTCGCGACTGCCGGGCTGAGGAGCGGTGGCAGCGGACGGGGGTGTCCGGCCGAGCCGCTCCTCGCAACCGCCTGAGTCACGGTCGGCCCCGCCGCCGGCAGGCCCCACGCCGCCGCCAGACACAGGAACCTCATTGTCTCGCTGCCTGCGTTGCCCCGCAGCGGCTCCGCCGAAGGCCGAACGCAACGAGGCCGCCCAAGAGGAGGCCCGGGCACACCCCGCCGCGGTGAAGGCCCCGCGGAGCCGAGCCCAGCCTGCCACCCCTCACCCACCTGTTCCCGGCGGGGGCCACAAACCCCGCGGCGGGTGCCGGAGAAGGCGCCCCGGATAGCTCCGGGCGGCTGCGGGGAGAGCGGGGGTTGCGGCGGGCGCCGGGCTGGCGGCCGCGCCGCCGCCGCTTCGCTCCTTTGTTCCCGCAGCGGCAGCGGCGGCCGTGTCGGCACGGAGGAGAAGGAGGAGGAAAAGGAGGAGGAGGAGGAGGAGGGAGGAGCCCAGCCCGCCCTGCGGACGCGGCTCCTCCCTCTGCCCGCCCGCCGGTGCATGCGTGCTGCCGCCCCGCGCTCCGCCCGTTGCCCCTGTGGGGCGGGGGGGGCCCGGTGCCGCGCCGGCCGTTCTCCGCCGCAGCCACGTCACCGAGCGCGGGAGCCCCCGGCCGGGAGGGCTCCTCGCTGCCGGAGCGCCTGCTTACCGCTAGGTGTCCGAGGCACGGAGTGCCTCAGCGCCGGCTCGCTGCGGCACGTCGAGTCTTAGACTGCCTTTAAAATAGATTGCCTTTAAAATATAATTTTCTTGGGTATTTTCTTTCTTTTTGTTTGACCTAAATTTGCGTGCAAGATTCAGGCGTCTTGTGAGATGGAAAGTAAAAATGCAGGAGCATTGCCTCGAAAGGGAAGAGAACGTCCAATTTAAATTGCCAATTGTAAATTTAGTTGCCAGTTGTCTGGTAACATAGTTCTTTCATTGCTCTGAAGAGCAGAACTTCACTGAACAGAAAGAAGAAGGAAACAACTACACATTTTACTCAATACAATGATAATGAGCTAGTTCTACATGCCATTTTGGACAGAATCTTACCCTCTAAGAGGTTAGTACCTTCAAAAATACCATGAGATTCACAGAAAACTGCCTTGGAAACCTTTCCTAACTTGCGATGTTTGGAATGTCAGGGACTGATAAAAGGAGGACACTCCCAGGTAACCCTACGATTTTATCACAAGGAGCAAAAGAATATGTGCATCCTTAGAAGCCACAGCTTCAAAAGATCATGGTGATTTTGGACCTCCTGTTGTTTGTTTAGCAGCAGAACAAGCCAGCTGCCTTCTGAGGAAATGGGTGGCTGGTTCAAGGGACACTCTTTTAAAGAAGTCTTCTTCTATGAACATATTCATTGTAGAGCAGAAACATACTGCTTCCATCGTCTTAGAGCTGTTGTTTCTGGTTGCATGTTGGGAATTCTTCAAGAGTGTGGGTACCTAGAACTTGGCAGATGAGGCCAGCAGGAAATAAGTGGTTTGGGAATCTGAGCAGGGTTCCAGAAACTCATTTGAAAGACAGTAAGCTCACCTCCTGATGAAGGCCATCTGCCCTCTGAAGAGACTTGAGGTGTAGCATTCCTGAAACATTTTGGTAGAGATACACTGGTTTTAGACATATATTGGGTGCAGTCCAACAGAGGACAGAATGACCGTCTTTCCCACTGATTCTTCTCTAAAATACATTGGACTACTTTATGGCATATAATTTTAGGCTTTCACCTATGAAGGACAGTAAAAGACTGCCAGTACTTTCTCCCTGGTACTTTCTTCTGTAACGCTGACATTTGAGTTTCTCACCTCCATTGTAGGGACTAAAAAAAATGTAGAGAGTGAGTAGACTACAGGGTCTTCATGTTCTTTTTCTGTGTACTACTGAAAATATTGTGATCTCCTGTTCTGAGTACAACAAGATAATAGTTAATTGTTATTGTAATTATACATATTATAATATTAGAATTATTATTACTATGGTGTAATTTAAGGCATGCTGAGTTGTGAATCTCTCTGACTGTGGTGAATAAGTGCCTCAGTGAAGCTGGCTGTGTTGATTCTGGCCAGTGCTTCCTCTCCTTGTTGTGCCAATGACACACCAGTCTTGTCCAGACTCATTTTCATTTTCAGAGTTTACTATGATCCCAAAAGTCATGCCAGTTCATGGACTATTCTGCATAGTATTTCCTTTGTATAGATCCTCACATTCTGCTCTCATATCTCTCAGTTTCAACTTTCAAGACCTCTTTTTAATATATGATACTTTAATGCTTTTTTCTTACTGTATTTTAAATAGTTTTTCATCAGTAGATTACCCAGTGCCTGGCTCAGCTACTAGTTTCATTTCTCTAATGACTGCATTACTTTAAAACCGAAATCAATGCGCAGAATATAATCCATGCGCAGAATATTATCCATAGTCTTTACTTGTGGCTGGAAAACTATATCTGACCATAGGTATTAGAGATTTCTCCATCCAACTCTTTTCTGCAACATTGCAAGGAAGAAGCCCACCTGTTTGGATGTTTCTGTCTTCCAAAGCATTGCAGTTGTTTAAGATACTTAGATTATCTAAATCAGTGGTGTCTAAAGTGGGCCCACATGAGATGATCTAATGGGGTGCAGGAAGGAAATACTAGAACTTCAGTAATGTATGTATACAACTGATAAAGTACGTATATTTACACTAGGCATGTGTGCTCAAAAATGTTTCACTAATAGGGATGCACAAAAAAAGTGAAGTTGTAGGAATCTTTTTATGTCACACAGAAATCTAAGTAATTGCTGTGCCCTGACAAATTTATCAGTGGGAGACCACTGATCTAAATTATGCTGTTGTTGTTGTTGTTGTGGTGGTGGTGGTAGTGGTTGTTTTTGGGTTTTTTTTTAATGCAATAAGAGGATAGATTATTTGCTTTGCTTGGCCATGTATCTTCCTCTCAATTATTTTCCTGAGAAAAATTGCTATAGTGTATATCTACTTCTCTTGACAATCCTGATTGATTTTTTTTTTCTTCTTTTTTTCCTTCCTACATTTAAATAGGAGTCAGATAGGGTCATTCAGACTGCAGGGAATTTCTGCCCAGTCTTTATTTTATGTGTCTAACAATTAAAACATTGCCCTAATCTGCCTTGTTGGATTTCTCTGTATTTTTGAGCATCTTCTAAGCAGAGACCAAATTGTACCTGTGTTGTGGTATGACCACAGGTCCTGATAGAGAGAATCTGAAAAGTGACCAGTTCTCAGTCCTGGAGAATCAACAAATGTGTTTTAATTTTTCTCAAAAGAGATGAGTATTTGGGGGTGGATGTTGTAGCTGTAGTGTTGATTGGTAAAGAGGTCGGAGGGGTGAGGTAGCAGAGAAGCTGGAACATGAAAGCAGTTTCTTCAATACAGGTGAGCACCTGTTTTTTTCAATACAGGTGAGCAGTGTCCTCATTCACATAATGCTCGTGGTGGTGGCAACATTCTTTTGTCTGTGTAGCTGTACAGAACCTGTTAAGCTACCCAGCTCTACCTGTGGACAGAGTGTGTCTTTCTTAATACCTTTCCTTATGACTGATGTAATTGTAAACTGGGTTTTTTTAACTGGTACTAGGATATACGTCATACGAAAGATAAATTTGTTAGGGCACAGCAATTAGATTTCTATGCGACATAAAAACATTCCTACAACTTCACTTGAGGCAGTTCACCTTTGTATCTTTTCAATGCTTTTGAGCAAATTTGGATCTGTAGATTATAATTTGCTTACCACAGATATGTAAATATTTGGCAGAATATTTTGATAGAGGTCTATGAATGCCCTCATTTTGTCTAAGGAAGAAGAACTCCCCCAAAACAATATGTTTAACTCTCTTCTCACAGGAGTTTTCAGGACAATACTGTTTTTGTTTTCAATTTCCTCAGAAAAATGTCTTCTCTCCCTTCCCTGTACCCCTTATGGTGTTCTTTTGGAACCCCATCAATATTAGAGTATTGTGTCAAAACCAACCTGTGGTAAATTTCCTCAGAGAATGAAAATTATGAATATGAATTGGTAGAAGCGTAAAAGAAATTTACCTTTTTAAGCTGCTTAGATCCTTCATACAAAAGAGCTCAAAGAATTCTTACCCATTGAAGCTAAGACTGGATCAAAGACATAGAAAGGAGTAAACTTTACATCTGCTGCAATATGGAGACTCATGCAGTACTAGCAATATTGTAATGAATAGATTTACAGGTGTAAAGAAGCCAAAATTATTTCATGACAAGTATGGAACATTTTAAAGGATGGAATTTTAAAGGCATAACTAAAACTTGCATATCAGGACAAAAAATGTTCCTCAGAACAGGAATAAGACAGAGTATTGCCAACTTCAGAAGACTAGAGCTAATATGAGGCATTACTCAGAGTTACTGGTCTTTGGAAATTTGCTTCCTGTTTACATTTTTAACAGACCTTAACTGAGCAGTAGGGATTATGCTCACTTTAGACTGAAAGATGTCTTTTGTGGGAAAACTGATTAATAGCCTCTGATTCTAATAGTTATTTGTACTATTGTATCATTTTATAGCATTACTTAAATTGTGTATTATATGTTATTTATAGTTTTATTTGGATTTCATGGCTACATATGGATACATAACAGTCCATGCAATTTTTGACTATTGGAAATAGTAATCATGACTTAAAAGATGACTATTAAATACAGTTTGATTTCAAAGGAAAAGAAACACATTACAAGAAATACATTCAGATGCTTTAGATGGACATACATTTAAATAGAAGGGCAGATTTTCTATTCTGATATACCCTTTTTCTTTTTTACATGCTTGAACTGAGGAAAGACTACCTCTGAGTACTGGAAGCTCAAAAGCCATTTGTTTGGACTTTGGTTCAGTTCTCAGGGGTGTCCACAAATATATGCATGCCTGCAAAACTGGATAAAAAGGAATCAGTATACAAATAATTTCCTTCTGCAGATTTATGGGGTTTTATGGGAAAATGTTCTTCTGAGACAATAAGGCCTGATCGAAAATTTGGTCTATATTATGTAAAGCATATCACCTTCAGACAGCACAAGTTGCTTGGTGAAGCATCCAAGCCTACCGTCTAACCAAAATGCTAACATGCTTCTGAGATCTTGCTTATTTTCTGGATTTTTCAGATTTTCAGTGGCCTGTGGAAGATGGAGTTACAGTATTTCAGTGTGCTGTAGTGCATGCATGTCCATGAAGGGGCATCGTGGCAGCTACTGCAATTTAAGGTGACATAAAGACAATTCTCTGCAACCACAGGTACTCATTAGCAGAATTTCATTAACTGATAACACCAAATTTATATGTATCACTAGATTTGCAAGCACACCAGAAATCTCAAATGTCTCCATTGTATCCCCTAGTAATTCTGCTGTAACTCACACAGAGGTTAAAACAATGCATTCCCAGAGAAGCCAGCTGTCTGATGCATAGACAGATTGAGACACTCTTTAAAGAACATGCTTTGGCAAAGTTCCTGTAAGCTCCATCCTGAACAGAAGCCTAATGTGTCCTTCAAGGTGTCCAAGTTACAACACCATTTACCTAACATTCTTAAAATCTTTTGAACCTCTTGATTTAAGTGACTTTTGAGAGGTATGTAGCAACTGAAGAAACCAAGATGCACATTAGTCTGATTTCCGTAATGACTTGTTTCATGTAGTGGCCACTTTGGGCTTCTGCAAAGGGATTAATTGCATGCCAACCCAGTATTCTTGCTGTGGCAGCCTTAGATGATGTTTCCTCAATTTCTGAATGTAAAAACGCTCATGAAGAACTTTCTCTCATAAGCCATTTGCATCAGACTCTTTTCAGAACTGTCCATGTTCTTGTTTTGGCAAATCTTTAAATTCTCTGTAACTTAGTGTATTTTAAAAGCCTTGTAAATGTAAACAAATGCAGATAATTTTGATTAAGATAATAGTATTCATGTTTCATATCCAGAAGTAAGATATATTTGGAAAAAACATGCTGCCACTGCTGAGAATGCAGTTTGAAACATAAAGAATATGCAGAATTAACAACTCTGAGAAAGCATTTACTTCATGGCCCTCCAAAGTCACCACAAGCCTGTATGTTACCTGCTTATTCATTTCTCAGCACCTGAAGATTTGACTGTGCATTCCTGACCCATTTCCAGATACCTGATGGCACCAGTTTCTAGCTTCTGTCTGTCCATTTGATAGTCTTGCTCAAAAAAAAAAAAAAGAAAAGAGAGAGGGAATATTAATTTATAAAAGAATGTCTATACATGATAGATGCACTTACAAGATGCACTTGCCAGAATGTCTTGCCATTTTGGGTAATATTACATGCTCCCTTGCATTTTAACCTGAATTAAAATGCAAAAAAATCCAGTGATTGCAACATTGGTCTATAATATTGATGCATAAAACATGTAGCATTTTTCCTGCTGATGATCTCATTACATTTGCTGCTTCTTTTATAAAGCTCCAACTCTTAGCAGAAGATGCATTTCTCTCCTGGGATGAAGAGGGCCAGCTGTACTGGGATCAAAGTGGGAATTGCGCTGAACCTTTCTAGAACCTTTCTAGAAATCAGGTCAATACCTAAGTGTGGGTTTATGTACTAACTTTCAAACATATTTATCTAATTGAGTGGGACAAGAGCATGTATGGTGACAGTGCGAGAATCAAAGGATCCTTGGTGCCCTGCCATTTGTTTAATCCTTTGGAGACTACACCGTACTCTCCTTGTTAAATATTAGCCCAGCATGCCAAGCTAGTTCTCAGACTCAGTTAAACCTGTTTCTAGACAAATTCTAGCAAATTTACTGATATGAATGTCTCCCCATGGCATCAGCTGAATTTTTCTACTGTGCTGGTAGGTGGGATTGGCCAGTTTAGTTTGTTTTCTTCATTATGTGGAGGTTGAAGGCTGCAGAGGCAGGGTGAATCTCCACTGAGAGCAGGCCCTCAATACTGTATTAAGGGAGATTTCCAGGTCTATCATGAGGAGCACCAGGGGATACCTTCCTAGACACTTTGGCTTAATTTATTGAGGCCTACCAGTGGTCTTGCAAACTCAGTGCCACAGGTCTGAAAATCCCTATAATAGTCCTTTAATAAAAGATGCATTCAAAAAATACAATACTATACAATACAATACAACACAATACCATACGATACAACACAATACAATACAATATAATAAAATAATGTTATAAACATTTCTTAATCTGGGAAAAAATATAAATTATCAGAATTCTAAGGAAATATTCATTCTTTGCACATCCATTGTCTTTTCTTTCCTCTTTTTCCAGTATGTCTAAGCTTGCTGTATATCGTGTATATCTTTTCATCCTCATTTTCGGTACCTGAGCTTTATTTATTTGTTTTAAACACTTTTAAATTTTTAGCATTATCCTTTCTGATGGGTTTCCATTGATAACCTTTCTATCATCCTCTGGTTTCAACATCGTATTTTTTTCTTAAATCTCACAGTTTATGACTAAGGCAGATTTTAAAGTTAGGTAGCCATGGGGGAGTTTACAGATGGTGTTCATATTGGACTGAATTCTTGGAGCTTTGAATTCTCAATTCAGTGGAATTTGAAGTCCTTTCTTGTCCATCCAATTCTGTGTCCTCATGGTCACAGTAGTGGTATTTCCAGAACATTTACAATACTTTTTCCAAAGATATTTTCTCTATCATCAGAATGCCATCAGAAAGAAGCTGTGCAAGGTTCTTTCGTACATTTTGAAGAAAGCCTTCTTTACAGTGCATTCCAAAGATTCACACATGAGAGAAACTAATTAATTTTTTTTTTCCTGAAAAGAAATGCAGTGGCCAGCAGATGCCTTTGTAAAGTGGTCAGTTTTTAAGAAGTAATTGAATGTCTCGTTAGCTTGGTCTTGTCCCTTCTTTCCTAAGAGTCAAACTGTGATAGATGAGTAATGTGATGGCTGACTTTCACAATTAAAATGTAAATATCATGTATATATGTTAAGAGAAGCTTTCTAGACTTATAGTTATGTTTTACCTTGCATTTTTATCAGGGGGGTGGCCTGGGTTTGGGACTTTTGGGAGGGTTGGCTTGTTACTATGGCAACACCTGACCTCCAATCAAGATTTAAGTACGTGAACTCCACCCCTGGACAGCGAAGAAGGAGTCAATGGACAGAACTCTGGAGGGGCTAAAGGGCTAAAAGGTGAAACCTTCATTGTGCGGATGAGCACATGGTGGGAAAAATCCTCTGTTCCCAGCGCAGTAATATTTTCTCTATTCAGTCTTCTGCTGTATTTTTGATAAGGTTTTAATAAACCTTTTAAATTTCTTGGAAGTGAGTAGCATTTCTCACAAAACTATTTGTTGAACTATTTGTGAACCCACGCTATTTGTCTGGGTTTTGTTCTAAGACAAGTTAAGGGGGTACACAGTCTAAAGTGAATTACCTCCCCTGTAGTTTAGCCAATCCCTTTCCACCAATAAGGAGAAGCAAATACGAGTAGATGTAAGTGAAAAAAGAACAGTTTACCAAAAAATCTAGAACAGCAACAGGTGAAAAACATCAGTAACCCACATTAGTTGCTAAGGTGCTGAAATCTCAGGGTGACAGTCCAGCCGGCAGAGCGGCCGCACTGCCGACGCTGTGGGGGGACAGAGGGGAGCGGTGGCTGCCCTGCCCTCCCGTCCATCTCTCCGGCGGCAGCAGCTCTGTCTGCGAGTGCGGCTGGCAGCTCTGGCGGCTGGTACTCGCTCAGGGGCTGGAACTCGTGGAGGGATGATGTTCTACTGTCGGCAGCAGAGAGCAAGCAGCTGGCTTGGACAAGTCAGACTGCTGTCTCGCCTCCTCCTCCTCCTGCGCTCCGTAGCTGTCAGTGCTGCTGTTCACGTGGGTGTGTTGCAGGGACAAAAACAAGCCCTGAAAATGGTACCTTCTGGCCGTTACTGCTGCAAAATTCACTCTGAAACAGTTTTTGGTTGTGAAATGCAGCTTCTTGGTTTCCTGCTGTTGTCAGTAGAGCCAAGAGGCAAGAGAGAGCCTGAGAGTCAAGCCAACAAACTGGAGAACTTGCCCTTGGGTGACTCTGATTTGTGAAAGGGACCAGCACCCCCCTCCGCTGCCCGGCTGTTTAATTTCTGGCTGCAGAGTCTTGAAGAGACAGTAACAATTTTGAGCACAGATAGATAAGGAATACAATAACATTTTGCTTTGGTTACCCCAAACTTTGGGGTAACCCAAATGGGGGTTTATCTCACCCCTATTATTCAACTTCACTTGATTTATAACTTCAACCTTTGAAAAGCACAACAGAGCATAATTACACCTAAGAGTAGTTTAATATTGAAAACATTTATTTCCTTTGTTCGAAGGAGCTAGCTTTTGCAAGACAGAAGCAATATACCTATGAGCGGTGTTTTGACAAAAATGATTACTACAGCTCATAAAACACAAAACTAAGATATAGAGTATGGGACAGCTTAATGAAGTCTGATTTCACTGGCAAAAAAGGGTAAATCTGAAGTATAACTAATAACCTGAATTTATATTTTTGTAATCTTTGTGGATTATTTTTTTTTAACTGGTAGCTTTATATTTGGGAAATTTTCACTCTTCCAGTGGACAGAAAGCCATACACACAGCCGGTGAGTGTTGAAGTAGACAGTCTGTTAATAATGTTCTGTAGGTACAACTGCTAATTTTGAAACCTCATTTTTTGATGGCCTCTTAGCCAAATTAGGAATTAGATAACTGTGGTGTAAGTTTATTCATCAGATACATCTTGATGAGTCTGTGCTACAGACTCTTCTGGTGCACACACCTTTTAATGCCAAAATTTTGGTTTTGTACCTGTGGCTTTGTTCATCTGTAGAAGGAACAGGAAAGCAGATTTATTTTACTGATACCAGAGATATTTTGGTGGAACAGGAGTGATTTTTCAGTACAATATAGCAGACTTGCTATATTATACAATTTTTTCCTGGCAGAGACAGAGATACCTGTTTGCAGACTTAACTGTAGCACTGGCATCTTGTAATCTGATTCACTTGGCAATCTCAAACTTCTTCCCTTGTCCTCTGAAAATTAAGATGTTTTCCTAATGTCAATGAAAAAATGTAGTCTTTGAGAAAAAAGAGTCGAGAGTGGATGTGTTGAATGGGGTCACCAGGGAGAAGGGATATCATACAGGGAACCTGGGCACCTACATGCTACTGAGGCAGTGCAATGCATGAAGGCAGACTGGGAATCTGTCAGTAAATGCACTGATAAAGCATCTCTACTTGCCTGAATTCCAGCTAACAGGTCACGCCTTCCACTTTCTGTTTCTTCCACAGGAATCTTTGTCAAGTACAAACTGGGACAATACTGAGGTCCGGGATTTGACTTGGCATTCCACATCACTTGAGGTATAAAGTGCATAGCCCAGTTAGTTGAGCTGCATACTCAACAATATTGGAGCCATATTGAGAAAAGTGGAATTGAAGCTAATTCTTGATAGGATCAAAGCCAGGGGTGAGGAAATTGGTGCACTTAGGAAATTGGATGAGTTACTCAAGGAACCAAAAGAAACATAACTGTGATTGTCATCAGTCTCAAAATGGTGACTTCAAAGTAGTTAAAGTCATGTAGCTGAGAATAAGGAATAGTTACAAAAGGTGACAGCCGACAGAGGAGCACAATTAGTCCTAATATCTTATATGTTACTCATGTCCTTTTCTAATTGACCATGAACTCTAACTGTCTGTAATGGACCAAAATGTAAACAATATGAGCATTGCATACTTTCAGTTAGGACAACAGAATGAGGCCAAAGATAGAAAACTGTAGTAGTTACTAAGCCTAACCAGAACCTTGTAGAAATACACGTGGATGATACCAAATACCAGCTGTTCTCTTTTTGGGAAAGCTGGTTTTATGGCAAATAGATAATCAAGATGCATATTTCTTCCCAATGAAGGTACCAGTGGTGCCTAGGTGACAGAGCATAGAAAAATGACAATAACAGTCTCAGGGTATCAGGACAACTGAGCCATGAAGAGATCTTAGTTTGCATTTTTCCATTCTCTTTGCTATTCTTTGGGAAAAAATACCAGTGTTTTGTTAATATAGAAAACGGTGTGTTTACCCTCTAGACTTGAGGCTGTCTATCCCAGAACATTTTAAATGTAGTCTAAGTGTCATTACTGATAAAATTACAAAATAATATAAAGTAATGAAACTGTTAATGAGAAGAAAATACAAAAATCTATGGAAATTCTGCCTACAGATTTTGTTGTTGTATCTCTTGATTGTAGTTTCAGCCTCTCATAGGAATTCACCTGGAAAACATCGATGACTTTTCAGTCATGATACCTCACCATGTCTCGCAGACAGGCACTTAGAAAGTTTTGTGTCTGAGCATTGGGTATTAATCCCTTCCTTCTGCATAGCAAAATTAACCTGTTTTTAAAAGCAATTTTATTGGCTTTTACTACTAAATCAGGCTCTGTGATTGTGCCCTGTAGCAGAAAGACAGGAGAGTGGCCGGACCTTACATTGGGTACAGCAAGCCCTGGTGTCAGCCAGGGCACAAGCAGGGGTGGCCCATGGGTGGTTAAGCTGTGAGTTAAGCAGTTCAGAGCAGCCTTTTGGTGATTGCCTGCTGGAGATCTGATTTACACTACCAGCAAGACAATATTATAGGAGCAGGAGGGAAGGTCCTGGACTGTTCTTCTGTGTTTGCTCAATAGCAGAATGGGAAAATCCTATCTGTGTTTGCTTACCCACAGCCTAACCAGCTTAGCTGGCTTTGTTTCAGTTTAGACATCTTTTAGATGTCTTTTAAAGGTACTAAACTGTACTGACTGAGCTACACTGAGTGGAAAATAATCTTGTTTTAAGTTTCTAGCCTGGGCCTAGATTTTATAAGTCTAGTGCATAGGCAGTAGCAATGTGGTAAGTTAGAGGTTTTAAAGATTATACCAGTGATATTTCTGTGGAGATTCTGAGAATGCAGCAAGTGACTCGTGACCTCTCAATTTGGGAGTATACCAGAATTTTTTCATGGATGTTTTATCAAGGGATTTTCTAAGATGTCTCTCCCATAAGCTTTACTGAAAACAGGATCATGGAAAGGCAGTGGTGAGGCTCTGTTTTCTGCTTTCACATGGTGGCTGGAGCCTGCCTAGGATTCTTGCCCACTAGCATGTGGTGAGCAGAGCATTGCTTTCTCGTTTTCTTCTTTTCTCATCCTCCTGTAAAGAATGCAAGCCTCCAAAGTAGAGGGTCATGATGATTCTGCCTCTGTACCCCTTGTGATACAGAAATCACAACAACCCTGCTCTTTAACCCACACATTTCATTCATGTCAGTAGGAAAGCTCTCTACTTGGGCTTTAGAGCAGCCCTGCAGCCATTAGAAAATATATTGGAAAAAATTTTAAAAGCCCCACCAAAAAAAGATATCATAGCTTATGGCTTTGAAACTCAGCCTGGCACATCCATTGCTTTATTGATTTATTTTACCATTCTCTCTATAAAGAGAGAACTAGCACACACTCAAGCCCACCTCTGATTTTTGCTTTTCTCCAATTGCCTTGATGCTGCCTTTAAATATCCAGGAATTAGTGAACATTTCTAGCTTGACTTCTGGCTGAGTGGATGAATATGAGTACGCTGATTTTTGCTTTCCAGCTTGCAGCTGTCTTGTAGCAGTGCTAGTGTGTGCTCTAGGAAAAAAAAGCAGACAAAGGGTTGGCTTGTCTGTGTGCCGCTCTCTTGTCTTCGGTCCAGATTTGGGCAAGAGGGTGGTGGAAGGGTTTCTATGCTTTTGGCTCTCATCTCCCCTTTGTGCAAGGACTCTTTGCATTTTGACTGTAAAATTTGTCATTCTTCTAAGTGCTTGTGCCAAACCAATGTGTTAGTGACTTTAGGGACTTTAGAGTCATGGACCCTGGCTTTTATTAAAGGATTTGAATGGATTCCTGGCTGCTTACAGGCTCAAAACTGCAAAACTGCAGAGAATAGGTATGCAGGGTCCATGGGTTGTATTTCTATACTTTTGTGTCGCATCTTACTTGATGCCAGTGTCTGGACATTCTGCATGCTCCTATTCCTCTCAAAATTTCAAATCAAAATTTATTATTTCTCATTCAAAAATTTCTTATTCAAAATTTACTATTTGTTAGTCAAAAGTTATTTCTTATGCTATAGGCAGTGGATTTTATATTTTTGGATTAATTTCTCCTCCCCATGCTTTAACCACTGTTTATACTTTGGAGGAAAGAAGCAGCTCATTCCTGTCAGGTCTAAAATACCTTTTGGGAAGGCTTTTTGTGGTCCCTTCCTTTTCTGTTCTTTAGCTATGGATGTCAAACCCCATCCCCATCGCACTGTAGTACGATTAATTATTTCTTCTTTTAACTCTGGCATGTAAAATTTCCTCTTTCTTTTCCTTCCTGTGGTCAGGGTACTGTGAAATTACATCACATTAACAGGGTACCAAAGTGCATAGGTGTGGCACAAGGGAAGCCAACCTGTTGTAAGGTAGTTAAGGGCTGACAAAAGGTCCAAGTGAGGCTGGGGTCACACCCTGAAGGAGTTACCTGGCAGGTCACAGGAGCTGGTGGTAGAAATAATCCTGTGGAGCATTTTTCTAGAAAACACAGCGTTATAAAAATGTGCATTCAACTGAGTCCTCAAGGGGTGAAATGGTAAGAACAAAACAGCTGCAAAGGTTTACATTAATCTTTGATGTATTGTCTTATTGCAACTTGTGTAATATGTAAAAGTTTTCTTAAGAAAGGATGTTCTTTGATGTTTGATCTTTGTATACTTTCAAGCCTAATCAACAAGAAGGGAGATTTAATCTGTGAAACAGATAGCAGCTAACAAGCAAACTCTAAATGATGCCCATGTATCAGAAAAATAAATCTTCGTTTAAGTTTAGGGCATGACATGCTTCAGTGATCTCAGATCTAGGGGGAGGTTTAGCAAGGCTTGGGAAGAAAGGACGTTCACTGATATTGGACACAAAGAATGCAGAATTTATGTGACATCTGGTAGAACTCCCAAGATAAGGGAGAAACTAATAAAGCCAACTCAGCAACTGTGCTGAAATCGGCTCCAACTGGGTAAAAGGTAATTCCTGCAGGGGAATCTGCAACCACCGGCTCACAGACCATGAACCCAAGGAACCCACTGACTCAAGAGAAGAGAAAGAATGAGTATGCAGACAATTAGCATGGGAAGCAAGAGAATCGTTAACCAGTAGAAGATAGGACATTAAATAATAAGAACTTTGTAACAAATATGTATTGTGGCATTGTGACAAATGAACACTAATTCCTTTGTTTGCTAAAATGTATAAATGCTAAAAAGCTTTAATAGTTGGGATGCTTGATTTGTGGAATTCCACCAGGCAACCAGGCTTGTGCAACCTTGAAATAAAGAATCAATGCCCCTCGAGAGTGTGTAATTATTGTCTTGTTGCACACCAGGTAATGAATCCGTTTCTTGCGCACAACAGTCTGTTATTAAATAGTCTGTCGTCACTGAGTCACTGTACATGACTGTATCTCCAACATTTTCTTCCCCTTTTAAAAAAAAAAGCTTATATTAATGATTTTCAGTATATAGTACTACTTACATCACTGAAAGTAAAATTTTACGTAAAGTCTTACAGCATGTTGCAACTTCAGGGATCACAAGACCAGTAATCCACGCATCATTTCATGTCTGACATAAGATGAATTCTTACTGATTAGGGGAATGAACAGGAACTGTCTGTTAGTGTTTATCACCCACTGAAGAATCTTAGCATTTGCTAATAGCAATTTTGATTTTTCTGAAAATTATCTGTGCACCATCTTCATCAGTGTCCCTTTGCTCAGGAGGTCCGGTGTTACACAGATCTTTTTCATCTGCTTTTTCTAAGGTCACATGAGCACTTCCTAATTTTCACACTTTTTCAGTTCCGGTTGATGGTGAAGCAAGAGCTGGAGATGTGCCCATGAATATATGTTTAGATGGTGTGTCACAAAGAATCACATGTCTTTAGATTAGCAGATTCCTTTTGCTTAAGCCTTGCGCATGCTCACCTTTTCAGAAAGGAGAAAAGCATTGTGAGGAGCTTCTGCTGCTGTTGAGTGGTAGTGGCTTCATTCATCAGCTCAGCAGAAGTTTGCAAGACGAGGCAAGAGGTCACAGGAGATGTTCTTGTGCTGAAAATGCTGTGGTTTTCAAATAGCAGTGGTTAGCAGTGGTTAGGTTTTCAGTGTAAGGACAGGGAGTTAAGATGTAGTTTTCTGGTAAGAAGGTTTTGTGGTTATTTTATGACTTTCAAAAGTGAGATCTAATTAGTGCACCTTTCCATGGTTACTGTAACAA
The DNA here is from genome assembly GCF_017590135.1 of Pyrgilauda ruficollis. NCBI lineage: Eukaryota > Metazoa > Chordata > Aves > Passeriformes > Passeridae > Pyrgilauda > Pyrgilauda ruficollis. The sequence continues at coordinate 1,041,484 of NW_024511210.1, forward strand.
AAGCACTTTCACATCTTTAGGACCACGGAGACTTAATTGAACTTTAAGCTTTGCAGAGTCATGTCAGTTTTTGCTTTCTTTTATTTTTTTATTTTCCCTGACTAAAATCAACTAGAATATTTTAAAAATTCATGTTTTTCAAGGTTGTCTTTGAAGCCCAGGTTTTACAAAAAATTATGGTTTCCATACAACCAGAAACAAAACTTCCCATAAAGCTTTAAGTGGATACTTTCTAGCCCAGAAGCTTATGAGAAAGAAACATCAACTTTGTGAAATGTAGTGTTGGAAAGTCAAAGTTGCCAGGGTAGCCTTAGTTCAGGCCCTTTGAGGTTAGGCATTATGCTGCCAGCTTTAATTACCTTGTTGCATACATTTTTTGCTAATTAAAATTTCATGTACTGTGGTGCTAATATTAATAAACTTTCCAGTGTTTGATTTTAATGGTCCCTTACCCTCCAACTCTGGCTGCTCTACATCCCAGGAATTCTCTTTGGGCCTCCACCATGACTGATGGCCCATAAGCATCCTCTGAGCTTAGCAGAGACAGTGTTCCTTGGGAATTCTGCTGCCTAAACAACTGCTGTTGTCTAACACCTTGGAATGTTATTTGCATGTACTATTTGCCTGGATGAAAAAATATTGTATTTACTGGAAAATTCCAACCCAGGTTATGGCCAGGAGGAGGACTGACAGACAATTACATCTAACCCTAAGCAGCTGTCCTGGATGAGGCTCTTGGAGCTCTACTGGGCCACAGTAGCTGCCCCAGCACCTCCCTCCCATTGCAACACCCCTTGGAATTCCGCAATTTTGCAGTTTACAGCCCTTGGACCTCCAAAACCTGGCCTTAGGGTCTGGGCTGATACTTCCTTCATCGAAGCTCAATCCTCACGTGTTGAGAGTTGCAAAGACATCTAACATGAGTATTTCACTGAACTTGAGGTGAATTTTTAACAGGTACATACTTCTGTTCATACTTCTTTGTGCTTGTATGCATGCATGAATTGATTTAAATATGATTTTCCTTTGTATGTTTCATTCACATAATAGGTAATACAGTGAGCCTTACATTGAACTTTGTTAAGTTATGCTTTTGGAAAATTGTATTAAACCTTTTTTTAAAAAAAAAAAAAAAAAAAAAAAAAAAAAGACCTGTGGTGATGATTCTTTAAGCAACATAAATCATTCATTCATGACAGATGTGGAGAAAGCTGGAAAAGTGGGGACATAATTTCTTGGGATTTTTAAAAAGGAAGCCACTCCTTAAACTAAATAATTGTTTTCTTGAGATCTCCTGACCACCTTTCACATGGGTCTTTAACAGAGATAAGGAGTCCTGACACTTTTCCCATTATTTAAATTAAAGGAGTGACTGGTAGTGCTAGAAGCCCAATTGACTTGAGGTCCCTAAAAGACTAAATAACAAAACCTCAGACATGTAGTGCAGCTTGAGCTCCTGGCCTCTCTTCCTTGATGACATACAGCATCCTCTCCTTTTCCTACCCTTTTCCAGTGTGAGATGCTGAGTATTAAACGTGAAGGTGCTCAGAGAAGAATCAAAATCCCAGGCCTATAGTACTGTATTTTTTTTTAGTTGGTTCTGCCAATGAACACAGGCTTTGTTCTCGCAGCAGCTATTCATCTGCTTTTAAGATGGATGGGAATTGCAATCAGCCTGTTCCTAGTTCCCTCTCAGTGCTGTTTGAGGGATGCTGTCTTGGACCTCCCTTATGAGGAGCTAAGCACTCACACTTTTCAGGAGCTGCTCAATTTCTCAGAGGACACAGACCATGTAGCAAATGACAGAGTATTTTTGTAATGAAAAGAGTATGTTGGAGGAGAAAATAAATTACTACTTAAACAAGGCCTTTGAGATTGTTCTTAGAGAAACACAGACACTGGAAAAGAGGAACAATAAGAACATATTTTTTAAATCAAAATCTCATGGAAAAAGATCTTTGTGGTTGAGAGGATGGAATACAGACTTCAGTTTCACCAGCTGTAATTAAAACCATAAACTTCTGTTGTGATCTGATTAAAAAAAATATCCAGAAATCCTTATGGCAGTCATTATTCAACTTCTTGGTGCACCACTGAAAGAGAGAAGAAAGCTCCAGTGTCACAAGTTTCTCCACTTGGGAAAACTCCTTTACCTTCCATGAGTTCCACTAATTTTACTAATTAGTAAGGTAACGTTGTTGTCTCAGACGTGAACTCCTTATCTGATGCACAGCACCAATTCTCACACTGAGGTGAGGCATTTCTATCTTTTATTCTAAATTTTATTCTAAGTAGGGAGCTTGGTGGTAACCCATGAAATGCTGGCTCACAGATCATTAAAACTTTACACTATGCATACATTTTAACAATGTATAAATCAGTATTCATTGGTTACAATTGCATAACTTTTTCATTTTTTAATACTCCTATTTAAAAAAAAAAAAACCCTATTTATTAGTCATATCTCTCGTTTCCTATGCTTCTTAGTCTGCAGATGCAGTTGCTCCCTTCACTTGAGTCTAGGGTCTGTTTTGAATAGGTGGACACTGAGTCAGTGGCTATGATGGCTCACTGCTGGAATTATCTTTCCCCCAGTTTCTGCTCAGTTCTCCTGACTTTACCCTGGTGGCTCTCATCCAGACATGCTATTCACCTTGGGATTGCCATTAATTTCCCTTAAAACAAGGATTGGCCAAGCATACAACACTCACAGTGCAATTGCTTAATCATGACTGTCTAGCTATAGCTACTGATTAACAAACAATAGTTTGGTTCAGGTGCTTAAATCTTGCTGGGTTTGATATCAAGGTCTTAAGGGGACATAACTGGCAGCTTTGGGGAGCATCAGTGCTTGGCTTGGTCTCTGCTTTTTAGTTTTATCAACATGGATACGCTGGCAGGATGATGGCAGCAGCACTAGAATGGGCTGATGAGTCAAGCAGACGGAGGAGCTTTGCCTGGCCCAGCACCTGCAATGTGCTGCTGCAGTGATCACTCCGACACTGTGCAGCCTGGCAGTGCGGGCTTTGCCATGCATCCAGGGAGCTGAGGAGTGCTGTCTCTGCTCCCCAAAACTGTGCTTCAGCACAGCAGGGTCCTGGGTCTGCATCAGCCCATCTGCCATCCCTGCCCAAGGTGTACCTGCCCATCCTACTGCAGTGACTTGCAGAATGAAGGCATCAAATATATAGACAGTGTCAAACCATTAATAACTGCAGAGATTTCCCAGCATTTATAAAAGGATGCCTGTGTATAACCAATAAGGATCTACCCTTTGAACTTTCCATCTGTGCAGGTAAGAGACGTGTTATGAAAAGGATACCCTTTTGGACCATTATAACTTCAATAATGTCTTCTTTAGCCTTCTCTTTATTGAAAATACATAGGCAGACATTGTGTCAGGAAAGAGAGAGACCAAGACCAAAAGATGTCCAGTGAAAGGGGTTTTCTTTTCATGACTTTTTGTCCATGAAAGAGTTCATTGTTCCACCTCCACAGTTCATTGCTGCTGGTAAAGAAAGGAGCAAATTACTGAGTGTCAGCAGAGGAAAAGAATGGTATTGAACTGAGATGAACAGGGGGTTTCATCATGACAAGAACAAGACAGATAAGAAATCAGTTGATTTGTGTCGATGGCTGATGTTATATTTTAATGTTCCAGTAGTGACTGTGCTGTCTCTGATGCCTTTTAGAACTGTTTGTACTTTGATTTAATCGAGAATTAAAGCTATAAAACAGATTCAGTAAGCCCCTAGGGAGAAGAGCTGCTTGTCAGCTGTGATTACATTTAATTAGTACAAGAGTGAAGTTTTGAAATGCCATGTTTTCCCTTAATCTTAGCTCACCAAGCCCTATTGAGTCTCTTTGGAGTTCCATATTCTCTTTTGGTTCTCTGGGTTCAGAGTTGTGTTATACTACCGTGTTTCTGATATGAAGTTTTATAGCAATCTTTGTTGACACAGGTATAGAGATCTGCATTGGGCAGTGTATTCCTCTAGTTTAACATGATTGCCAGCAGCTATTTTGATATGGTCTTTTATGCCTGGCTGTGCTATCAAAAAGTGTGAATGAGGAGGACCAGAAAATTTACATTCAAAATGCGCCAGAGCTTTCCTGGAACACCGTGACTGAACATTACACAGTATTTGCAAACAAGTTTGATAAACTATGTGAGTACAATGAAATGGAGGGAAGAGGCTTGTCTTTGGAGGAGTTACACACAGAGGACAACCAGCAAAATAGCAGGCCAAGCAGACGAAACCTGGGAATCACTGAAGAAGGGAAATTGGTATATTCAGGGAGCTGGAAAGTTATTGCAGAAGCAGATCTCATGGTTAAGTGAACTAACAAAGCATGCTTTCATGCTGCTCTGCTACTTCTTCCACTTTGGTGTCTGACTGCCTGTACATTAACCTGAAGTTACATCAGTGGCAGGTCCTGAGAACCCTGTGCATGAGGAACAGCTGCCCATAAGAATCTGTGACTCAGAAACTCCAATAACACTGCCTCAAAGGGAAAAAAATTCAGGGCTGTATACATAGAGTCTTCATGGAGCTGGGCACTGGGAAGTGTCCAGCAAATTTAGGGGCTGGAGAGGAATTTCCTGCCGCTCTGCAAAGGATCTGTACAAGGGCTGGTGCTGCTGGGCAGAGAATTTCCTTTTGACAGGCATGAATTATTCTTGCCTCCTCCCAGAGGCATGCCTTGAAGTGTCCTAACAATTCAGCTAGTGATTTCTTTTGTAGTGAAAACAGTGACCCATGGAAACTGAGTTGCTTTGATTCTTCTGGAGCTGAAGGTGGTGCTTTATTAACTCCTTCAGCCTCTGGAGTTCCCAAGGGGGTTCCAAGAGTAAGAAACCTTGAATCCAAAAATTCAGATTTTCAAACACGATCTTTCTGATACTACAGAGCCCACACTGTTTGCACAGCATGCAAGCAGTTGCAGTTCAAGAGAGAGCTATTGTTTGTGCAAATGTCATTTAATTTTCTCATTTTGCCAGTTAAACCAAATACTACTGCCCATAAACAGCTGGAAAATACCATTTTACAAAGGATGAGGAGAAATTCCATGGACAGTAGTCTCTATTTGAGCCAATAGGCTAAAATGTTTAAATAAAATGATGGCATGTGACTTCAGTAAGGCACAATGAAGCAAAAATGTGTTCTCAGGAGACCTTGGCTAGTGGTTCACACCACATGAACTAGGACACCTGACCCAATATGCCAGTGAAGGTCTCTTTTGCCAAATGGGTGTCTTCAGGTCTGTGTGAGATGTCCCTGACACTATATTCCCAGCAATTCTCCTTTGGAAAGTGGCACCTCCTTGTGCACTGAGACTTGCCTGGAAAATTGATGCCTTTCTCTTTCTGCAATGCATCCTGGACTACTTCAGACAATACTGGAGCCAATGCTTCAGAGTTGGATTGGGGTTGATACGGCACATCAAGGATCACTTTTTCCTAAAACATGCTCTGTGGTTTCCCTGCATCTGTTTTGGTGACTGTTAGTTCCTTATGTAATCAAGTCTTCATCAGCTGTCTTAGATGGAAGAAGAGGAAGATTCAGAAGACAGAAAAATACACAGTATCATCCATAAATCTTGTTAGCAGCTGTCTTGAGGACTGCTGGGGGGAAAACTGTGGCAATAACTGTAATTTCAAGAGATGTGCTCACCTTTGTCATGAGAGTTCTGCTTGCCAGGCTATCAGCATTGTATTAATTAGCTCCTGCAGGCACCAGTTGAACATCATGTGCTTCAAGGTGCTCTAAGTGCTTGCAGGAGCTCTCCTGTGTGTATGTCCCTGTCACTGAAGCTCACAGATCTTTGTGTTCTGCAGCCATGCATTGCTCTCTTCTCCCTGATGATGTCTCTTTACTGTTCCCAGAACCATAATGTGCTAAATGAAGCTGTTCTGTGTTCTTGCTGAACCAGGGTTCTCCTGTCTTGGTCTCATGCTTGTTCTCTTCCTTGTGAAGCTGCAAGGGACAGAGGGACCCGTGACTTCCCATGTATCCCCAATCTGCTCACCAGCATGGCAGGATGAAAATCAGAAGCTCCGTGTAAGCTCTGCTCAACAAGAAGAAAAGCATCTCTCTATTACCAACCCTGTGTTCAACACAAATCCAAAACAGCCCCGTGCCAGCAACTGTGAGGAGAATTAGCTCTATCCAACCAAAACTAGTGCAGGCCCCTAAAGGTGCTGTCACAGCTGCTGATTAGCGCAATGCCTGGCTTGCAGCCAGCTTACAGTGACCCTGGTACACACACCATGGGTGTAGTGCATCTGCCTGACTATCAGACAAGTGTGTGTTGCCTTTCTGGTGGTTGTGGCTGTCCACTGGCACTGGCTGTTTGGAAGAGTCAGATCTGAGATAGCAGGAGAACATCCCAGGATTTTTTGGGTGCAATTTTAAGGTGGGGCATAGCATTTTTTAGTTGCTCCATGGCCTGTGTCCAAAGACTAGGAAGTTGCCACTGGGAATGAAGGTCAGCACAATTACAAGCAAGTGAAACCATCAGAGGAAACTTGCTTTGTCTGAAAGCACCAACTCACTGTAAAGCAAGAGCTGTTGGCGTGCTGCCACTGTGCCTGCTCAGATGGTATACTTACCATGAAGTACATAATCTTGATGTAACTCAAAGAAAGCAAAAAAATTCTAAGTAATTTTCTGTGCTCAGTTGGCTTGTGTTGGTGTCACTGAAATAAATGGAGTTATACAAGTGAGATGTACATATTCATTACATCTGCTCTAAATTACTTTTTAGAGAATTTGTTTTATTATTTGATGTGATCCCCAAACTAGAAGAATTCTGACTATGACATTAGAATTTAGCTTCTCTTTAGAAAATAATATTATATAGGCATGTTATATAGCAGTCGGGGTGGAGTCTTGCCTTTTTGCACCAAAGTTCCACTTATGAGCTGGTGGCAAAGTCCTTTAACATTACAAAAATACCTCAGGAAAAAAAATGGTTACTGATCCTAGACTAATTATGAGTTGTGTTGGCATTTCAGTTCTTCCAAGTTATGGCCTAACTACAAAAAGGCAAGTTTTGTATATTGTCATAAAATGCCACAGACCAGAGTTAGAGCCATGTCAGGGTACGGAGTTTGAGCTGCCAGGCTGGCTGAACTCCACTGCTGTACTCAGAGATGCTGCTAGGTCAGCAGACTGCCAATTTCCTGAATACTAATTCAGAAAGTCTGTAGGCAATTGGCTGGAAAATGCAGGATATTTATCTCCTGGTTCATTATTGCTTCACAAGTGTCACAATTCTTTTTCTTTATCAGTGGTGGTGGGCTGACCCTGGCTAGGTGCCAGGCACCCACCAAAGTAGCTCTCTCACTCCCCTCTGCAGGTGGACAGGGGAGAGATAATTTAACAAAGTTATATTCATGAGGTAAGATAAGGACTTGGACAGATCAGTCACCAAATACCATCACAGGCAAAACAGGCTAGATTTAGAGATATTAATTGAATTTATTACTAACAAAATCAGAGCAAGATAATGAGAAGTAAAAAAGACCTTAAAAACACTTTCCCCTCATGCCTCCCTCCTTTCCAGCTCTACCTCTCCCCAAGCAGTGCAGGGAGATAGGGAATGGGGGTTATGGTCAGTTCATCACATCTGGTTTCTCTCGCTGCTCAGGGTGAGGAGTCTCTCCCCAGCTCACCATGGCATCCCCCTCACAAGAGGCCATTCTCCATGAACTTCTCTGATGTGAGTCTGTCCCACAGGCAACAGTCCCCCTCAAACTGCTGCAGGGTGGGTCACTCTTCCACGGGGTGCAGTCCTTCAAGGGCAGGCTGCTCCAGTGTGCATTCCTCTCTCCACAGGTCTCCCATGGGGTCACAGCCTCCCTCCAGACATCCCCCTGCTCTGGCGTGGGGCTCCTCTGGTGCCTGGAGCAGCTCCTGCCCCTGCTTCCCACCGACCATGGTGTCTGCAGCGCTGTTCCCATCACATGTTCTCCTTTCACTCTTTTCTGGCTGAAATTACAACTGTGCAATAACTTTTTTGTTGTTTGTAATTTCTAATCTGCCCAGTCTTGGCCAGCAGCATGTTGGCCCTTGGAGCCACTTGGCATTAGCTCTGCTGGACATGCAGGAAGCTTCTGGAAACTTCTCACAGAAGCCACCTTGGTGGCTTTTGTAGGCATCCTGCTACAAAAGCTTGGCCATGCAAATCCAAGATAAGTAGTTAAGTGAGGGAAATATTAATTTAAGGACATGAAAGTAAAACCATACTGCCACTCTGGGCACTGATAGAGACAATGCTGAGATTACAGTAACAATGGGGAGCAAACTCCTTTCTTCTCTTCACAATTTTCTCATCTTCATTTCATTGTCTAGCTTTCTTTGTAATGAAACCCAAAATTTAATGAAGAGCAGCTATATTTACTCAGTTGGACTATGTGAGATCAAATTACTTTTTGTCTTACAGTTAGCTGCTGCTTATTTGTTTGCTGTACATTATGTAAGGCCACAATTTCAATACTCTCCCTAACTGAATGAAAGAAGACTATTCGTGTGCATGTGTGTGTTCAAACTGTCTTTTCTCTGTGTGTGGTGTGTGAATGCCAAATACATTGTCCTCATTACCAAAATACAGTTGAATAAAAATAATGCAATATGCAATAATCTGCTTTTCATGTGCATGAAGTGTGCAGGCAGACCAATTTGGTGCAGCTTAGAAGCCCAAGCTTTAAAGATTTGCTCTGCAGTGTCTTGACACAAAGCTTTCTGTAAACTAGATTGCAGGCTGATGCTGTGTTATTTATTGGTGCAAAATATAAAGACACCAAGTATCTTTCTCATGGAACTCCCTGGGTAAGAGGAAGCAGGTGTAACTGCTATGATCTTGCAGTAATGAGTATCTCCATTACGAGAATGGAGATAAATACAGCAATTAGAAACTTGCAATATCTGGCTCATAATCAACCTTGGCCCCGTATCTGAAAATGATTGTTCATTTTTTAAAATCAGAACACATTTTAAAAGTTCAGGGCTTTTTTACTGTCCTTCCTTGAACTGACAACATGAGAACTTAAAACCCTGGGCAATTTTTGTCCCCCAAGGCTACTCTCTGTTTCCTCAGGAACACACAACGTTCTTGGACTCTTAAAATAAGTGTTGTAAATATGAACAATTAAATGTGGAGCCTAACCTACCATATCAGCTCTGTTTAACTCATGCTAACAGCTGAACGTTTTTCACAGCTGTCAGTGCAATTCTTCTGTGACCCTTACCAGTACTCACAGTCCCTTGGGGAACTGTATTTTAAAACAAAAGCAGTACTTAACACTTGGAAAAGTGACAAGTCCCTGTAGAACCATAAAATTACAGACAGTTTTGCACAAGTGTCTGTTGAAAGGCAGCAGAGCATCCCTCCTTCTTCCACGCAAAACTGAATAAAAAATTTCTGCCGAGTAAAATTTATGTTAAGGAGGTGTGCACATCAAGTTTTTGTGTCTGATGGCTTGGAAACTATTTATACTTACATTCAGAAAATGTTGGAGTCCACTGAGGGGTGTACGTTGTGCATACTTTAATATACATGAAAAGAACAAAATAGAAATGTAGCTGGCATATGTCTAGATGTCATTTACTGTAGTTGAGCAAAGTAAACATAAAAGGTGCCAGACTACATTTCTGACAAGCATTTTTTAGAAAATGTGCAGCAAAAGTGTGTTAATATCAAAGTGAAGAAGAAATCAAGCCCATTTTGCAGGCTGGCATTCCTCTTAAACAAAGTGAACAGGAAAATGTTTGAATCTCATGAAGATTTCCCTATCAATAGTTAAGTGGAGCAGTTACAGTGTGTAATACATACCTTTCTCTCTCTTAAGAGAGAGTATGTGTATAATATGTTTTATAATATCTATAATTCAACATAGCAGTTGAAAAATTGACAGTAATACAGTAATGTTTTAAGATATCTTGACTATTAAAATAATTTATACCTAGGTCCTTGAATTTCCTTTCTCAAAAATTTTGAATCTTTGGGTTGTTGGCCATTCAAAAGAGTAAAAACTTAAAGATTCTTCATGAAACTGCCACTGCTCAGTACTAGTGGTGACTGCTTTATTGACAGAGCTCTGGTGGCAATTAGAGATAAGGTATAACACTTCAGAGAAAGTGGAAGAAACTGATTTGAGACAGCTGCAAACTAGAAAATATATTCAGTTGGTCAGAGCACGGTGCTAATAATGCCAGAGTTGTGGGTTTGATGCCTGTACAGGCCATTCACTGAATAGTTGGACATGATGATCCTTGTGGGCCCCTTCCAACTCAGAATATTCTGTGATTCTGTAATATAGTGTTCTTGAGATTCAAGGTAAAAATACTGTCTTGCTTTCGTATGTACAGTGAATTTGTTGATAGAGGATAGCTTAAGACTGGACAAAGAAAATGGCTTTCCTATCTTCTATTTTTCTGATTCTGTGAAATGATACCATGTGCTGTTAAGCTATTAAAATAAGCTTTGCATGCTCACCTTCAATTTCCAGTTCTGCATTCAGTAATAGCAAAATGTGGGGCATTACTCTGGCTCAGACTGCTGCCGGGGACTTTTGGGTGTAGTGTGACCTGACACAGTCAGAAAATGATCAGTCCTGATTCTGAGCCTCCCCCCAAGGCCACCATGCAACTTAGAAGGTACTATTGAGCAGTAAAATCTTCCTACCTTCTTTTTTGTCAGGTAAGGGCAACTTTTTTGATGAAGAAAGAGGATGGAGGCAACTGAAGATTTCGGTTAAATCAAGTGCTGAATCACCTCAGGGCAAATGTTGAGCCATACAAGTGCTTCAGATTTCTATGGCATTGTCATTTTTGTTGTTGGAGGAAAGAGGTTCAGGAAGGAAGGGAATCTAGAGTTTAGTTCTTGACACTGGGCTTCAGCATACTGAGCAACTGGCATGGTCTAAGTGGCATATTTTTTTCAGGACACACAATTTCATTTTGAAGCACCAGTATAGATTGTAAGAGAAAATACATTACACAGGAAGTTACCTGCATACTTGAAAGCAACACATGCAATTACTCATGGAAGAAACTGCATTTTAAGAATGCAGAAATCTTGTCCAGTTACACAAATCTTTCCATTTCAGTTTCATCTTCCATCTCATTTCATCTCTCATTTTCATTTCATCTTTCAGTAGAAAGGCTTAAACAGCAAGAGAAAACCTCAAATTTTGGCTTATTGGGGGTTTGTAAATACATTCTTCTTACCATTTCATAAATAAACAGACTGCATGAGATATAGCAACATTCAGGAAAGCTCAGTGTTCATTATTAGTGGTTCAGTCATGCCTCCACTAGCAGAAGTCTGTTGCTGCACTTTTGTATAATACTGATTTCTTTTAAATAGCTGCTCACCAGCAGCCATTTGGTTGTATACAAGGGTGCTCAGAAAAATTTTGAGTATGCTAAAAAATGCTGCCTTTGCAAATCTGCTCCTTTGCCTTTGGCAGGAATGATATGGCAAAAATGAAAATAAAAGGAAAGAGACTTAAAAGAATATTTTAGCTCTGTAACCTTAAACAAAAATAGATAACTTTTTATTCATAACACCAAGGACAGGCCAAGGTGATAATGCCATGAAATTAAGCAAAAGCTGCACTTTGAAAAAGGTTTTCTAACTGGAGAAGGGTCAGGCTTGTGCGTTGGCAAAGAATTGGCGGAAGTCTGTATGCATCTTCCATAAAAGGACTTGAAGGTAGTGCTGAATACAAGTGAGGGAGTAAGAGTGGCCTGGAAGCACAAGGATGGATGCATTAATCGATCCTTTCTATTTAGCTACTGTCATTCTGCCTGTCATTCACTCTATCAGTCAGCACGTGATATATGGAGAGAAAAAGTGGTGCAGCCAAATTGGTTTTACAGATGAGATTGCTTTAACAGTTATTTCACACCTGCCAAGAACCACTTGAGTGGAGTCCTTAACCCATCAAACATGAGCACATTTCAGCCTGCAGGGCCTCATTGACACTTAGGGAAAAAGAAATCCACCTTTTTGGGAACTCATTGTTTTCCTTCCTGAGGGATGGTGCTGCACTTTGCAGGCAAAATTGTTGTGCCAGCCCTGTAGTGGTGACTTCTTGCATTTAAAAATAAAAAGACTTCTAAGTAACAGCACAACTGTAATATACTTTGGCTTCCTTGAATGTTTGTTCTAGCTTTAAACTCTTTGTGTTTACACTATTATTATTTTTCTTCCTCAGGAAAAAAAGCTAATCTCTTTCAGAAAATCAGGGATCCCTGTAATAAGTGCACACACTTATAAATCTCCATCATTATATCAGACATGACTGTGAGTTCCACAGTTCACTTACCTGCATGAACAAGCATTTTACTTATAAGTAAAACAAGATCCCTGGTCTAGACTTCTACATGATTTAGGAATGCAGAATAGAATTGTAATTTTGAACATGGACCATTTCAGTCCATATTATTTTAACTAGTGCTGATGGCAAAGGAACAGTTACTCTGGATCCCCAGAGCCCACCAGGGGATTGGGAAGAAAGAATTAAGTCACAGTATGGCAGGAGAGTCTGCAGGAGTGTGCAGAGTTAGTTGGCACTTGTACATCTGCACCTTCACTTCAAAACAGAGAAGCCATTGTCACCCCACACTAATCTGCATGACATCTCACGGGATCAGGAGTCTAATCACAGCTGCCTGGTGACTGAAGTACTCGTGAGGGTGAGCTGGGCATGCAGTCCCACTGGTGGGGAGGGACACTGCAACATGGCTCAGGTCCTCTCTGCCTGGGTGGCTAAGTTGCAGGTCAGCCCACTACCAGCAGCTTTCTTGCTGGCCTACTGCCACAAGATGCTACCAGACAGGTAGTGTTGTACCTTTTGAGGCAAAAGACAGCAGAGATAAGTGTGCTACAATAATCTGTTTTCTCCTGTGCAATGTCATTCACTCATGTCCAGAAATTCTGGTCTGTTAATACTCAGAAAACGTGCATGTTTGAGCAGTGTTTTCCTTCTCAGCACATCCAAGGTTCCTCCACTGCAAAATAACCTGGCAATGACAGGGTGTTTGAATGGACAAATAGCAGGCAAGAAAGTTAGCAAAGCAATCAGTGTCACTAAGGAGGTGATGGTTCATGTTCCATGCTTCCATCAAGTTGCCACCTTTTCAGGTTTTGCAATAAACTCTGCTCTTAGTCTTCTGTAAGCCCCAATGTTCATATGTTATCTGCTAGTGTCAAAGCAAATACCTGTGCCAAAATATTCCAGTTGTCTGTGCTGAACTGATCTGGATGTTCCGAATTTAAAATTATGATCTTGTCATTACATTGATTTGGATAAAAGTGCAAATAATTACATGAGGAAACTTTACATGAGAAAAAGCACAAAAATTCTCACTAAATTACCAGCTAAGATCTGTATTATTTCCTTTTCTACAAGAAAAAGGGCTTTTTCCTCCCCCTTCTATCCTTCTTCTGTAGAAGGCTGTTCTTCTGCATTTTGCAGTCCTGGATATGTGTTATCCATAACTGGAGTGGAAAGCTAAGTCTTTAAACACAGCTCTGCTTGACAAATATAGAAGGCAAATTGAGGCTGATAATTCGTTAATAATTTATTTCTCACTCAACAGATATTTTTAACACAAACTGTGAGAACACTGGAAAATATAGATCAACCTGAAAAATGAGTTGTCCCATTAAGGTTAGTGGGATGATTTGCATGGATAAAGTATACTCATGGTACTACAGGCTGTACTCTATGGCACAGGGTTTGCAGCTGTGCAGTCTGAAGTCCTGCTCTGAACAGGTACTGGTTAGAGTGAAGGAAAAGACAATATCTCCCCATGCTACTACAGATCTATCCTTTTGGTTTGAAAATTGAACAGAGGGTTTTTGGATATTTTTTAAATTTTCTTTTTCCTGACCTTGACTGGGCCTTATGCTTTTGAAAAATCAAAGCATTAGGCCAGAAAGAATTTTTTTCATCACTTTTTCTACAGTAAAAATAATTGTAAGATTTGAAACATAGTAATTTCTTTCCAATTTTAAATTTTGAATACTTCTTTTGGAATGAACCCACAACAAAAATTTGGGTATTCACAGGTCATTTTCAATCTGTCTAAGTAGTCTGTGAGGCTCTAAATATTTTAGAAGCCTGTTCAAACCCAAAGCTTTTCTATTGAAAGTCAGAGCAAGGTTGAACTACTTTTTTGCTGCTTGGTAAGAGCTATTTGCCATCTTCTGCTATTTGTTGGGCTAACAATTTTCCTATGTAAGTAGGTGCAATAAGAGTGATTGAACAAGACTGCAGCCTGATCCTGTGTGCAGGTGGTCTGAGATCTGGGGACACAAAGGCACTGGTCAGCTATTTCTTGGGATGCTGCTTTGGAGCCAGAACACCTCTGCTTCTCACCATGATTTGCCTCAGCCAAGTGCAAGTCATCAGCAGAAGGAAGGAAAATTCTTTTACTGAAATCTGACTCGGGCAACTCGCAGAATTCAGGAACTTTTTGCTCTGTGACAATGATATCTTTGATTCCTCAGCCTCTTGGTTTGCAGGTATAAATTTGAGGGTCTCACAACATTTAGACTGCTAATTTGTCTGTAGATGTCAACATTTTAAAGAATCTGACTCTTTTTCACACATAATTCTGTCAGGAAGCAGAAGGTTGACTGATGCTGGCACTCTGTGAAGATTCTTGGGGCTGCTGCCTTCATTCAGTGCAGAATTCCTCTAAACAGAATGTTTCAGTTGTTTTGAAACAATATTGTAAAGTGTGGCTATTTTCCCTGCAACAGATAATATAAAACCATAATATTAACCACTTTCTGCAGTTCCACAAACTGTTAGTGGAAGTTAAATGGAAAGCATTTTTAAAATTTCGAGTGTAATGATCTGTATCCAGCTGTAGTTGCTGACGGATAGTGGTGCCAGGAAAGGAATTTTTTTCTGGCCTATCACCAGGGTGTGACTGGGAGGACCAGTGGCATGCTGCATGTAGGGCTTAAGTTTGACTTAGTAACTGCAGAAAAAGATGACACAGTTATACAGTGAACAAGTGTGAAAGCAGATGTATGACATCCCTTGATCTTTGTGGGATAGACACCACAAAGTACAAGTGGAGGAGCAATTGTGGGCTCACAGAGCTGTCGAAGCCATTTATTCTGCAAACTTTGCACAGAAAGCACTAAGGAGAAACTCAGAACTCTTCTGAGTGTAATGCTGGGCTACAAATAGCTGAATTATAGACATGATTTTTTAGTTTATGCTCTAGTTTCTTAGGATGGTGAAGCTACTGTAACACAAGGGAACAGGAAGTTATTAAAAAACTCAAGAAAATTAATTCACAAAGCAGCAATATTTGAACCACCATTAACCTGAATGACAATATTCTGTGCTTAATTCATAAGGCTACTCTGTCAGGGGAGGTTTGGATATCAGGAAAAGGATTTTCACCCACAGAGTGACTGGGCACTGGAACAGGCTCCCCAGGGAAATGATCACAGCACCATGCCTGTCTGAGTTCCAGAAGTGTTTGGGCAATGGTCTCAGGCACATGGTGTGACTCTTGGGATGTCCTGGGCAGGACCAGGAGTTGGACTTTGGTGTTCCTGATGGGTGCCTTCCAGCACAGGATATTCTGTGATTCTATGACTTAATTGGCACACACACTTGACAGCAGTAATTTCAGTCTGTCTGCAAGCTAAGATGAGTAATCAGTATTGCAGATCTGACACATGCATAACAGTGTAAATTTCATCCAATGCACAGAACACACATGCACACAGTGTTATGTTGACCTGGTTGATAATTAGTCAAAACTTGTTTATATCTTATCATGTTCATCCTGAAGCAGCTCATTGAATAATCCTACACTACAAATATTTACCTATTATTTCTCCAATATAATCCCTTGAAATAACAATAACTAAATTGCAGTCTTGTCATGAATGTTAATATGCAATTGATGTTGAAGAACCAGTTTACTGTCTGAAGCATCTTTTCCTTTATAGTTTTTTTATTTACAGCTTTTGCTGTACTAAACTCCTACAAGTTGATATTTGGATGTATTCAAATGAGATTACATATGAACAGCACAATGTCAGTTTGGTATTTCTTCTGGAAAAATAAGTTATTTTTATTTGTAGATAATGACAATTAAACGTACATACTTAATATGTGATGGTTACAGCAAGAAATTTGGATCAGCTCTAAAAATAGCAAAGTTATTATTTTTCTCCTCCTCTTCCAGAGAGTAATGGGCATCAGGGAGCATTTCTTTCCTTCCAATAATGTACATAACTATGACAGTAATGGAAAGGAAGCACTGCCATAATGATAGGTGTGAAAATATGGTTTTGCAGTGATCTTGCTGTGAACTGCACTTGGAAATTATTCTCACTTTAGCTGGCAATTATGTACAGCCTTCATCCTCCTCCTGTTAAAATTTTTGTCATGATTTTGGCTATATGAATAATTTTTTCACTCTAACAGTGAAACTGGGGCGTTTTGACATAGTCTGATCTCAGCAGGACAAGATCTGTCCCAGGTTGCTGCAAACAAATTCATTCAGATTTTAATTTTAGATAGCTTCTGAGTTTAGTTGTGAAATGGGGCAGACATCACCAAACTGATTTTAAGTGACCTGAGATGCAGCAAGAGTAAGCCATGAGGTGGGCTTAGAGCACTACAGGAATTTTAATTTGACGTGTTCATTACAGCTTGGCTTTAGTACTGGGATTTGAGAAGTTGAAGAATGCAGTGAAATAATTTACTCTTTGTTCTCACTTCTAGTATTTCTCTCCTTAAAATTTACAATGAAAAGATGTTAGAATATAGATAATATCTGCAGATGAGTATATTTCATTGATTAAATGTGTGAATATCCACTATTCTGAAGCTGACTGGAAAAAGAATCATAAAGTAATAAGATCCTATTGTTTTAGAGATTGTAGAGATTGTTTAAAGCTGTACTTCTAGGAGGGTGCTTTTTGTTTTGGCTTGGGTTTTTTTTTTCCCACATTTATTCAGGATGGTTCCACTGGTGCCCAGTGCAATTTTTTTCTGCAGTTTTTGCCAAAATATGTTTCCAGCAACAAAGTGGCAAGGTCATAGAATGACATGGGCAGAGAAGGAAAACAAAGGGGAGAGGAGATGCTGAGAATAAAAAATGAGAAATTCCAAAGCAGTGTGTCCCACCTTCCTTTCCATTATTAGTCCTGGTCTGTACCAAACATGTGGTGTGTATAAAATGTGGATGCACGTGCTGTTTTTCAGGACCATTCTCACCTGTCACAGGGGAATGTATTTCCCAGGGTTTTTTTTTGTTTGATCATCCCAGTTCCAGCCCTCAGTGGAGAGGTGTGGGAGGGCAGGTTGCTTAGTGTTAGTAACTAGGGAGTAACCTTTACCTCTTGCATCTGCCTCCAGCTCCAAGATATTTAACCAACAGAAATGTGTACTGGGTTCACAGGGTTCAAATAAACAAGTTTCAGCTCATGCACGTTGTGTTAGTCAGCTGTCTTGGGGGAAGTTATTTACAGCTAGTTCTGCCTACCTTTTGACCTCACTAGCTTTCTGCCCCTCTTCCCCAAATTCTTGATTAATTTCCAAGGTATGACTAATGAATTTCTCTAAACACTTTGGGCTGCACACCCCAGCTCTTTTACTTCAATGATTTGTTTCATCATAATCCTGTTTACTAGTGTTTCAGTCAACAAGACTTGCTTGCTCCCTGAGGAGAAGACAGGAGTAACAACACCTAAAATTATTCCTAATCAAGTTCTAACTACTACATGGTGAGAAAGATTTATTATTGTTAATATAATCTTGTCAGACCTCAAATGTTTTGGTAATGGACATCAAGATAAGCACCCAGGTACTTATCAGAGAAGGAGATTAAAGGTTGGTGATATTAAGATTTAAAATGGAAGACTGTACCCTTCTGCCAGTGAGTGTAAATCATTTGAGAGAGCAGTTGCAAACATTTTCTGTTGTTTCATTTAAACTTGTCTAGTCTAGCATTTATCCAGAGATTTACCAGTGTTACACCTTCATTAAAAGTTTTATAATGTAGGAAAAATAAAGTGAATTAATCAGTCCCAACCCTGGTTTAAATACCATTGGTTTCTCTCTGGTCAGCTGGTGGCAGGCAGAGCAGGAAAGCTACCCCAAGGAGACACAGCAAAGAAGCTGCAAACTCTGGAAGATGACCATCTGTGTGTCTCCCATCTGTGTCCAAAAGAAAGGGGAGGTTGGGATCTGGCAGGGATTAATAGCTGGCAGGAGGTCTTTATGGAAGTGCAAAGGAGCCCTGGAACTCCCTTTAATCCTTGGAGAGGTTCCTGTACGTGTGGAGTGGGGTATGATGAGTGTGACCTAAGATCAGGGACTGGAGAGGTCACGGTGACTTTATGTTCTTCTTCATCTACTCTCTTGTACTTGGCTGAAGTGAGAATCTTTCTTCATCCAGCATGTGCATGACTAGTTATGTTCTTCTTGCCCTGTGTCACCCCAAAATTCCAAATTGGCATGCTGCTGAGGTGTTCGCAGAGAAACAATCATTAGTAGGATTGTGTGGAGGTCCACAATGTTATGATCAAGACATTGTGTTCACAATATGTGGAAAAGTTAATTTATTTCAACACAAGAGAATAATGTGTTGAAGTCACCTATTCATCTGAAAAACCAAGTGGGCACAGTGGACTAAGAGGATTTTTGTGTATGTTATTTTTACTATCTCAATACAGGCAGATATAATCCATGGAGGATCCTACAGACATGGGAGAGAAAGTGACTTAGTCTGGAACCTCAGCAGGAAGATGGAATAAGACTCACACACAGTCTTGTGCAACCAGGCTGACTATAACAATACAGGCAGTTATCTGGGAAGGATCCTTTGCTGGAATTCCAGCAGCATAACCTAGTTTCATGTAAGAACTGTTCTCATAGTTTCCTAAATCCTAACCTGTTTTTTATTGCAATCCAGGTAATTAAGAAAAGGCACACTTTTTCTCTTGTTAGCATCCAAAAATCAAAAACCAATTATACTGAGAATGCATACCATTCCATATACTGCAGCTGCTGCTTTATCGCTTGTTCCAAAATATGAGCAGGTGAATTCCTTTCAATTTTTACATTGCAGTTGACAAGAACCAATCATCCAAAATTTTCAGTTCTTGTTCTGCAGATATCATAGAGCTGATAAGTAAACTCTGATAAAATCAAGGGAAGTTTCAGCTGCTTTCTCCAAACATACTGAATCCCAGTGTTCACAAAACAGAAACTATGACAAAGTTTCAGTTACATCTAACCTAGTTTGAATCTTAGATGCTGGTGGTAATGTTATGTCACCTTTTGGGAAAAAAAGGTATCTTGCTTGATATTAATTAGGTGACATTCTATTTTTGAAAGTTATGCCCCAGATATTTTGAAGTCTGTCTGATGTTTTTGATATTCCTCTGATTTGAAAATTGATTGATATGAAAGTAGTTGTTTTTGTAGTATTTTCCTTGTCAGGGAAAAAAAAAATTGCTGCATCTTTGTGTGTTTCAATTGGCATTTAAAATATAATCTTTATTTAATACTTTTTTTCATTAAATTGCACATGTTTAACAACAAAGGAAGTATATATTCTGCCATGTAATGTGCTAAAATAACACTAGTACATGTTGCTTCAGGCCTGTATGGTACTTGGTAAAGACAAAAACTTGAAAAACCCCAAAATAAACCTCCCTCCCCAGACAAAAACCCAAACTAAAGAAAAGTTAATCAGTGACTGTGACAAGGACAAGATGTACACAGCCTGGACTCAAATTTCCCCATCATTTAGAGCCCTTATCCAGCACAATCTTCCTCCATTATCACATGTTTGTGCATGGAAGGATGAAGTTTGCCTCATACAAACAGTTTCCAAATTCCATCAAACTTGAGTATGAACAAGTTGGAATTGAAAAGTGAGTAATCTTTTGCTGAGCACTTGAGACAAAATTCACCAGTATGTGTGTGAGGAGTGGGTGAACCCAGGTAGACACGGATTTCCCTACTGGATTTCCACTTTATCCCTTCAGTTTTTCCAATTGCAGTTAAACTGTGCGAGCAGCTCAGTAAGAAAAAAAAAAAAAAACCAAAAAACCAAAAAATAACCCAAAAACCAAAACCAAAAACAAACAAAAAAAAAAAAAAAAAAAAAAAAACAAAAAAAAAAAAACCAAAAAAAAAAAAACCAAAAAAAAAAAAAAAAAAAAAAAAAAAAAAAAAAAAAAAAAAAAAAAACCAAACAAAAAAAAACCCAAAAAAACCCAGACACATGATGGGATGCACTGGGGGAGCACTGTAGTCTGCTCCAGAGCTGCTGGCTGCTAGGAGTCCAGCTTGACCTGCTGAGCATTCAGGGCCATTTCAGTCCAGCAGACACGAGCTGCTGAGCTGGCAGGAGCAGGGCACACAAGCAGGAAAAGGACTCGTGTTCTTGTCAGGAGCAGATTTCTAGGAAGTTGCTCAGCTGGTAAGGAGCACTTGTCTGGATTTCTTATGAAGGCTGACAAGGTTTTAGAGGAGTGGTAGGGTGCTCCAGTACCTAAAGGGGGTCTACTGGGAGAAAATTGGAGAGGGACTTTTTACAAGGGCATGAAGTGATAGGTGGTGGTTTTAAACTGAAAGAGAGCAGGTTTACATTAGATATTAGGAAGAAATTATTTTTTGTGAGGGTGATGAGGCACCAGCACAGGTTGCCCACAGAGGATGTAGATGCCCCATCTCTGTGAGTGTTCAAGGCCAGGCTGGATGAGGCTTTGAGAAATGTGGACAAGTAGAAGGTGTCCCTGCCCATGGCAGGAGAATTGGAACTAGACAATCTTTAATGTCCCGTCCAATTAAAGCCATTCTATGTTACTATTGACTTTGATTTACTCAGGCACATGAAAAGGTTGCTCTTCAATGGATTTCTTTAGAAGAGAATTCCTGCAGAAGAATGACACCAAGTGAGTGAATGAGGAGTTAGTGTGTTATTGACTGTTATTAGCCTGGGCTGTTCATCTGGGTGATTCAAGGCAAGGGTGATTCAAGTCATTGAATAGAACAAAGTACATTGTTACTTTTTGTTCAAAGTAAATTGAGGGCTCACAACACCCCCCTAAACCAAAGCCAAAATTCTTCAGTTAAGTGACATCTGACAGGCTGTTTCCACTAAAGAAGTGCAGTTAGTAGCTGTTTCTTAGATTTTATTTGCAAATAAATCTGTATAAAATGAAAAAGGAAAGATTAGGGTATGTCCCTATAGAACTATTGATATTTCTTAGAAATCCTTCTGTTTGGATACCCTACACTTAGAAATTAAGTATTAAAGTGAACCATCTGCACTTGATACCAAGTGCAGATGGTTATGATACTAAGGTATTTACTTGACTGACTAAACATGCTACCAATATAATTTCTCCTTTATGTGTTTCCTCTGAATTTTTGTGGGTTGACTGGTTAAGACTCAGGTGACCACAGAAATAGTAGACTGTAGAAATTTCAGGAAATAACATGGCTTGATATTTCCTAAGCAATAAATTAAGACCTTTTTCTTACAGCAATAGCAACGATGTTCAGTGACAATGACGTGCTAGGTACTCTCCAAACACACAGTGGAATGTGTGTAGTAGAGTAGCATCTAGGAGGAAGACCAAGTGAAAGAAAAGAAGGAAGTAGAACACTAAAAGATAATTGCTATTGAAACAAACAAGATTTTCCACAAGAAAAAATAAGATTAACAAAAATCCCTAAAGACATTGGTAGTTTGTTTGGTGTTGAGGATTAAAAACAAAGTTAAAAGGGGAAATAATAATGGCTTGTAGAGAAATTAATGTGTTCTGGCTGGAGAAGAGCTATTAACTAAGGCATATAAATGGCTTTGTGAGAAACTGCCAGTCACAGAGAAATGAATGATGGCTTAGCAGTGTCATGAGAGACGATGAATGCAAAGAGACACACTTACAAAACTGTGAAAATAGAAAAAAAATTACAAACCCAAAAAATCCTGTAATTTCAAGAAGAAGCTGGGTAGAGAACAGCAAGACATATTACAAAGGTAAATAGCAAATAAAATACAGCACATAGAGCCTTGTGTGCCATGACACATTTTCATTTTGCAGTCCTATCCTACTAGTACAGTAACAGTGAGATTGCTAGTGCAAGTAATGCACCACTAAAATTGCAGCCAAATTCCTCCCTCTTTTCAGAGGAAAATCACCTTCAAATATGGTACACAAACATGAGAAGAGGTGGGTGGTGCCCTGGAGAGGCTTTGCAATTAAAAAAGGCAGGAAGTTGTGAAGCTAAATAAACAACTCTCTGCCCACATCACTGTTTCTATTCTAGGTGAGTCATCTGTATCTTCCTCACCTTTACAAGTGCTTCTCTGCAGACCTTGTCTATAGAGGAAAGATGCTCATGTCAAACAACCAGGGACAAGGATATTAATTTGCAAAGGCTGTTAAAAGCACTTTCTGAATGTCCCCAGTCTACTTTTTCCTCCTTCCATTTTTCATCCTTTCCTACTGCTCTTTGAAAAAAGTCTTGCTTATTTAGAATGAGTTGGAGTCAGGATGGAGTAAGAGCCACTTCAGTGTTCAGCTGCTTTGATCCTATTCCTTGTGGCCTATACAGCTGGAGGAGCAAAGTTTATTCTTGCCGTTAGTCCTGGCACTTTATTCCGCATGTGTTGTAGTGACTTCCACGGTAAGTGGGTACTGGTCAGTACCCACTGCACAGCAGCAGCAGCAGCTCCAGCAGCAGCAGACCAGCAGTCTGATCTGTGTGGGAAAGTGTTTTGTGCAGCCTGAAGGGGCTATCACAGAAGAGCTGTCAGAGTAGTAATCTCTTTCTACATGGAAGGAAATGAAAAAATGTCACAAAAGCAAATTGAAAAAAGAACAGAAGGTGAGGGTCGCAGATACTTGAACATAACACAGCAAAGCTCAAAGTTTCAAACAAATGTAACAGCAAGGTTACATTTGTAACTAGGGAACCAATTTTTTCATGATGAAGAAGGTGTGGGTGGAGGAGAGGCTTTTGTTTTTCAGACATAACCAGAATAAAGGCAACAATATAGCAGTCTGCCTTCCTCCTATAGCTCAAGACAGCATCTCAGGATACAGAAAAGGTTGTCTGAGTAAGACTAACCACCATGGGATAGCAGCAGAGATGTGGAAGTGGAGATCATGTCACTGGGTGAGAAGTGTTGAGGGAAAAATACACTGGAAGCCCTTTGGTTCCTCAGTGAGAGTGGGAGAGGAAGGGGGAATAGGGACCACTGAGGAATCATTGCAGAGACTTCACTGCATCTTGCCATGGTGTGCTTAATTCTACTTATTTCAAATGTGCTGCAGAAAGGAATTCCTAGGATAACTGACTACATCTACAAATAGCCTCATGATTTTTTTTTTTAAATCAAAGATTCTGCAAGAAGTATTAAGATATTACAGATATCTGCTGAAATGAATGCTTTTATAAAAATAAAAACAATAAAGTTGTTAGGAGGAGAAGAGAAAACGAGGCAAGAAAAAAAGGCTAGTTATAACTAACTATGTTACTAGGATTCTTAAACTTATGTGAAAATATTTAGGAATGTTTTTGTGCACTCCATTATATTTCTAAGCTGTGTATCCTAATGGCCAACTCTATTGCTTTCTGGACAAGAAAGGACTGCCAAATCAGTCATTTATTTGCTCTGGTTATTAGGGTGCACATCTTTTAAGCTGTGTAAAGAACATTGGTGTATCACAATTGCTTTCAATAGTAAATGCAGTTTGGTTGCAGTCTCCTCAAAGCAGGAATTTTATGGCTTGTGCAGTGCTTGCCTGAAGAAGCCTTGGTAGAGCAACAATTACTTGTGATGCTATCAAAATGCTTGTAATAATAATAATAATCTCTTTTAGTTTATTGAACCTTTTTTCTCTAATGAACTAAGTGTCTGAGGTATCTTAAAAATATACCCTACCCTGAGAAGGACTTCATCTTTTCTGTAGTGAATTCAGTGTTCAGGGTTCACAGATTTAAGGATTGCAAATATTTTGTCTCCCACAAAATAATGAAAAATAATAAATGGTAACATTTTCCAGTTAATGAAAAACAACGACTGCTCAGCCTACCTTCTTGTATTTTTATATTGTTGTATTCTATTGTAATGCTCTAACCACATATGCTTGACAAATCTGTGACTCTCTGGAGGCATCTGCTGTATAATGTCCTCTTAATTTCAAGATGTTCATTTAGGGACTTGCCTAGTCTATTAAGATCTGAAAGAATGTGGCTTTATATTATTGGGGAGTATCTCTCTTTCTACCAGTGCTTTCTCTTGGCATTCATGGCATTTGGTCAGCAACCACTGAAGTCTGTCGTCCCTGAAAACTCTGGATTATCCAGAAAGGGGGTCTGCCTACTTTTGGACATTTCTCTCTTAGGTGAAGAGCCAGTTTTGCTACCATCTGCCAAGAAAAGGTTGTTCTAGTTGAAGGAATCTCATGAGCTGTGAATCATCCATATGAGGAAAAGTCAGGTAGATCAATTCAAACTGGCTGGCTGGATAAGCCAATTTTGAATGGACAGGAGAGAGCTCCTGTAATCCATTTTCCAGTGCTGTTTATAGATTTCAGAGAATGGTAAAAACCAGCCATAAACCAGAACACCCATTTGCCAGCTAAGCATTTCTCTAATCCCCCGAATAATTAACTTGGGTTCTTAGTTTTCCCTGAGCAATTTGTGTGTCAGGAATACCAAACAAAACTCTTCTGTAAATGTGCTGTCCCCATATGATGTGAGTTTTCTCCTGTTTCTAAGAGCTTATAATTGCATTTGCCATATTCAGGCAAGCTGAGAATGAAATCTAAATTAAAATGCTCAAGTAAGTTGCAATAGATTTGGTTGCCAAAACAAGGCTTAGATAAATTAAATGCAGCCTAATAATCTGTTTCCTTGAAATCTTAGAAGAATGACGGAAAAAGAAAAGTAAGATCTAAAGTCCACATGGAATCAAACATGTTTTTGTCAAGCAACCGCTTACTGAAAGACTGTCACACTCAAGGCTGTGTTTTCTGAGCATCTGTATAGGTTTAGCAGCAGTAGAAGAAATAGGTGCTGTTTGCACACAGCAAGGCTCTTTATATTAGCATTGCTCTTCTTGTCAGTGCTAATAAGCAGATACATTACCCAATAGTCCTGGTAATTAGTCTATCATCAGAAGGAGCTGGTGTTGCAAGTATGAGTAAAGATGAAGAAGATAAAGATAACTCATTTAGAACAGGAAAGGCAATGTGCTTGTGACTATCATCACTGCACTTCCACTCTACAGGGAGAAAAATAGGTACAAAACACAAGGACGTTTTTTAACCGCTGCAGAAGATTTTACTGGATGCCTAAGAATTGAAAAACGAATTCATTTTAATTGTTACATTTTCTAGGTTACTAGCTATGAGAAGCACCCATTTTCTATGCAACTGCACCTGTTGTGTGTTAGGTTTAATTTCTGATCAGTAGACAGAGACATTAAATGAGGTCAAACCCACAAATTGTAGTGCCAGTTTGTGTAGCTGTTTTCCTCTTTAAGAAGCTACTAATTGATTTATTGCTTTCCTACTGTGATCCTCACTGTTTTTTCCTTTAGCAGTTCTCTTTTCTGCAGAGTGAATAAATAATTGATCACCTGGAGTTTATTTTCCCCTCCCTGTCCTATGTGTGATATTTAGAAGAAGCTTAAATGTCTCAAAAGCTTTGCACTGTTTTTTCAACTTAAAACAATCTATCCAGTTGACTTTTTTCCCCCCCAGAGTGTCATATTGTTGAAGACCTTGAGGCTATTCAGTTTTGCCGCTTGAGAAAACATGTAGAAGGCATGTAGAACATTTTTCAGCTTGTTGACTGGATCTGATTATAACTCACATGACATTTCAAGTTTTGTTCTGTTTTTTTTTTTATACCACCTTTTATGGACTCCCAGTAAACAGTAGAAATATATTATGTAGTTCTTTAGCCAGTTGATCATGGCTACATTTGCATAGCATGAACTATTCATAACTGGTCTTTGGAAAAGAGGAAAAAAAAATGAATGAAAAGTACTTTTCATAAAGAAACTCTGACTTAACAATCATGTCCTTTAGCAGTGGTGCTGTTAAGGGCAGTTACCTCTTGCCTTTATTGTCAGCCTATGCTTGAATAGCTTTAACTCCACCCTTCTTTGTCACAGATGAAATGAATTTCCAAGCCAAATTTGCCCTTATGAATAAGGTTATCTCCATTTAGTTACATACACTTTTAGTTGTAAAGATATCACTGGTTGTGAGATCATACAGTGGTTTAGATTACAGATCTCATCTGTGACAAAAACTGGAAAAAATACATTCAAAATATTTCACAACAAGTTATCTTAAGGAGCAGTAACAACAGAAGAGCTGAAACAAGGATGCTCTGGAGGCTGGGCCCAGGCTGGATATCATGTCCCATAGCTATTCTCATTATGTTAATGAAGGCTACTAAAGGTAAACCTTAACATTCTGTAAGTGAAGAATAAAGTCATATTAATTTTCACCACTTTTCTGAGCAGGCATTTCAAAAAGTGCTGTCCACCCCTTCATTCAAGCTGCAGATCAGACTATGGAATTTCTATTAGCTAAGAAAAAGTCATGTACACAGCTGTTGAAACTCAGTATGCAAAGTTATGAGACAAATTTCAGCCTGGACTGAAGTGGTCCCTTCTGTCCCTAGTCTAACTACATTTTGGGCAGGATTCACAAAGTGGGACACTGGTGAAGGAGTGGTGGGGACCACCAGTGTTTTTATGGACAAACATGAATGAACCTGCTTTGGAGAGGTTTTTGGTAGCTAATATCCAGCTGATATTTAATATTCAGAGGGTGCACTTTTCTATTGTAATAATTCCCTTGCTCTTGCCATTTTCTTTCTGTGATCTGTTTGGACAGTGTTTATCAAATAATTATGATTATTTTTCAAATGGATTTACTTGAACTCTCAGCAGATGAATGTTTTTGATGAAAATAAGATCAACATGAAATAGGAAGTCTGGTGTTTCCAAACATAGAAATGAGATAATCTTTGTAAGATGGAAACTTGTAAACATCCAAAAATACAAGGGGTACTAGCAGTTTGAATCACAGTCTGTCTTCTCATTCAGGAAAAACTGTGAAATGATTGCTACTCTCACAAAAATGTAGCAGCTCTAAAACCTTTTCTGTAGCTGAAAACCAATTTGTCAAGTGAGGTCATCCTGTTCTTGAGAGAAAAACTTTCTAAAGGTACTCTTCTCAGAAGCTATATATACAAGAAAGCATTTCATATGGCTCTTGACAATAGAAGATAGGAAATATGTTGTGCTTCCTAATTCACAAGAATAACTTGAGGTTTTATTTGTCCTTCTCTGCTGACTTAAAAGTACAGCTATGTGTTCCCTTATCCAGCATTACCATTCTCTAAATAATGGTTATAGTATTTTCTTTTTTCACCCTGAGCAAGTTTCATTTTATAAATGCAGGTAATTTAACTGTATAGTTTTAGGTCCCATTTGATGTGACTACTTTGTCAATGGTACTATGATAGGGAAAAGATGAGTTCCTTTGATATTAAATAAACATACTGTGAGGGTGTGAAAGGCTTCCTCCCCTGTGATGTTCTTTTGTGAATTGGATTTTTCTTCCAGTATGGCTCAGGTGTGCTGTAGGGTCACCACTTAGCACCACTGCCCTTCCATACTAGTGTTCTAGTGACTCCACTTGTGTGGCTTTACTAAAGAGATACAGCCTTAAGGTTTGCTGTGACTTCAGTGAAGTCCAATCTGGAGAAATTTGACATGATTTTTTATGAACACTGTACACACTAGAGGTTTCCTTGAGATGTAGCTATATCAAGATTTAAAACAGACTTACAATTTGGGAATAATTTCTTCTTCATTACCTCAGACTTGGTAAAAACAAGGAAATGAAGAAGATGCACTTTGGTTTGTGATATCTGAGTCAGTGCATGAAGCAATCTTGCATATGAGTAGTATTTCAACAATATGACACACAAAAAAGGAGACAATTTAAAAAAAAATCACTAATAGAAGGAATAATTGCCTTTGGGAGGCTGGGTGAATGAAAGGAAAGCAGAACCATAACTCTATTTACCAGTGGAATTGTTTACTTATTTGAACCTGCAAACAAGTATGGCTTGATAATTTCTGTATTTTCTTGCTTTTATTAGAAGGGAAGGAAGACAGTGTGAAGTGAAACTCTTGATATATTTTTCCCAGGCTCAGAAAAGTCAATTACTGTTAAAAATTTTAGGTGTTCCTACACAGCTGATGAGGGACAATGGAAAATACACTGAAGGATAGGATGGATTCTGAACTATACAGGTATCTAGGACAGATCTGTGTGCTCCTCATGCCTGTGCCTAGAGCACCATGTGGCATTTTGCTGTCTTTTTCAATTTACATCCTTCCCTTCACGACAGTATCTCAACAATATAATAAAAGTCTCAGATTCACCCTCCTTGTAATTTTTCTTTATCTTATTTAATCTAGTGCGTAGGTGGGGATTTCTTACAGATCACACTACAGCGTAAAATCTGAGCACTCAATCTTCTGCCTAAGAAGTAAGGGCTTTATCTCAGAGAAACCAGACAGTATTTTAAGACCATTATTAAATAGCTTGCTTCAGGCATATTTTAACAGAAGTTTTCTGTGTCATAACATTTGGCACATTGCAAACTACTACCTCTCATTTATTTTAGCAGAGAGTGTCTAAAACAGACAGCTGAAGATCTAGTGAATAAATTAAAAAACATGTGGGTTCTTCAGGCTTTCTAAAAATAATTTGCTAAATGCTATAAGGTCTGCAAATTAAAATTGTTAGTATTAGAGTCATACTGAACAGGACTCAAGAAGAAAAAGGTGCATCATATGACCACAAATGTATTAACCATATTCAGCATGAATACTTAAAAAAAGATGGAAACTGGGCTTTTCACAGAGAAGAATTTTCAAGCTCAGGGACAAGAAGAGTACTATATTTAGAACAAGAGCTATTGCCTTAACCCTGGTTGCTTGTGGTGTCCTGTCCTGCAGGACCAGGTTCAGTGGGATGAGTAACAGATTACTGTGTACACAGAGTCTTCAGCTCCTGCAAAAAGAATGAGTTTTGCTTAGTTCAGCTACACTAACTTTTCAGCTAAACTAAATAACACCAAGACCAGTGACTTCATCAGAGCCCTTTTCTTGTCCATATCATATAGTAAAACATCTTAGCTTTTCCTCTTCTTTTAGCTACTAGCAAATAACTTGCTTTGGAGATAGCCCTCCATTAATAATTCAGCTTTAATTTATGCTCATCCCCAATAAAAGCAGGGAAACACGACTGGTGCCTCTGCTTTGTCCTATCCAATGCTTCCAGGGAGGCTGCAGCCAGACATGGTCTAGAGAGGGAAGGAAGGATGGCAGCAGTAACCACACTTTTCTCCAAGCTAACACTGAGCACAGCTTTAACAATTTAGAGCATGAGGAGCATGAGAAGATATATTTTGTTATCAAAGACACAATAGGTAATTGCAGAGTGCATGGAATGCAGATATTTTCAGTATTTCCCCCACTAGGTTTATTTGACATGCAGACTAATTGAGAGCATCTTCTGATATCAGCTCCAGGGATATATATTTCCTTTGTTTAAAAGTAGGTCAGTAGGAAAACTGACACTTCCTTGGCTGCCTGATTGCTTTGTTTGCAAGTCCAGAATATAATCTGAAAATGAGACATTAAAAAGTGCCAAAGGGCCTAGAAGACCTTTTAGTGCTAAATTAATTCACTGCTTTTTTTTTTTTTTTTTTTGTCCCCAAGAACAGTAAAAGTTCACAGGCTTTTTAGCCACAGTGTTATAAGCATCTGATTAATTACTTTCTTGCCAGAGCAGATAGGGAAAGTAGCTTTCTGGAGTGGATGGTTTCTTACTTCTCAGGGGAAGACCCTGCAAGATGTGGCTCCGGTGGCAGCTTCACGTGTGATGGAGCAGATACTGCTATTGTGTCTGAGTTGAAAAAATCATTGGAAAGCAGTTCATGTTTCTCTTCCTGTTTTTGTTCACTTCATCCAGCTGCACCAGTGAGAAGCCCTGCAATAACATGAATGAGTCATTTCTTATGTTGCTTCATATTTGTTTTGAAATTCTGAAACAGATTTGAGCACCTGACTTCTCCTTCTTTTATGATGACTTGTTTTTAAAATCAGTTGTGGAATTGTTGAACACTTGATTTAAGGAGTAAGAACAGGTGCCAGCTCTGATCAAACAGAGGCATGCTTCTGAGCATTTGAGAGCAGAGTTAGTCTCTGGAATGGCTCAAGAATTTTTTGTGTATGGTGCAGTGGTTCTCTGTCTGGAGTCTCAAAAAGATTTTATGCTCCTGAGGCATACATAGGGACAGCATCTTTGCATGCAAACAAAGGGAACTTGTCTCTGTAGCCTGACACTCCCAGTCAGGGAGATCATCCAAGGTGGAGAGATGGGAATAAGAGGAAGAGAAAACTTCACAGGTTCTATTAAGCAGGATTTTTCCAGTGTGCAAGCTCTGGCTCAGGGTGTTAGAAAGAAGCTTTGAAAAATCCCACTCCCATTGCCGGCACACATGAATGTCACAGGGTGAAACAGATAGTTTTAGTCCTTTTTTTTGGCATGTAAAAAGACAAACTCCTCCTCACCTCTTGTAGAAGAAAAGAAGGTTGCTCATTAGTCTATGTAGGTGCTGGTTTTGGTTTTTTCCCCCAATTTTTAACAGTCAGTGAAAGCATAAAGGCATCAAGAATGAATAAATAAACAAAAGCAACAAACAAGAGCCATATTCTTAATTCCAAGTGGTAGTATGTGACTTTTATGCTGGGAATCCCACTTATCTCTACAGAGATGTACCAAGGGTCCAAATTGTCCCTGCTCCACCTTTCAGCAAGTCTCTCTCACTTTAACTTGTGGTGGACTTGTGGTGAGTTATCCTGCTGTGTCCCCACAGGATCTCACTGTTACTACCCCAGGAAAACCTGGCACTAGTTCCTCAGTAGTAAACCTTCAGCTGGCCCGTGTATGGCATGCATGGCATGGTGAGTGGCAGGGCTCAGCAGAGGCTGAGAAATATGAGAGAGCCGATGAGGCTTCTCCTCAGGGATCTATCGAATCATAAATGCAATGTACCAGGCAGGGACATCTGTTTGCTGTCTCTTCCAAAACGAATGTTGGGAGCAATCAACAAGCAGAGCCGCTGGTTGATCAGGCTGATAGGGGTCAGGGTGTGAAAGGGCACCTAAATCATGCATGGGTTGATGAACAAATTAATGAAAAAGAGTTCTCTGGAGGATTGGCTAATGCACAGTGACTGTGTCAGGTTTGGGAGGTCTGTGAACTGGAAAAGGTGAGAGGCTGAGAGGAGGGCACTAGAGGGAAGAGACAGAGATGCCTGTCTTCCACAGCTGGATGTGCTTGTGTGGCCATAGAGTTTATAGCCACAGGAGGGATCTTCGATCCAGTCCAGCAGAGCTGTTCCTTTTTATATTTATGCAAAAGTACAAAAACTATTTTGAAATAACAAATCATAAGAAGATTGAATAATGTTCTAGGAATATTTTTGAAGATTGCAAAAATGACAGGGGATCTTGCTTTTCCCAATGCTTTTTAAAAAGACTATTCTCTGCTCACTCATCTAAAATGTTTCTAACATGTTCATGCCTAGTCAGGGATATTGACATTGCTGGGAACAGTGGGAGTTGTCCATTTCAGATGGGTGACTTCCCCCTTTGTCAAATGGGGACGCATTTTACCTCAGAATTCTTGTGTGGGCTCTTGGTGTTAAGTCATGCATTATTTTTTATGAACTCTGTGAGGTAGAAGGAAATGACAAAATTTAGGTGTAACAGTTTCTAGAGGTGACCTTGGTCTTGCAAGAAGTCTTACCTACAGATGTTTTAGTACTTGTGACTCATGTTGGAGTGTGATACTAATTGTTAGTGCCAATGTTTTCATGAGAGCCCACTAATTCAGCATGGCTCCATGTTTGGGTAGTCAGATGAGAATGTCATTGGAAACTTCCTCTAATTAAGTCCCACTAGCTCCAGTGGGTGTTCAGAGCAGCTCTACATAAACATGTGAGTCTCACTAGCTGTTCTGCATTTTAATGAATATCTTCATTTGAGCTCTCTGTTCTGTGCTGAAGACAAACAAAGGTGTCTAAAGGACTTAATTTGCCCTCACAGATGCCTCTGCTATGGAAACTGTCTGTAAAATATCCCCATAGCCTCAGCTCACCAAGAATTGATTTAGGTGAGGCCTCTGTCAGGGCACGGACAGTCCAGCACAATGTTTTCTTGGCTCATGAGGCAATGAGTAACTTAGATACACTTGGCACCCTCTACCAGAGTGGCACAGGTCTCACATGACAGATCAGTGTGGTTAAAAACAGGAAGGTCAGCTTCCATTTTTAAATGAAGGGGTGCTGTATAAACACTAGGATATGTGAACTTGTCATATCTAGCAGTGATCAATGCAGTTAAATGATATAACTGGCATAATGCCAGTAGCTGGTAATTAATCTGAAACACATTTAACCATGGTTAACAGTCTTTACATCGACTCACAATAAACCAGCACATATAGAGAGAGCCATGACACAAAATGCATAAATTTTTTGTTGTGATGAAACAAAATCTAAGTGCTGGATTTTTTGCTGTCTAAATCAAGAGAAACCAGAGACAGAGCACAAACCATAACTCCTGTTTGTGGTTTTGTTCTGGTGCTTCCTGTCAATTAGGAAGACAGCAGTTTCTTGAGCTCTATAAAAACAACCAAGTGTTGATCATTGGCAATCTTGCACTACCTGTGTGCCCTAAACTGGTTTGATTGACCTGCTGACAGTAATGATTTAATTACCCTGACAGGCACAGAATCCAGATTGCAAATAGTGTATGTGTATGAATAAGTTATTTTTTAATGATCAATGTAAAGCCAACTATCATCAATTGTTATAGACAGCAATAAGGCTTCTGCTGAGAGAGAACCATCTCTGTTCCCTACAGAGAGAACAGAAAGAATACAAAAAGATGAAGTGATGATGTTAGCTCCTTAATATACTGAAATTTGAGTTATATATGTACAAATAGCATTTAACGGTTATAATCTAAAAAATGAAATTTTGTATTATTTTTTTCTCATTTGCATTATATAATTATGCCAGTGAAATTCTGTCTTTAAAAATTTACCCCAAAAAAGTAGCATATTAATACAAGAAATACAATAATAAATCTATTCTAGTTTCATCTCATCAAAAGTCAATCTTTTTGTTAAAAATATGTGATGTGTGTAGCATTTTTTAAAACTAAATTATAAGAGAAGAAAAAGGAGTGAAAATTAGCAGGAGTAAATCTCTTATAAGAGACTAAGCTTCAAATTAGTTAAGACAGAAATATCTATTAGGTTCATCATAAAGTCTAACTGAGTAAAATGTCAAAATAAGGAAAAAAAAAATTGCCACAAAAGATCTGAGATTTTCTCACTGCTGAATTACATAACTTGTATAGGTTCCAAACAGTATTTCAAGGGATTTAGGTATCCAAAACCAGAATAATGTCCTGTCATGTGTGTGGGGACTTCCACCTCCAGTGTCTGATTTGAACACTCTTTGAAGCAAATGGTTGGGGTGCTCTCTAGTCACTGCCCTTGACATAGTCTGTTCTTGACGGGGGTTTTGCTTCTGGCTTTACTGAGAAGCAAACACCTCATTCTTGTGCCATTTGGTGAGAAGAAACATGATTAGTCACTTAAACATCTGATGGCAAATTTTTTTCATGGGTGAGACTGCTGAAGTGCCTCACATGAGCATGTGCTTTGATGTTCACCTGAGCTAGGATCTCCACTAGTCATCAGGAGAGCCTCTACAGCAGTCTGCTGGCTCTGGTCAACAGTGACTCTTTTTAGTCCTTGAGAAGCTTGATACACTTTCATTTTATTCTCACAGGATCTCAGAAAAAAATTACATTACTGTATGCTTAGTTAATTCCTAGAAAAACGCTATGAAATGACAATAGAAAATGCAGAAATAGAAATGAAAGAAGAAACAAAAGAATTGCAAAATTTTCTCACTCACAGGTACAACCAGGCTGGAAACTTGCTGGATGAGGAACGCTGACTGCAGTTTGTATACAGAACCTAGCTTGTACAGATGTAGGGTCCTGTCAGAAAAACTCAAGGTATTGATTTGAACAATTTACTAGAGTATGTTCTTTAGAGTACATAAGATTGGCATCAGGTCCCACACAACCCCAATAATGACCACGCCACTTCTTACTCTTTTATGAATTATACACACATATTTCTCTCTTAGTCTATGGACCACCCCTGAAAAATGTGCATAAAATGTCCACCAAATGTCTGTTGAATTAAATTAGTTAATGTCTTTGGGGTCCATCTATTATGGTGGTTCCTCAGGACAGGAGAGGTGGTGTGTTGCATGAACTTCTGAGCACCAGCGCCACGTCAGGTTGGGTCACTGCTGCACTGCAACTGCTTCTTGTAAGGCTCCTCCTCCGTTGGTTTGGGTAGTTTCTCTTGTCATAAGTCCTGAAACAAGCAGCTCAAATCATGGCTTACAATAATTTAAAGCTATATCCATTCTCCAGCCCTGCTTCTTTTAGACCAGGTTATCTGGTTTAATGCTGCAACAAAGCCCTCCCCTTGTTTTCAGCTTGCCTAACAATGATGGGTTCCTTCCAGAGTCCACCAGTAGCACTGTCCACATCCTAGTCCTCCATGCTGCAAGTGATCTCTGCTCCATCACGGTCTCATTCACATCACAGTCCCTTCAGCTATTCACATTGGAGCTCCATCCTTTCCAGTATCCCAACACAGAAAGCAGCAACACCATGCTGGCCAGTGCAGGCACTTCACCATGGTAATAACCAAAGTGCTCCCAGGCAGAACACAGGAAGGTGATGAGCAGTACAGCAGCAGCAAAAGCAAAAAATAGCCCCTGACAAGTTGTAGACTCTAATATTCAGTCAGGAAATGCAGCCCCGTGGCGAGCACAGGAGCCTGCTCATTTCCAGCTGAATACCACTAGCTGAATGTAAGCTCCATCTGGTACACCCCAATCAAGTCTGCCATTGTCTGAAATCCCTCAAGCCCCATATGGGGAATCGAAAAGGATTGTAGTTGGTTCACCTTCTGGATGCCATGCACCCACCAAGTTGTTCTATTGTTCCCCTCCCCATCTAGACAGGGTAGAGAAAATAAGAAAATGAGTCATAGGCTGACATAAGGCAGGTTACTGAAGCAAAACAAAAGTTTGTGCATGCACAAGAAAGCGGAAAAAGAAAAAAGGTTTATTATCTACTTCCCATCAGCAAGCAGTGTTCAGCCACTTCCCAGGAAGCAGGGTTTCAGCATATGTAGCAGTTGCTCCAAAAGGCAAATATTGTAAATAATGAATGCCTGCCTTCCTTCCCCTTTCCTTTGCTCTTATGTCTGAGATAACGTCATTTGGTATGCAACATCCTTTTGGTTAATTTTTGATCAGGTGTCTTAATTGTGTGTCCTGCAAAGATCTTGCTCACTCCAGCCCCTTGATGGGGAGAGAATATTGGAGAGGGAGTGCCCTTGTTTTTCTATCCCTGCTCAGCAGCAGCCAAAACATTGTTGTGCTATCAACCACCTTCCAACCAATGCAGAGAGGGCTGCTATGGGAAAAAGGACTCCAGCTCACCCCAACCCAACACAAATGCTTTGCCCTTAGAGAAGTATTGTTGACTGTCAATTATCACCTCTTTTAAGATGTGGGAGAATCTGCTTCATGATCTTGCTAGACAAAAAGGTGGACTGGGAGGTCTGTGGTTCTTGGATCTTCTTTTTTTCCTTTCTAAAAAGGAACCTTATATCCCTTTTTCAGTGAGTGGGATCTTCACTAGACTATGCCCTGCCTAGCCATTCAAACCTGACAAATGGTGGCTTAGATGTCTCATCTGCCAGTTTCCTCGGAATCTGTGGATGCATGCCATTGGGTACCAGGGACTCATGCACCTTCAGATTCCTTAGATGGCTTTGAACCTGATTTTCTGCAGCTCTTCGTTCTCCCACCCCCTGCCTTTTCCTTCTGCAACTCAGGTGGTGTGGCTGGTATACTTGACAGTGAAGATTGAGGCAAAAGTTTGTGGAGTGCCTCAGTCTTCTTCATATCCCAGGTAATCAGGTCTCCAATTTCCTTCTTGAGTGGGTCCACCATTTTCCCTACTCTTCTTTTTACCACCAGTGTACTTCTGGGAATTTTTCTTGTTGGTCTTGATGTCCCTGTTAAAGTTTAATTCCATAATGTCTGTAGATTTCCCAACCCTTATTTTTCCCAGGTTATCTATCCCTGTTTCTATCCTCTATAGATGTCCTTTTTATGTTTGAGTTTTTCCAGGAGCTTCTTATTCATATACACAGGCCTCCTGAAATTTTTGCCAGACTTCCTTTTTGTAAAGATACATCACTCCTAAAGTCCAGGGCAGTGAGCTTCCTTCTTGTTGTCCTCACTGCTGCAAGGATCTTGAGCTGCACCATTTCATGGTCATTTCAGCCCAGGCTGCCCTTAAGCTTCACCTTCCTTATCAGCCCCTCCCTCTTGGTGAGAACAAAACTCAGCACAGCACCTCTGCTTGTTGGCCCTTCTCTCACTTGGAGAAGGCAGTTGTCATCACTGTGTGCTGGGAGTCTCATGGATTGCCATGAGGCTCCCTGCGTACAGTGCCCTGCATACATGTGCCTTGCTGTCCCTACAACAGATGTCAGGGTGTTTGGAGTCCTCCATGAGGACGAGGACTTGACATTCAGAAGAATGTGAGGCTGCTCCTATCTGTCTGTAGAGTGCCTCATCCACTTGGTCTTGCTGGTCAGGCAGTCTGTAGCAGACCTGCACTATGTCTCCTGTCCCTGCCCTCCCTTTAATCCTAAGATTTAATCCAAATAAACTCTCAGTTGTTCCCTCATCCATCCCCAGACAGAGCTCCATGTACTCCATGAGGTCATTGCCACAAAGAGAGACACCCCCTTCTCATCTCCACTGCCTGTCCTTCCTACACAGCCTGTGTCCATCCATTCCAACACTGGAATGAATCATAGGGGTCATCTCACTACATCTCTGTGATTCCAGTAAGATCACAGTCTTGCAGACGTGCACATATCTCTAATTCCTTTTGTTTGTTCCCCATGTTGTGTGCATTTGCATGGAGGCATTTAGATACGACTGCATGTGAAGCTGACTTACTAACTGCAGTGGCTGGAATTCTTTTGAACTGTCTCAGCTCTCCTGCTGACCTGTGATCCCTCTCTAGTCTGTGAGCATCTGTTGCTGGTCCAGGCATGAGACTGGTAGGAATGGGATGGATTGAGGTTCCCCTCTTCTGGCAACTTTAGTTTAAAGCAACACCACTGCTTCTTTTTCTCTGTCTTAAATTGATAACTTGTGTTTAGATGAAGGCAATGAAAAATATTCTTTACAATTAGAACAAGACAAAAGTTTAAAGAGGGTATAAGCCTCCACTGGGGCCTCATTTTTAAAATGAAAAAATGAAAAGGACAAGACATGATATGTTGTGTTAAAGAGTTTGGAAGGAACACTATACCTGACAAAAAACCTCATCCCCTCCCCAGTTTTTTTTTTATTAGTTCACTACATGAAGCACAAAATTCAAGAAATACTTGAATTTTATGAGGATTTTAATGTCAGTTTTTAATTGAAGGTATCAGAGCTCATTGGCAAGGTTTAGTGAAGCCTGGGGATGCTCCAGTGCTACCTCTCCACCTTTGGCTATGCACAGACAGAGCAGGCTGAATCTGAAGTGCATTGCTTCTGCCCATTTAACTACTTCAGTACAGCCCAACCAGTGCTGCTCCACAGGAGAAAATAATAATGCCCAGCTGTAATTTTGAACTCATGAATGTTGGTGAAAGAGCACCCCTTAAGGAAATACTGCCAAATGTTAAATCTTGTCAGAAGACAAGAATGTTCTGTGCATTCACAGCACAGATATCCTCTTGTCATTTTTCTGAAACACTTTCCTCTGTTAAGTCCTAGATGACTCTGGTTCCTGTGAACATCTTGACTACCTGATTTCTGTAGCTTGTCCAGCTGAAGTGAAGAATCTTCTGTGGTTCAGTGTAGAGGCCACAAGGTCCGTGAGCACCCTGGGGACTGTGGAGATTTCCAGGAACACTTATGCTGACTGCTAGGGAGATGCCTCTTTCCTGCACGTGCATTTCCAATATCACTAAGAGATTCAGATTCTTCTTTGCAAATGATAAGCAGCATATAGCATCCCATGGGCAAGTAAAACAGCAGGTGTTACATTCCTTTTCAACTCCAAGAAGAGTGTTACCTATACTGGAGTGCCATCTACTGGCTCTTTTCCTCTGTAATAGGTAGATAAAAGTACCAGCTTTGTGTATGTGTGTTACTTCACCCAGGACTGCAAGTTGCATCCCAAGGATGATCCCTCACTTCTCCCTCTGCATCCAGGACCCAGACCCCAAGAGACCTTCACCCAGCTCTTAGACCTTCAAAGTCTTCATGCTGGTATACAGGCCGACCCTATATATACCTCAGCATCCTAGTTCTTCCCTTGTAGTGGTTCTTCCCACTACTTACCATTTCTGCTGCCTTTGAAGGTATCTTGGGAGAGAAGCTTAAGTGCCTCCAAGGAAACTTTCAAACACTGTACACGTAAGTAATGGCAAAACAGTTAATCACAGAATCACAGAAACATGTAATATTTCAGATCAGAAGATAGCCATAAGCATCATTGAATTCATCTCCCTGATCCTCTCAGGACTAACCATACAACTAGAGCATTATCCATAATCTTCATGACCTCTGATAGACTTGGTGCTGTGACCACTTCCCAGGAGAGCATGTTTCAGTGACTGGCAATGCTTTCCGTGAAGAATCTTTTCCTAAAGATCAATCTGCACTTCCTCTTAAGCAGCTCCATTCCTCTAAAGTAGCTCTGGTTCCCAGAGAGTGGAAGTCAGCATCTCCCCCTCCACTGCTACACTTCACTGGGGTCCCCCCAAACCTTCATTTCTCCAAGAGGCACAAGCCAAGTGAACTCAATGCTCCTCTCAAATCTTGAACTTGAGTCCTTACACCCTCAGCTTGGTCACCCTCCTCTGAATATACTCCAGAGTTTGATGTTCATATACTGAGGTGCCCAGAACTGACACAAGATTCAAGGTGAGGCCATCCCAGTGCAGTTTATAGTGGGACGTCACATCCCTTGACCAGCCAGTGATTCTGTGCTTGAGGTACTCCCAGGAATGGTTGGTTCTTTTGGCTGCCTAACATTCAACTTGCCACCAATCCAAATCCCCAAGTCTCTTTTTGTTGGGCTGCTTCCTGTTACTGTGAGATTTTCTGAAAAATCCCTTTGCCAGGATTTCTTCTCTTGAGAAGCTGAGAAGCCTCAGAAAAGAATGAAAACAATAATTGTCTAATTATTTCTCGTTGTTTTGCTGCTTTAGAATGTAGTCCAAATATTGTTTGTCTAACAAGTGTCTAACAAGTAGTTGCTTGCTTAGTTTCATATAAATTGTTTTTACTTAATAATCAATCACAGCCAGCAGTGTCGGACTCTAGAGAAGAGTCATGAGTTTTCGTTATCATTCTTGTTAAGCCTTCTAATGTATCCTTTCTCTATTCTAGTATAGTTTTAATATAGCATTTTAAAATATAATATAATATAATAAATAATAAATTAATCTTCTAAGATCATGGAATTAAATTCATCAATTCCTCCTCTGTCCTGGAACCCCAAAAAGTAGCACAGCTTCTCTGCCTCTTATCCACCAGTTTGTATATACACCCAGAACTTTTCCATCTTAGATGAAGAATCTAGCACTTGCTCTTTTTAATTTTCATATGGTTCATGATTGCTCAGCTCTCTAGTCCATCCAGATCTCTCTCTAAACCTCTCTACCCTCAAAGGAGTTCACAGTTACTCCCAGTTTAGTATGGCAGGCAAAATTATTAAGTGAATTTACATTTGATTCTTGTGTCCAGATAATTTATAAAAAACATTAAAGACCACTGGCCCTAAATGCCAACATGTTCTAACCCCAATTAATAAAATCCTTTGAGCCCAACCCATCAGACAATTGCTCACCCAAAGTATCATGGAATTGTCCAGCTGTGTGCTGGCCAATTTATCAATAAGGATACTGTGACAGACATTATTAAAATCTTTGCTAAAATTAAAAACCACACACATTTCCTGGCTTCCCTTAGTTAACTACTAGTGTGACATTGTCATAAAAAGAAATTAATGTAGTTAAGCAGCACTTTCCCTTTGTTAACCTGTGCTGACTGTAACCAATGATTTTGTTGCTTTTCAAGTGTTTTTCAGTGTTTTTGTTGCCTCTCAATTGTTTTTCAGTAGGCACTGTGAGACTGACAGACCTGTAATTACCAGCCTTCCTTCTTTCCCTTCTTGAAAACTCAGGAAACATTTGCTAGTTTCCAGTCCACTGAGACATCTCCAGACTCCCAAGATGTTGAAAATAATGGAGAGAGGTCATGGGATACTATCAGCCAGCTCTCTCAGTACCCTGGAACGAGCCCCCTTGGAGTGATTTATGTGCATCCAGGTTAGAAAGCAAGTTCTGAGCAAGTTTGGAGTTGACAGAGAGTGTATCTTGTCCCCAGCCATGGTCTTCCAACACTGGACTCTGGGGGCGCCAGGGCTCCACTGCTGTTGAAGACAAGAGCTGAAAAAGGCTTTAATGTTTTTGCTTTGTCTATGTCCTTGTTTATGACCAGCCTTGTCAAGCAATGGACCAGTGTTATGTCTGATCCTCCTTTAGCTTTTAAAATATTGTAAAGCCCTTTTTGTTGTCCTTCACAGGGCTAAGCAGTCTGAACTCCAATAGAACTTTGCAGGCAGGAGAAACACAGTTTCTCCATACAACAGGGAGCAGCATTGTTGTAGCTCCCTGTGTTGTCTGTCCCATTTTCAATGTCGGTGCACCTTCATTTTCTGCCTAAGCTCTGGAAGCAGATCCCTGCTTAGCCAAGATGGTGTTCTGCCCTGCTAGCTTGATTTCTGACACTTTGAAATTGCCTGCTCCTATGAAATTGTCACTCATAAGTGTTGACAGAAAAGCAACCAGCATTCATGGACCCAAGTAAATTCAAAAGCAGATCCTCAGAGGAACTTACTAAGTAGCTCCTTCTGCACCCTGAAGTCTGGTCTCCCTGTGTCCTCTTTATTTTCTTTCCTCTTCATTCTTACACAAAAGGTCTCCACAGTGTCACCTCCAGCTGCAAGAACCATACATTCCAAACCATCCATTCCATAAAACACTATCCCTTCACCTTACTTGCTCTGCCTATGCCTCTTGAGGGGGGTTGTAAACCTCCAGCAAGGCACTGCAGTTACAGGATTCATCTCACCATGTTTTGCTTTTGCTAATGATGTGCTACCTTCTCCTGCATTTATAAACTTAAAGAGAAATTTTCAAATGCAATAGTAAGGATGGGAGTAATAGTCATAGATTTGAAGGGAGGATATAGCCATATATATAAATTTATATGACTGATCATTAGAGGAAAACTGAGCTTTATTTAAAAAAAGGGGACAGGTGAATGGCAAGGTCAGCACATTTGAAAATACTTATTTACACAAATCCACCTGTCTCTGTAGTTATGTCTGTCTTCTCTGTTGGTATATGTTGTTCCTGTAGTGAGGAGTTCACAAAATTGTTTGCAGGTGTTTAAGTTTTACAGCCATATTTTGGTTTTTGATTCGTGTGCCTTTTGAATACACAGACATAGAACTAAGTTCCTACCTTTTTCTTCTGGATGGAAGATGAGATGGAATAAAGCATATAGATCTCCTTACTTTCTTGTGTAGTTTTTCTTTGCTTTGTTGAGTGGTACAATTTGTGCACGTAACCATCCATTTGCCATTAGAAACACCAGCCAAAAAGTAAAGTTTGCATGTCATACCAAAAGTGGACTGTTTCCAGAGCTTTTTTCTCCTGTAGTTAGCTGCTCTCTGGGTGTCACTTTGAACTAATTTCCATACAATGAAACAAAAGAGTGCATTGTTTATATCACTGACAGATTGACCAAGAATGGTATTTTATCTCTACCATCCAAACAGCTGATTAATTTAGATGTAACAGGTCATGGGAAGAACAGGTATAACTGACATGATGCAGGATCAATACAGTTTAATTTCATGCTCTCTCTTTTGCCTTTTTAAAGCAAAACACCTGTTGAGTGATCTGCTGCTTTCCCAAGTAATGAGACTGTGATTTTCCTTTGATGCTGGTTTCGCTGTGAGGGGAGCCCTTGCATTGAGGTGCAGCTGGTTCGCACGCATTGTCGTCTGTTTACATGAAACTGCAGATCCACAGAAGAGGTCATAGAAAGATGGAATCACTGTTGAAGCTGAGTTGGAAGAAGCCCAGCCAGATAATTTAGTCTAACTCCTGGCCCTGCACAAGACATCCTAAGAATCATGCTGTGGGCCTGATAGCATTACCCAAACACTTGAACTCTGTCAGGCTTGGTGTTGTGACCACTTCCCTGAGGAGCCTGTTCCAGTGCTCAACAGCCTTCTGGGGGAAAAATTTTTCCTGATATTCAACCTAAACATCCACTGACACAGCTTCATGTGGTTTTCTTGAGTCCTCTCGCTGGTTACACGAGTGAAGAGATCAGTGCCTGCCCCTTCACTTCTTCTTGTGAGGATATAGAAGACCACTAAGAGATCTCCCTTCAGTCTCCTCTTCCCCAGACTGAAGAGACCAAGGCACCTCAGCCACCCCTCATATGGCTCCCCCTCCAGACCCTTCACCACCCTCCTTGCCCTCCTTTGGATGCTCACTAACAGCCTAATTCTGTTTTATATTGTGGCACCCAAAGCTGCCCCCAGCACTTGAGGTGAGGCCACCCCAGAGCAGAGCAGGACAATCCCCTCCCTTGCCTGGCTGGAGATGCTGTCTCTGATGCCCCCAGGATGGGATTGCACCTCCTGGCTGCCAGGGCAATGCTGGCTCATGTCCAGCTTGCCACTGACCAGGACCCCCAGGTCCCTTTCTGCAGCACTGCTCTCCAGCCTCTCATTCCCCAGTCTGTGTGCACAGCCAGGGTTGCCCTTCCCAGGTGCAGAATCCAGCACTTTCCTTGTTAAACTTCCCATAGCTGATGATTGCTCAGCTGTCTTATTTGTCAAGGTCTTTCTACCCTTCAAGGAGTTGACAGTCCTTCCAATTAAGTGTCATCTGCAAGTATTCCTTTGAGTCCTAGATCCAAGTTTTTAATGAAGTTCTTGAAGAGCACAGGGCCAAGGAGAGAGCCCTGCATAGTGGGGACCCCAGGTCTTCACTAGTGTCCCCACCAGTGTCTGATGTTACCCTGCTACTCCAGTGCCTGTCCACTGGAGTTTTCTCCCAGCAAACTGTAATCCAAATTTCCTGTCTGTTTGATTCTCTCTTGTATATAGGTATGTACGTATGGCCAAAGATTGATGAGAATAATAAAATAATAATTTTTTCCCACTTCTGCATAAATGAGGAGCATTAAGTCAATTAATATAATTTGGCAGATGTGAACATGTGTGTGTGTAAAATTGCAATTAATGAGTGAGTATTGCATCACATAATGAAAACAAGTGTGTGCTAACAGAATTGTAAAATTTTTTCCCAGAATTTGACTGAGAGGCCAGGACTCTGCAACATGGCATATTATCCA
This sequence comes from Pyrgilauda ruficollis, assembly GCF_017590135.1. Classification (NCBI taxonomy): domain Eukaryota; kingdom Metazoa; phylum Chordata; class Aves; order Passeriformes; family Passeridae; genus Pyrgilauda; species Pyrgilauda ruficollis. The sequence continues at coordinate 1,085,249 of NW_024511210.1, forward strand.
CAGAAAATGGATACTGAACCCTCTGAGACATTAAGAAATCTTAGGAAGAAAAGAAAGTTCTTTCCATGGCTCATACTCAGCTGTGTCACATCCTCTTGGGGATAATTAGAAGGCTGAGCCAGGGCTTGAAGGACCAGGAGCACCATAGATTTTAAATGTTGATTGAGGCATTTTGTCACTATAGTGATGGAGATCTTTGTGCTCAGGAATATGAGGTGGTGTTTTTCCTCAGGATCTCGTGTTGCTAAATGATGACGGAGTGCTGTTTTGTTAAGACACAAGGAGACAAGTGTATTCTGAAAAAAGTCTTGCAAAGTTGCCCTTTTGTTCCAGCAAATTCCAAAGCTCAAGTGAATAAAACTCACCAGCATGTCACAATGGTGTAGTTTTTTGTAAGTTTTTTAGAATATTAGCTGATGATCTGAATTTTGTCCAAATCATAGTAACTTTAAGACAGGTTTTAGTGTCTATTACATTTAATGGTGGGTTTTTTTTCCCCTCAAAGGATCTTTTATGTTACAAGTAATTCTTTCAAGAGTACTTAACTTTAAAGCTTTGATTTTTAGGAGAATGTGATTTTATGGTTTTAAGTATGTATTTCAAGCCTCAGTCTATGTATCCAGGGTTTGAGCACGGCAGTATTTTTCCAGTCATGGAAATAAATCTGGAGTTTCTCCACAGGTTGCAGCCACAACTAAGCAATAAATGCAATTATTTGAGCAGTGTGCCCATTTGTCAGCACAGCACGTGCTACAAGCAGTCACACAGGCTGTCTCTGCTGCCATTGTGTGCTGCTAGATATTAATAAATCAAGCATAAATTAATGACCATTCATTCAGCCATTAATTTTGGCTAGAAAAAAGATAAGAATATGATTCTAAATAGAATGATTTCATTCAAGTGGTATTATCATTAGAGGAAATATATATATGCATATCTTCACATTAAATTCCTGAACATTTCCAGCTAAAAATTTTCAAAAGTGGCGCAAAGAACAGAACATATGGATCTGTACAAACTCTTCTAAATATCTAATTTTCTAATTAAAAAAATTAGAGAGTTTTAGTGAGTATTTAGGATTTTAAAGTGGATTTTAAAGATTTTAAAGTGGGTTTTGAGGCTACAATAAGACATTCCAGTTGCTGATAGAGCAGGATAGATTCATTGACCAAGACCAATTTGGATAAATTCCTCTAAATCATACCACCCAAATACATTTATTCACATCAATTGATTAGAATTTTTTAAAATGACTTCTTTGTGAGGCTTTTGATATTTTTGCTTTCAACCCAGCTCTTTTGTCTACCATGAAAATCTAATGAAGATTACATCCTGCTGTACTTTTGGTTTAAATTCCAGGTTTTTAGAAAAACTTGAAGCACAATATTTCATAAATATCAGAGAAATTGCAAGTGGCTTTAGAAACAGTAATTGTAAAAGCGTGTTGGCATTCCCTGTAGTTTTTCTGACTTAGTTGTTAAATTTCCTTTCCACAAGGGGCTCAGAGACCTCTACACAAATGAAGCTCCTTCTACAAGTAGATTTAAGTTGTAACTCTTTTCTCAGTCAATACCAGAGGGGCATCAGAGCAATGTTACTTGTGTTTCTGTTTATGGCATTCCCTAATCAATGTTCAGCAGCTGAACTCGTGGACTTGGGAATTAATATTTGAAAAGAATGCAAGTCAGCTTTTGAAAGTTTCTGGCGTGAAATTAATCAATCTGATTTGTCATCTGACGGTGCCTTTCACCCTTACCAGGGTCCCCCCCAGCGCCAGTGTCACCTTCCTGCCCTGCTAGCACTGCTGCAGGCTGGTGCCCCTAGGGGAAGTTTTGACCCCCATCCCACCTCAGTCGCTTCCTGCTGCAGTCTCCTGCTGCTCCCAGACTGATTGGCAAAATCATCCACTCAGCTGTGAAAAGATGTGGGATAATGAGCGTAGTAGGCACAGACTTACCAGTTAATGCTGTTCAGATTCAGCTGAGAAATTTGAATGCAGAGTTAGGGAAATTAAGTAGTACATTAGGATGAAAAAGGTGTCTCTGCCAGCACAACAACTGTGCCATGCCTTCGGACTGTTTTTGTATCTACTTCCAAAACTCCCTAATTTTATCATGTCCTTTGACAGGCAGAATATACATTTTGCATGCCTCTAGACAAAATGGCATTTTAAAATCCCATCCTGAAAAGAGTAACCTTTAGCAAAATCTGTCAGAAAAAAAAAAAAATATTGCCCTAGGTCATGCATTAAGTTTAGAAACAGAGGAAAAATTCACCTTGAAATATGTAAAAATGAACATTCAGTGTATTTCATGGTTGTAGAAATGGTTTCAGCTGCTGTGTAGAAGTGTGAAGAAGGAAATTACAGCGGTTCTTTGTGCATAGGCTGTGGCACTGTAACTTAAAAGCTGTTTACAAGCAAAATTGACACTTGCACTTTCCTGAGGCATTAATGTTTATACAAAACATGAAGTCATGATTCTTTGGTGTCATTGCTTTTTTCCCTAGCTGGATTTATCTGTTTTGCAGACGGCTATCACTTCAGCAGTGTGCAAAAGGGTATGCAGACCAGTACTTTCCACATCTTCTTCATTATGGGTTTTCATCTGAGGTAGAAATAATTGTGTATTGCCATCCTCAGATTTTGCCTACTATGCATACTTCAGCTCTTGAAATATATAGTAAGTGTTTCTGACAAAGCGATGGAGATTTGAACAAAGGGAATAAAATGTGACATGTTTGCCAACAATGGAAACTTTCACAGTGTTCAACAAACTCATCAGGACTATGGCCAGTTCTCTAAACCTGTCTGCACTGAGACTATTTTCATATATTTTTATGTATTAATAGCATTCTGTATCTTCTGATTTCATTGCTATTGTATAGAGCTAAATTAAAGTGGTTTGGACTTTTTTTGTTTGCTTGGGTTTTAGTTTATTTATTTGGTTTGGTTTGGTTTGGTTTGGTTTGGTTTTTTTGGGGGGTTTTGTGTTTTTTATCTTTCAAGCTTTGTATGCTGTAAAAAGAACCTTGTGTAAATGAAAACTGTTTGTTCTCAGTCTCTGATTAGTATTTGAACTCCCAGGGTAAGGGGAAATCTAGCACGTATCTCCTTGCTATGTTAGCTCCAGTGACAAGTCTCTCTTCAAAGGTTTGCAGCCTCTTCCTGTCTCCTGTCTCCTGACCCTGGTTGCCCTTTCCCACATCATGTCAAAATTTGACTACTTCTTCTTGTGCTAATACAATTGTTTGTGGACTGTGCTGTGGATGGGATCACTGCACTAAGCTGACTTAAGAAATTGATTATGTGCTTTGATTAGTGATCCAGTCTGCCCCGCAGCCTCACAGTCACATACTGATGAGAGCAGCAAGTAGAGGAACTTAAAGAAACATTCAACTGTGCAGATACAAATATAAACTACAAACCAGACTAGAAACACTAACAGGCTGTACTGTGATAAAAGTACTTAATGAAATCTAGTTGCTGACTGAGTCAAACCTTAAGAAACAAAATGAAATGTTCACGATTCACGTGCATTATAGCAAATATTAACCCACAGACAACATCAGACTGCAAGTTTAACCCTTTTATTTATGTATATTTTCAAATATTGCCTTTGCATCTCTGATTTTTGTGTTTTGTAGTTTTTTTTGGGTAAGATTGATAAGTCGGCATTCAATATTTTTCCCTTTCCTTTTCATATATCCAGTAAAATATTTTCCAATGTGGCTAATAGATGTAAGCGATGTTTTATTAACTTTAAATTTTGAGGAAGACTTATAGGACCAGTCCCATTTTCACTGCACCTACAAAATACTTTTTTATAATTTTTTGACTGCTTCTTTTTGCAAGTACTTCCAGATCCATGCTTATCATTCTTCCTGAGATATTCTTCTTTCTGTTATTAAAGAAGTACAGGAGTCTACCAACAGAATTTTTAGAATATGACTATTACTTTCTGAATACTTGAAACATAGTCTAACTAGGGATATTCAGACATGATTTGAAATTTTTTAGGGATTAGAAGCCTTTCCCAAGTATACAAAACACAAGATCTAGGATATTATGAAATGATAATATGAGAATGCAGCAAAAGGGGAAAATACTGGTTCAGAAAAAATTGTAAAGGCAGGCTTAATCTCTTGGGAAATATTTCAAACATATGATATTAATTCTCCAAGAGAAATAGCAATATGTTTCAAAACAAAACAAAAACCCATGCAGCTCCATGCTAAAGGAAAATGAAAAGTAAGGTAGTCAGCCTCACTGAATTAATTTCCAGGTAAACTTCCTTCAGACACCTAAATGACAGCTCCAAAGAAAAAAAAGGCTTTCACAGTCCTGTGTGTAAGAGCATCCAGACACTCAGGAGCATCTGGGAAGGTAGGCTGTTCTGCAGATGCTTACACTCTTTTTCAGCTGGGTAACACTGGAAGAATTTCAGATAAAGAATTATGATGGAATTATCTGGTTAAATACAAATATTTAGTGCAAGTACTTAATGTTTTATTTGTAACATATTCTTTCAGATTTTTACTTCCAAACCTGACTTATCTTGTAAACTACATTTTGGCTTTCTTCCACTGTTAATTTAGATCATAGGCCAATCCGCATAAAACTGGTAAACTCAGGGTATAATATCTGGATATAAAGGCAGAAACAAGAGTTCTAACAGAACTGCAAGGAGGTGCAAATGCAAACCAGCAGATAAATCAGAATCTATCTAATTTTTAATTAAGATTTTTAAAATTAAAATTAATCTTAATCTTAAAAATTAAGATTTTTGAAATCAGTATCAGGCTGTTCTATTAAAGCCATGCAATTTAAGCTTGTCTTTGGTAAAATATGGCTATAGTGACAGAAGAATAATCTATGTAATTTCCTCCACGTGCAGAACTGTAGATCTGAATACAGCATGAGAGCATACTCCTGTGGGCACTGTGCAACTTCCTTCCTCAGTAAGGCACTTAAGCACTTAAACATTAGTGTTTGTCATAGGTAAGTGCATTGCAGAAGAGCTTTTTCAGCAATAAGAATAAAGAAGGTGAATAACTTCTTTGATTCTTTTAATCCTAGCATGCCAAACCTAAATAGTAAACGAAACATTCATGAAAGATTTATGACTTACGAAATTAGTATCTTCTTATATTTCAGTGAGTGAAACTTCACCAGCGCCACCCGCTAAATGACAGGCAGGATGATATTGTGGTATGCTTCATCTTGAACCACCCAGCCTTCAGACGCTCTCCTGTATATCCAGCACCTGCAGCAGCCCTGTGAAACACCACAATGACTAAACAGGACAAGTCGACAGAAGGAAATGGTAATTGCAAAAATAATTATGCAACTTTAGCACATATTCATTTTCTGCATGTAGCTCAACAATGTGAAAATTCTATTTTCTTTTACTTCTTTTTAATATAAAGTCTTGTTGGTCACACTTCATTATCTTTTGTTCAGAAATGTGTTTTATTTGGAAGTTGATTAGTTGTAGCATAGTAGTGTGGCTTTCCATTGATTAGTAAATCAAAAGATTTTGACTACATCCGTGTTACTTGTCTTACACTTACATGTAGTTTGCAGGAAATACTAAGAAAACAGTGTTACTTTGTGTCTTCTCTAAGGTGGATAAAAAAATGCCTCTTTTTCTTACTGCTTTCCACATTTATTATGAAATGTCAAACATTTTTTATAGTAAGATTAACACTATTTCTATATTAATACTACACTGTTCTGGATGTAAAAAATGTTTTTTGTAGGATAATAATGCCTAATGGCTTATTCTGGGGATGTGCAATGCAAGTCTAATATGGGAAGAGTTTTCAGTTCTCATGAGCAGAGCTACTCTTTCTAAAGCAAAGATCTCTATTGTATGCAACAAGCATGGTGTTTCTTGTCTTCAGCATGGGAGAAAATTGCCAGGGACCTTATTCTTTAGGTCTTGCTAAGTACCAGGGCTGCTACTACTAGACAGAGCTTCCTAGATTTTTAATCCATAACTGTAACTCTCAATATTAATAAAATATGTTCTACTTAAATAGAAAACATCAGAAGGGGCTGCTGAGAATTTTGACAGAATATAACAAGCAGTTAATTTTAAAAGTCCATCCTATTTGATTTCCTTTTATTGTCTGAGATCCTCTTATTTTTCTCTGCCTCAATTTTTTTTTCTACAACACCCTTTACTGACCAGTTTAATTTTCAAGCAGTATATGTTAATGGAACTAATTTTAACACAAGAGAATCACAGAATTTAGTGTAACATAGGCAAAGTACTTAATGGATACAAAAGAATTTTTATCTCCATAAGAAACCTTATAAGCATGACCACAGAACATGCACATTTTTATAAGCATTTATAATGAACAAATTCTAAGACTAACAAGGTTCTAAATTTGCCATTAACATCTGCATTTTGCTTGAAAATACCTGACTGCATTGACTTGTATTGTGATTCGGTGATTTTGTTATTAATTTGTATTATAGGGGATATTATTCCCATGGCAAGCCAATACTGCACAATTTTTATCTGGAGAAGGTAAAGATTTTGGTTGCTGAATCATGAGCACTCTTTGGCACTTCTTTTTTTTTCCCATGAAAATTTATCTTGTATATATAATTTACAGTAAAACCTAACAATGACAGTTATGTGTGTATTTGGAGATGAGATCATGTGAGTAAGCTTAGAACTGCATTATGATTTCAGAACATTTGAAAAGGCGAACCTCCATTACAAGAACTGAGACACTTCCAGAATGTAGTTCTCCATCCACTTCTAACTTAAAAAGTCCAGGGGCTGGAGCTATATAGCACAGAGTTCAGAAGACAATCTACTTGCAGTTTCTTTACAGGAGATTTTGTATCATCACTGCTGACAGTCCTGAGGAATATTCTTGCAACAGTTTCAAATAATGCATTTTTGCTTCTTGGCATCTTTGTCTCTAGTGAAACCCTTCTTGGATTGGTGATTCTTCTTGTTTCACAGCAAGTCTGCTGCAAAGTCTAAGATAGTAGGAGATGTATGGTTCATTATGACGAGTTAATGAATGTGAATTCATTGTTCTTGGCATCTCATACAGGAAAGGACAACCTAGGTCAAAAATCTTCAGAGTGGGTTTTCAAAAAGGAGCAGTTGGAAAGTGCCTATTACCCTCTAAATACAGGAAAAAGAATATGTGGTCATGTCTAGTTATCAGCCTTAAATGACCTTTCTTCTCCTGATATAGTAAAAAATATAATTGACTTCCTATCCACTAAGAACCCTTCACTTTTAACTTGAATGTAAACTCTTTTCTCCATATATGAAAGTGTTCTTCCCATTTTAACAGCATTATAAGTGAATGACAATGAGCTAAATGCATCCAATTTCAGAAATGGAAAAGGCCAGATTGGTATGGTTTAGTGCAGTCTTAGACTTCTCAAGGTGCACTGAACACAAAATTCTGATCCTAATTCTTGCAGTAAAGCCTGCAACAAAAATGGAAAATTGCCCACCACTGTCCCATTGTATGATGAAGACCAAGTGCAAGTGTTGTGTCTTGTTGTTTCACTGCAGTAACCACAGTGCCCTGCAAGCTGCTCAGCTCTCTAGCCTTGGATGAGGAGAAGCACCTCAACGTTAGGCCTTTGTAGGGCTAAGTAGGAAAACACAGCTATATCCACAGGGATGAAGTAAGGTACAGAGGCTTGGAAACTTTTACACATTTTCCTGGAGGGAGTGAAATACTGAGGGACTTCTCACTGAACGGTCTTCCCCCTCTACATTTTGTAGGCTTTATAACAGTAATATCAGATTTTAGAATCCTTGCACTGAAATAATGCAATAAACAACTTGTTTATCCCTGAGAGGAGGATTAGCCTAGAAGAAGTCCTGACCCTCAAACTGAGAGAGAGCTACCAAACCTTGCCATGTGTAAGTACAGCCCAGAATGAAGTTGGGGAGAAAGAGGAGAGTGCAATCAGGTGATGTATCCTCTGCTAGCTACAGTGTCAACATGACCTATGCAAGCTCAGTCTCTGACCTTTCAGTAAGAAACCAGTAATTTTTTCTTAGCAATGGAGAAGATATGAGTTCTTTATGGATGTGAATTAAATGGATTACTTTGTTCTCTGTGGTCTTCAGCTGTATTTTTCAAATATTGATTTCAAACATTTAAAATATTAGGTGGGTAGATTTTCTTTACTGCAGAGAGGGAAAACCCATTGCCCCAGAGACAATTTCTGGAAATGATTCAGGCATATAGTCCTGTAGGGCAGAGCATTGTACATTAAGACCAGTAAGTCTTCCAAGACCTTGGTGTCCTTATGCCATTGATTTCATAGCATAAATTTTTATCTACTTTGGTATTTATGATATGCCAATTTAGATGGAAAAAACAAACAATATATTAACCAGTTTGTGTACAACTGAATAATAATTATTATTTTACTTTATAAATTTATAGCTATTGCTGGTCAGGATACATTTTTTTGAGTTGTGTGATTTTTATGTTTGTTCATTGGAAGTAGAATTTGTGACCCTTACTGGGAAAAACAGAGGAAAAATAAAGCATGGTCTGAAATACTGAGTGTTGTGGTTGCTCTATAAATGTAATTTTTATTTGAGGTTTCTGTGTTTCAAGCTCTCTTCTTTTATGTGCAAGGCAAGCCAAGGTGTTCTTCCCAAAGTCTGGAAAGAGACTAAGAGGATAGGGTCTCTTGTGCTAAGGTCAAAAATATTACATGTTGAAGCCTTCACTAATTCACTTTTCTAATAGACTTTCTGTGATATCTTGATGTTTTATTTCTGGTGTATTTCACAGGTGTTACTTCCAGCGATATTTATTGTTAAAGGACTGTTGTGAGATAATCTCATATATCCTAGATTAGAAAGAATAATATGGAAATGTATGTAAATATACGGAACTGAGTGTTACATAACAGTACCCTTTTTGACTAGCAATTGCCAGGCATTTATTGTCTAATACAATTTTGCATTTCTGACATTTCCTCCTGTTGAAGGCTTAGTTTATTATCTAAGCTGATGCCTTTCCAGCACTTAAAGTACATGGTCCAGTTCAGAGGAAAATATAGTACTTGCTTAAAAGGCTCTGTTGGCAGATGATCCATTTCATTGGCTTGACAGTTAATTAAGTAGAAATTTATTTTTATATCATATACAAAAAGTCAGACATAATTTTTTATATACAGGTTGCTTTGCATTCCACTGAATTTTTTTGTAGTAACAAAATGCAGAATTGCTTAGCAGCAGTCAGCTTTACACAGTAGTAGTGGGAGCACAGATATTGCAAGAGTGAGCCATATTCTATGAGTTAGTTTCAAGAATTATTATTCCTCTCACAGTGAAAGACCCATAAAACTATGTCAGTATAGAATAAGTTAAAAAAAATCCAAAGCATGGAATCTGGGTAATAGCTTCTGAGAGAAGATGTAAAACCAGCTCGGGAAATCAAGGTAAGGGTAAAACTACTCTTATGATCTGCTAAATAGACACCTGATAGAACAAATGCTACAGTGTTATGCATTTTTTTTCTGCCCTTAGTTTCCTAAGCAGCCAACATGTCAATGTTTGGAGCCCTCTCCCTGAGCTGTCTGATATTCTGCCTTTTGTCTGTAACTTGCAGGTTGGTCTAAGCCCATATTCAGGACACCTTCTTTAAGTCTTATAGTCTTATTTATGGCTATAGTCTAAATAAGACTTCGGGTAAAACGATAGCTTACTTAGATTACATTATCACTGCCCTTAATCTAGAAAGATGAGAAAGTTTCCCTTAAACTACTTGGAAAAAAAAAAGAATATTATTGGATTCCTAGACTAAAAGGAGTTATGGACTATATCTTCAAATATACTTAATGATACATATGCAAATATACAGTCATTAGGACAAGATGATGTATCCTGGAAGGTGTAGCAGTTGAGCTTTTGCTCTGGGTCAGACTAACTCAAATTAGCTGAGTCAAAGGCTGCTATTAGCCCTATGAATATTAACACTGTGAAGATAAGAGGTTCTATCATGACTTTTCTGGAAAAATTGGTAATTCTAGACAGTGCTTTTGTGACACTTAGTTGCTTTTACAGGAGGATTCATTGAACTTTTGATAAGTGGGACCATATGATCTGTTTAAAATTCCCAGTATTAGTTTACAAATTTCTCATATAGTGAAGATTTTTCTCATATAGTGAGGATCTGCAATGAATACTACAGTTTAACAAACCGAAGCATAAAAAATACATTTTGGCTCCCTGTAGGATGCAAATACAGTGCCTGAGGAACGAACTCTACTGTTTGTTGATGTTGTGGTTTACAGTAGAACATCTAAATTAAGTGCTAAACTGCATTTAGATACAGTGTCATCACAAAGTGTTATTTGTGTTTGAACATTGTTGAAATGTTTCTCCGGTAATTCATTGAGAGAGGCTTTTACACAAGCATCTGAATTGTTGCATTGTGAGCTGCCTAGCCTGTTCCTTTCCTCTTTGAAAAGTATAATGGAGTTTATAATCTGAAGTAGTTGTTTAATAATAATAATAATAATAATAATAATAATAATAATAATAACAGTAATGTCTATTTTCCTCCTGTTACTTAAATGCCCAGGCAACTATCAACACTGGTCGTTCAATAATAAGTACAAAACAATCAGACACAAAAGTTATTAATGCAGCTTGTCTGAAATACAAGTTGCCAGAGGTAGCTGCAATGTGGGTGCAGTGTGGAGTGGTTGTGTAGCTTACATGAGCCCATACATATATGTGGTTCAGCACACTTCTCAGGGGTGACAAAGCTCTTCCATTCCCTCTCCTCTGGGATTTTTTTATCTTCTAAACTGCACCAACTGCTATCACTGCTGTGACCATCAATAACTTTTAGTTCTACCTTGAGCTTCAGCAAAATGCTCTCTGCATGCACCTGTGATGTGAAAGAGGTCTCTTTTTTGTAGATGTACCAGAATGAGAAGGGCACACCTCTAACAGTCTTCATATTAACACACTTTGTCTCCATTTGAGGTTCGGTTTGGAGATACAATTTTAAATCTTTGCAGACATAAATTTTGAAGGTGCACTAGTGCTTGCTGGGCAATCTGTAATACCCATTTCTAGATGATAGTCCCATGTAATCACTGGTCTTGCTTTCTAGGTTTTGTTTTATGGCAATATCTATTTTTGCTTGATTTTAGGCTTTTTCCTTATTTTTCAAAAATTGTTCTTTATCACTCATGTTCCTGATAATTCAGATGAAAAAAACCCCATGAATTTCTGAACACCCAGAACTTAATATTCAGATACACTCATAGCAGTGTTTTCAGTGCTTTTTCCAGGGAGTCTGAAATCTGTAAATTAGATTTTTATCTCAAACTTTCAGTGTAGAGAATTTGCTATCCTTATGCTACTAGAATTAAACAGATTCCAGCAGCTGTCTTCTACCTTGTTGAAGTCTCTGTGTCTCACAATCCCTTGTCACTGTCATTGCTATGTCTATATGATGTCAACTCAAGCTTGGTAGACTTCACTGCTGATGCATGTTTTAGTATATATGAGTTGTATGGCCCCATCAGGCTGCACTGAGGCAAATCTCTAATCAGTAAAGTGCTTTCCTTGGAATTTCTGTTTGGCCGGAGATGATCAGCCACAGCATTTGTTTTGATAAGAGGCAGTGCCTTACTGTTGCATGCGAAGTATCTCTTTAGAGGTGTTTGTTTTCATCTTCACAAGCTTTCAATAGCAGCACAATGGTCTTTATCAAAGGAGATCCCGTTACTGTCAGCAGCAGAAGGCATGTGTCCAGGCAGAACAAAGGGGCACTTATTTTCACATTCCAATCATAATATCAAATGACAACATTTTTTCATAATCTTAAAATTGTGGTGCAGACACTGTAGAAGTATAGAAAGTGTTAATTACAATTAGATGCTTTGTGTAGGGAAGTTAGACTCAGTTTTAATATGCCAGTTAAATTCTGGCTAATAACACTTTGCCTGTTACTACACATAGTGAAAGAAGACCCTGGATTCCTCCTTGTTTGCAGCCTGACATTCCCTTCATTTTACTCCTTTTCTTTGATACTAGGCAAAGTCAAGAAGTTAGCCACAGCAGTCCCTAAATAAATCAATTTGTGTATAAATTTTCGATGAATTGGTAGTGGCTTAGTAAAATTTATAAAAGAAACTGGGCAACCAGGCAATATGAAGAAAGAATATAAAGAAAAAATCAGAAATGTTACAGATGATTAAAAACGGAAGATACCTGCAGTTTGTTACCTAAAAAAAATGCAACTGTAAGGATCAGCACCTATCACCTGTCCAAACTGGACAACAGGGAACATACAGATTATATGGGAGTGGAACAACTACTAGCTACTTCTACTATTTCATGGTAATCTCTATCAGTCTTGTCATTAATTTCCTATTACCACCTATTTCTATAAATACCACCAAAGTGTCTAAAGTGTTTAGCCACACACAGAAGCTCAAAAATACCTGAAAAAGGCCCATTAGAACTTGGCTTCTCAGATATTGCTTCTGAAGAAACTTTCCTAAGGAATATCAGTAGCAGTTTCAGAAGCAGTTTCACATTACTTACAAGTTATGTGTTCATACCAATGTATTCAAAGAACACATTAATTAGATACCATGATGAATATAATATGTACAAGAGTATTTTTATTATTTAGTTTATTTTCCATAAACCCATGATCATAGTTTCAAAGTGCACCAGGCAATTAAGTGGATAATTTTCTGCTTATTAATAATAGCACAGACATTGTCTCTAATTGAGCTTATTGAGAATGTTTGAGAATGAAAAATTAAGCAAGGTGTTTCTAAAGATAAGCACTACAATCTTCTTAAAATAGACTATCCCTCTAAAGCCTTTAATGTTAAAAACATCTCATGTGGTAGAGTGGTTGAATAGAACTTTTATGTGGTAGAGCATACAAGTGAGCTAGATCAAGTTTTTTCCCTGTGTTTAGAGATTTGTCTGCTGGAACTGAGAGTAGGTCTGCTCTTTCTTTGGGATTTGCACTCTTCAGGTGTGCTGCAGGTCTGGAGCTTCATGCCCTCCAGTCAAATCAGAAAATGACTCTTTTAGTATTTTTTTAATTTCAGCAAGTTATTTATATCTCATGTTTATGAAAATCTCAGAGAATTGTTTGAGAAGTGTTTCCATCCTTGTTCTCCAAATTTTAGCATCCTTCTTTCCTATATATTGCTTCCATAAGTAAGAGTTCTTCCCTTTGAGGAATATTTATTTGAGTGCTGAAGGAAAGTGTGACTGTTTTTTCTGTCTTCATCTTACCTCTTGAAAACTGTTTGCCATGTTCCAAAAGGCTGGGTTCGTAAAATATTATAAAGAGGTACAAAACAGAACCTCTTTACCAATAATTTCTTGAAACCCCTGAATTCCTAATGATTGATCTACCCTTCACATCCACTGGCCTTCTTTTTTTTCATTTGACAGGTGGCAGTGATGACAATGAAGAAGGCAGTGCAATTGAGAATGAAGAAAATGCCAAAGGAACAGGTCAGTAATGTGGATTACTTTGAGGGCAGACACAGATGCTTTCTGATTATTAGTAAGAATGAAGGAGGGGGAAAGGTCTCCTTCTAACATATACTCTCCTCTAATGTGTTTGTATGTTTTTTAATCAATCACAGATAAAGGGAGGAAGAGAGCAACACCAAGAACCAGAAGAGCACATGCCAGAGGGAGAGACAGGCATGGTGATGAGGAAGATGAGGATGATGAACATGGGATGAGGAGAGCTGGGCATCGCAGGCACAGAAGCCGTAGACGAGGACGAGCAGCTGGAAATGAGGCCAGTGATTCTGATATGGAACCTGCAAAAGCCAGGAAGAATCAAGAAAATCAGAAATCCAAGGAAGATGACGAAGAAGATGAAGATGAGAAAGAGGGTAAAAGTGGGAAAGGTAAAAATGAGAAGAAAGGGGACAAAAAGTCTGATAAAAAAGGGAAAAAAGAGAAGGCCAACAAGAAGAAAAAAGACAAAAAGAAATCAGGATCAGGGTAATTAAGTTTTTTTTTTCTTTCCTTACAATAAAACCATAGTTATCTTACATAAAACTTGTTTTCACTTGTAGCTGTGAAATACCAAGAGTCAATATGACTACCTTACTTGTGACAGTCACATTGGAGCTAGACAGATATTCTTTGTCCTGCAATGAAGAAAAGACAGCTGAGTGAAATGGAAACTTTCCAGAAAGTCATATCTAGTTATATTCCAAGTATATGAGCTGTTTTCTAGAGAAAAGGAATGAAAATGACATAGGAGAAGAGAAAGTGGTAGAGGGAAGTTATAACATGTGAGATCTGCCCCGCTCTTTTCTTTCCGCAAAACTAAAATGCCCCGAACTCCAAGCTGATTACTTTCCAAGAAAGCCAAGTTTTATTTCCAGTAAAGAACTAAAATCTTGATGCTTCTCAGAAGATCACATTATTGTTTCCCTGCCAGTTTTGAGCCAGCTCTTTAAATTTCAAGAACCTGGAACCAAAAACTAGAATGGGATTTTCCAATCTGTCTCCCACTCACTTCCTCTGAAATGTCACTTTTCAATTTTCCAAAGTACCTAATACAACCTGGGGTCTTTATAAGACTCCAGTGACAGGGAGCCCTTTAGAAAAACATTTATTTCTCTGCCATCCTAGCATTCTCTTGCTCCTTGTCCCTTCTTGTACTTCTGAAAGGAAGCAACTCCTGGGAGCTGTGTACAAGGGAGCAAATGGAGCTGTCTCAATGGAGAGGGAGAGAAAATCCCATTCCTCATTCAGCACTTGTTACAGCTGTTTTTGTTCCCAGAGGCATCACTGCACAGCAGGACTAAAAACAAAGAAAAAAACACACTAAGATATGCTGTTGTATTAATTTGTCTGTGATCCCATTTCTATATCTTTCTACTTCATTTCCCTTCCCAATGAGAATGAGAAGGCTTAGAATCTTTCTTTCTGCTGGCTTTTCACTGTGCTGGCAATTATGCTCCTGTCTGCAGTTTCCTGTACTCACAGAGCAACAGCCCTGACTGTGTAAACCTATGTTCTTTGCTTATTTTTGTCTTCATTGTAAACATTTACCCAGTGTTAATTAAAAAAGGCCACTGAAAATAGAAAATTGAACAAGGGCGCAATGTTTTTAGTTGTCTTCCAAAGTTCTTAATATTAAAATACATAATTTTGGACTACATAACTTGAAATTGCTGCCTGAACAAGACATTGATCTTAAAGTAGTAAGACTAACAACATTTGAGGAAAAACTGAAGACATTCTCAAAGATAACTCAAGAGTATTATATTTTTAGACTCACAGGACCTTCTGAAAAGACTGCAGAATCATAAGAATATTTTAAAGTATTTTCAAAAGGAAAAACAGGATAATGTAAGAATGAAGGATAGCAGACTGGTGATCAGTTTGTCTGTGATTAAGATAAAGGGTTTGCAAAGCTTCAGAATGGAAAATAAGGTTGGTGGTATAGAAATATAGCCACTCTAGCAAGTCCAGGAGGACCTATAACAACAACTCTCTAGAGTTTAGACATAGACCTTGATGATGCAGTTTTTTAATTGCCAAGGTGTTTCAGCATGAAATAGCAGGAAAAGAGCATAATCAGAAGTTGAGAAAGAAAACACAAGAAAAATTTCCCTAAATGAAAAGTGGAACTATTTGACAGAGAGATAATATTGTATTTATCGCTGTCTTGGTGGCTTTTGCTAAACTCTAGAAACATTGCCCGTTTTGGTGAGATCACAATGCAAGACAATAGAATCTGCTGCAGTTGCTGTCTTCCCCATCTGTACTTTTCATTTAAATCAGGAAAATCTCTCCATCCGCTACTTATTCTACATAAAGGACATGAGGGAATCCTAGAAGAACTCTGCATTGATTTTCTGGTTTAGTTGTTTTGTTTTTTCAAGACTTAAATATTCTGCCCTTGGTTAATTTGTGGTAGTGAGTTTCCCAGGGTAATGCCATGGTTCAAGGAGTTGTTTCTTGGTGCGTTTTAAATCTTCTGTTCTTAGATGTTAACGGTTGTTGATGAGGCTGACTGTTGCCTGTTATTGAGGGTATGAAGACAGCCTGCTCTAGTGTTTATAATCATCAACCCCAAAATATCAATGATAAATTGCTCCTTTATTCTCCCTGTGGAAGTTGGAGATGTTCATGGGTTAAAAAAATGGTTTAGTTCTTTACTCCCTTGTTTCATTTTGTCTGATTGATTTTAGAAACTCTGTGCTGTCACATGGAAAAAAAATAGGAAGGAGATCATATTCTTCCTACTATTTAGCTCTATCTGTGAGTAAATTGACTTTTGTTTAGTTCACTTGAGAGTATAAAACTTCTGTGAAAGCTTGGAGGTACATTGAAGATTAAGACACTACTTTTTTGTAACTGAATAGCATTAACTGTGAGGCAATGCTATGGGGATTATCTGTGTAAATAGAATTTACACACACAACACAAAAAAAAAAAACTAGAAAAAAAGATTTCAAATTTAGTCACATTGATTAAATTGTCATGCTATACCCTCAAAGTCATACCAGTCTTGTTGTGTAACGTCCTTGCTCAAAGAAAATATTTTCATCCTAATTTTTAATGCTACACACAGAAATAATGAGAAAAGTAGATTATATCCATAAAGAGGAGATGAAACTAAAACCAATACAGAGATGTATAGTAAGGTCATAAAACCAAACTAGAGGTTAACAGAATGAAGAAATTCATTGTGTGTTCAACTTGAAGAAGCACTTGATTTCAAGAACTCTACTGACTTAGATGTGTACTGAAATGGATCCAAGGAGGATGGGGTGTTTGCATCGAGATATTTATTGACACTTGATGCTTTATGTTAGCCTGCAGGTCACAGTGAACCCTTCTGGCCTTCAAATGTGTGAATAAAAACCTTTTATGAAAGGCTAAGACTTTTGGTTGCAGAAGACAGAATTTTGGTTTCCTGCCTTGAATAACATGGTGTTCCACCACTTGAGCTGAAGGAAAAGTCTGCTGTTACTCCGCCAAATTTGGTTGCATAGTGTAAACACATTAGAAAAATACTGCTTTCTTAAAGAAACTCTGAAATTTGGATTTTTTATTATTTTTCTGGTTCCAAAGGAAAGTGAAGAATGGAAGATGAGACATGTTTGTAAAGACAAGCCAAGCAGTAGCTGGCAAAGTGCACAAAGCCTTTATTATCCTGGCTTGACCTCTTGTGTTCTGTTAAGCCTCCTTTTCTCAGTAAGGTCATTAGCACAAAGCCCTCATGTTTCCCACTCTTTCTCTGCAGCATTCTAAACCAGGAAATTCCAACTTTGCATAACCCACCAATCTTCCATTAAAGGACACATTTAATGCCAGGCACATCACTCTGCTTAGTAAAATGGAGAACAGCTGATTGCAACAATAGACTCTGAGCTCTCTCAAATCAGACTTTTAATCCTTCTGTTCTTCATGAAGACATGACTCTCTTTGCATTTTCCCTCAAAATTTTATGCACAAATCACTTTGTTATCCTTTATCCATCTGACTTCAGTTTTCATACCATTCTCAACTTGCTATTCACAATACTGGTGTGACAATAAATAGACGTGGTTCTCAGTAGCAATTTTTCTTTATGTATCTTCCAGTTTTCTGTTTTTTTGTCATGTAATGCCCAACATGGTAAGACTGATGGGTACAACTCTCTAAGGTGACAGTCTATTCAGTATGGGCCACAATGATGCTCAGAGGTTTGAAGTATCTCTCCTACAGAGCAGGCTGAGAGAATTGGAATTGCTCAGCCTAGTGAAGAGAAGGATCTGGGGAGATCTGCCTTAGGGCAGCTTATGAAAAAGAGGGAGAAAGACTTTTAATATGGCCAGACACTCACAGAACAAGGGGCAAAGGTTTTAAACTGAAAGAGAATACATTTATATTAGATGTTAGGAAGAAATTTTTACTCAGAGTGTGGTGCAGCACTGGATCAAGTTGCTCAGAGAAGCTGTGGATGCCCCAAATCTGGGGAGTGTTCAAGGCCAGGTTGGATGGGGTCCTGAGCAACCTGATCTAGTGAATGGCATACTTGCATAAGGCAGAGAGGGTTGGAGAGAGAAGATTTTTTCCTTCCAACCCAAACCATTCTATGGCTCTACGATAATAAGTAGCATTTTAACCTTTAATGGCAGGGTGACCCACAGCCATGGAAGCCCCTTCTCTTTGCTGACTTCTGTGTGTCTGAAAGTTTTCAGCTCATCCCCTAATGTTTTGCTATAATTAAATAAAATTTATGAAGACCATAAGCAGATGATCAGTAAGAAACTTGCATTTTTCTGTGTTTCAGATAGTATTTTGCCTTTATTTTCTTTGTTTGTTTTGAATCCTGTAAGTATTCTTGCTGGTAAACTCTTGTGTCATTTATACCATTTAGATCCTAAAAAGACCTGTGTTATCTGTTTTGTTAGAAGAAAAGTTATATTTTTTAAATTATTCAGGAGATAGAACCTATACGTTAGGTAATGAATGATTCAGCATTCACATCAGATCTTGGACATCAAACTCTCAGAAAGGTGAAGTATGAGCAAAAGAGTCTGAAATCTACTTGCTTGATAAAGTCTGAATGAATTTTTCTCCAATCAAGCCAGAAACCATTAAAACCCCCCAAACAAATCTGCAGTACACTTTTAAACATTCATAAGACAAAGAAACAAGCAAGCAAATCAACAAAAGAAGCTAAAGAAAGCACAAGAAGAACAGACAGAAATGCATCAAACTGCTATCACCAAGACATCACTCAGTGGTAGTTGCCACTGTCAGCCTTTTAAGGCAGAAAGTTGAAGTCTATTGATTTCCTTTCTATAATTTTTCTGTTCACTGGCAAAAAAAGAGGAAACACTTGTTGCTGATGAACTGCTACATGCCATTATACGAGATGCAAGATTACTCACAGAAAAGGGTATCTATGCAGAGTTTAGGAAAGTGAATATTTTAATCAGCAAGTCTTTGGAAAGATGTATGGACATCAAACTGATGTATGGACAATATGTTCAGATCACAGACACTACATACCTGGAGATGCCAATACAATTGCACCTCCTTTCCTAGTATGCTTGCTGAAATATGGCTTTGAATTTTTTCCCATCTATGAAATGTTATTGCCTTGGTAAGTGCATAGGTTGTCATTTGTCTCTCTACTGTGACATACTGAGGTGAAGGAGTTTGCTTTTATGGCTGCAATTACAGCATGCTCACTTGACCATAGTACGTTTGGTGGGACTCTTAGGAGGCTGATTACAGCTGCAGAAAAAATAAGTGACTGTCAGATTTTACCCCAAGAGTGCTGTTCACTGTCCCCCAACTCTGCACTTTGTGTGCAAGCTTTGTCTTTCATGATCAAATTAATAACAAGTCTAAAGGAAGTATGTCCTCCCTTCTGTGAAAGTGTGAAGGCATTAATCTAGCCTCAAAATTAACAAAAATTAGCACAAATTATGTTTTTCTGTGGAAACTTCTATCCTATCTGAGTTTTGGTGATGTTTTTTGTTCCTGCTTTTGTTTGAAGCTCTGATTCTGAATCTGAGGAGGAGCCAATTACAGAGGAGGAATTGGCCAAGCTGAAAGAAGAGGTAGAAGAAAAAAAGAAACTGATTGCCACACTACGAAACAAGCCATGGAAGATGAAAAAGAAGTTGTCTGTCCTGAAGTATGGTTTGATTTCCATAATGAATATCTGTGGTCCTGCTTTGCACTGTTTTTCTGAATTTCCACTTTAGTTCTACACTCACAAAATTAATTTCAGACCACCTCTAATCTCTCTTCCCTAGGAGTATGCTCACTGTAAGTGGAGGTAAATGGAGTTGCAGATCACTGCTTTCTTGTCCCAGTGGAGCTGAAATCAAATATGGAAAAGCTAATATGGAAAGCTAATATATTTTCATTCTCAGAATTTCCATTCCATTCCACAACCCAGCAAAAAATCTTTTCCTTTTCTTCAGTTAGGTTGATGTTGATGAATTCTCCCATTCGTGAGATTAATATCTCATTAATATCTCTCAGAAAAATGATGAAATTGCAGGATTACCTCAAAATTGCTAGAGAGAAAGGAGAGGATTTTTCTCTCTAATTTGACTTTAAAGAAAGAAAAAAAATAGTTTATAGAAACACAAACTCTTTGGAAGCACAGCTTGTACTTTCATGCAATTTTATTTATGCCACATAGAAAACTGTATTTTTGTATAACATTCCTATCACTATATTTACTTGGAAGCCAAAAATTAAGTATTTCTTTATATTTAAATTACCACCAAGCACAGGAACTGAGTAAATAGAGAGAATTTTATTCTTTTGGCAAAACTGCTATGCTCCCCTGTTTTGGATAACTAATTTGCTGCAGCAATACCAAGAGAGCAACAAAACATATCTAGCAGAAAAGGATGGCCTGTCCTGCAGAGAGTTTTTGGTATGAACAGAAAACACAGATATGAAATATGGTGTGGAAAGTCTGTAGATTTGTCCTTTCAGAAGGTAAGGTAATTTTGGAAAGGACAAACTTGCAACCAGGTAGTGAAAAGAATTCAAGTACATAAAAGGGAATAGTATCTAGGAGATGCAGAGTAGAAGAATTGTGAAGGTAAGAGAACTTTCACAAAATATAAATGAGCAGATTAGGTTTTGGATAGTCTACAGCTGAAGGATCCCCATGTACATAAACTTAACATTTGTTTGTAGTCTTTCTATGGAGAAAGCTTCTATTTTTACAACCATTATTCTCTCCCATAATTCCTAGCAATTCCAAGGAAACTTCATGACTTATGTACCTTAGACTATTTTCCATTATTGCTTTTCCATGGGGGTGGTGATGATGCTGCAACATGTAGCTCAAGGATGATCAAGAGACACTTCTGGGCCTTGGGAAATCTGTGAGGAAAGGTGGAGCAGAAGTTATTTTTCCTGCTATACTTCCAGTTGTGAGCACTGATATTGGAGGAAACAGATGCACCCAGTCTATTAATACAGTAATTCACAGAAAAATCCTCCTAGAAACTCTGCTAAGGCTCTTGGAAGATGGGGAGGTGATTTGAGACAATAAGCAGGGAAAGAATTACCTGAACAAACCTTCTTTGATGAAGTTACTACATCAGTGGACAAAGGAAGGGCTGTGGATGTCATTTAGATGGACTTCCATAAGGCCTTTGACAGAGTACCCCACAAAATACTTCTTCCCAAATTTTAAAGATATGGATTAAATGGGTGGACTGTAAGTTTGCTAAGAAATTGTCTGAATGGTCACACCTAGGGAGCTAGTGGTCAATGCCTGCTTGGACAGACCTTTGGAGAACTTGGGGGTGCTGGTGGATGGAAAGTCAAAGGAAAGCCTACAATGTCGGTTTGCAGCCCAGAAAACCAAACCCAAAGCAGCATGGCCAGTAGGGTGAAGAAAGGGATTCTGCTCCTCTAAACCACTCTAGTGAGATGCCACCTGGAATGTGGGGTCCTCAGTAAAGGAAAGGCATGAACCTGCTTGAGCAGGTCCAGAAGAGGGCCACAGAAATGGTCAGGAGACTGGAACAGCTTTCCTATGGACACAGGCTATGAGTTGGGCTGTTCAGCCTGGAGAAGAGAAGGCCCTGGAGACACCTTATGACAGCCTTTCCATGCTTAAAGGGGGTTTTTAAGAGAGATGGGAGCAGATTTTTGCAAGAAGATGTGGTAATTAGACACTAAATAATAAAACCTTAAAGAAAAATGGTAATAAAAACTTACAGAATTTAGATTCAGACTATATATAGGGAATATATTCTCTACAGTGAAGGTAGAGGGACACTGGATGAAGTTGCCCAGAGAAGCTGTGGATGCCCCATTCTGGAAGTGTCCAAGGACAAGTTGGATGGAGCTCTGCTCAACCTGACCTAGTAAGAGGTGCTCTACTCATGGTAGGGGATCTGGAAATAAGTGATCTATAATGTTCTTTACATCCTAAACCTTAATTATTTTCTGATCCCAGGACATACATACCAAACTACAGTAATAGAGTGTGTTTTCTAGAGCCCTGCTTTTGTAATTGTTTCTTTGGAGCCTAAGTTCAACTGAATTTCAAGACAAGACCTGGAATTTTTATGTTACTTGAAGTAAAAATTTTATCCTATAAATGGGCACTCTATTACGATTATAGTTACAATAGTATCAGCATATTTTAAGGTATCTATGTTCTGTATTTTAACAAGTAATTTAAGATTTATAACCTAATCATTAGTCCAATAGATTGGCATTGCTGGCATTGCTCTTGTAGTGAAGAAAAATGGACACATGCTTGCTGTAAGTGCCTTAAACTTTTAAATCAATAATGTGACTTTTGAATAACCTTGTGTTAGCATTTCTGGCTCTTGAAACTCTTGGTGAACCGTTAGTAATATGTATTTCCTCCTGTCATCTGCTTCTTTCCCTGTGAAGGATTTAGAATATTGTGGGATTTGTGGTGAAAAAACCAAATTATCTCCTTACAGGTAGAAGAGCAAATTGCCCTATTCTTTGTCTTCCAGCTTTCACAATTGAGAGATACTTCATTGGAGGATTCTTCTCAGCCTTATGATAAATGTTATGTAATTATATAAGCCAACTCCCATTTCCATGTTTATTTCGTATTAGCATCTTTATTTCCAAGAATGGAAAAAAAGTGCTATCCAGTAATACATGACAAAACAAGACCAAAAAATACTTTTTTAATATTATTTTGAACAGTGAATATTAGTACCAGTTAGGACTTTTAATTTTAAATATAATTTTTTTAAAAGAAGTGTTGTCAAAACAAACATTTTTGGAGGAAAAATTTAATTTCCAATGAAATGTGTGTTTTTTAAAAATCAAGACATTTTAAACAATTAAAAAAAATTTAAGCATTTTCAAAGGAATCTTTTTTCATGGCTTAAACTGTATAGAGTGGGAAAGATGATTTACACTTAACTCTAGTGATTACTTTGTAAAATGGTAAGTATTTTCCTTCATTCTTTGGAAAATGCATGAATGAAGAATCATTTTAGAACACAGATGTAGAACTAGTTCTCTGCAGAAGATGCCTTCTGTCAAAAAATGGCTGAGATCTCATTGGGAAATGGCATTCTTAATAGAACTACACTGGCAATTTAGATCAACTCTAACTTCTAATTTACATCCCTGTGTCTAAAAAGATGCATTTCAAACAGCCCATGATTATTCTCTGGAGAATTTGATGAGGATACTGCTCTGATACAGTGTCCCTCTGCAGCTTGAAGTTGAGTTGTATTGATACTGTCAAACTCTAAGCTCACCTTGAGACATCATGGTCAGATCTTCACAGGTCTGGAGATGTGAAGAAAGAGAGGAAGAAGACATTGCGAGGGGTGAAAAGATGTTACAACAGCATCCCCACTCTCCTAGGCCCTAAGCAATAGACTTGTTAGGCTGTGGGCTGGGGACATGCTGGTCTGTGCTGCTGAGTATATGAGTGTGCCTAGAGTTCAGACTTTTTGTCATTTCAAAGACAAATATTTCCTTCAGAAGAGATTTCTTGATCTAGTAATTTTCCTTCTACTGGTTTACATGGCTTGTGAGTAGTGTTTCTCTGCCTTTTCTGTGAGAGATGAGAGCTTGTGACATTTCTTCTTGATGCTGCCTACTCAGGTCAGCACAAAGTTACCTGAAGATCTACCAGGTGAAAATGACCATTAATTATTATTTGCAAGACTGAAATTTAGAGAGAGGAGTAAATTGATTGATTGATTGACAGAGACCATTGGGAGTCAGTCCTGAAGGGCAAAGGAGTCCAGGAAGAATGGATATGCTTTAAAAAGTAAATTGTTAAATACTCAGGAACAGGCTGTCCCCATATGCAGGAAGACAAATCATTAGGGAAAAAGGCCAGCCTGGTTAATATTAGGCCTGATCTCAGGAAAGCAAGAGAATCTATTTTTTCTGGAAGGAGGACAGGTAATTTAGGAAGTCTACCAGGATGTCACAAGTTCATGTAGGGACAAGATTAGAACATCCAAAGCCTTATTAGAACATGATTGGCCTCTACTTTAAAGACAATAAAATTTTTCTATAAATACTTTTGAAGTAAATGGAAGGTCAAAGACCGTCTCCATTGCTTGTTGAATGTGAAGGCAAGTGTAGTGACAGGGAATGAGAGAAAGGCAGAGGTACTTAAAGCCTTCTTTGTCTCAGTCATCAATACCAAGACCAGTTTTCCTTATGATAGCCAGCTCCTTGAGCAGGAAGTTGGTGATGGGGGAGTGACACCCCCACAATCCAGGAGGAGATGGTTAGTGTCCTGCTATGCCAATTAGACGTGCACAAGTCTGTGTCCTGGTGGGATCCACCCTACAGGAATAAGAGAACAGGTGAAAGAACCAAAACATATTCGATCACCTACCAGCAGTCCTGGGTAACTGGAGAAGTTTCTGCTGACTAGAAATTAGCACATGTAACACGCGTCTACAAGAAGGATCAGAAGGATGATCTGGGGAGCTACAGGCCTGTCAGCCTAACCTCAGTTCCGGGCAATTTATGGAAAATGTTATCCTGAGTGCCTTTATCCAGGACAATCAGCAGATCAAGCCCAGATGACATGGATTGATGAAATACAGGTTGTGGCTGGCCAAATTGACCACCTTCTATGACAAAGTGACCCGCTTAGTATATGAAGGGAAGCCTGTGGATGTCATTTATCTAGACTTCAATAAAGCATTTGATAGAGTCTCCCAAAGCATCCTTCCAGAAAAACTGGCTTGGATGGGAGCACTAGGGTAAAAACTAGCTGTTTTTCTGGGTCCCGAGAGTGGTGGTGAGTGGAGCTAAATCCAGCTGATGGCCAGTCACTAGTAGTGCCCCCCACAGCTGTGTTTTGGGGTCAGGATTGTCTAACATTTTTATTGATGATCTGGGCATGGGAATTGACTGCACCCTCATTAAATTTGCAGATGATATCGAGTTGGGTGGGAATGTTGGTCTGCTTGAGGGCAGGAAGGCTCTGTAGAGGGACAGGCAAAATCAGTGGCCTGAGGACAGCTACAGGAGGTTCAACGAGGCCAAGTGCTGCACTGGAGTTGCAGCAGCCCAGTGAGGGGTGAGGTCGCTCAAGAGCTGTTCTTCAGAAAGGAACTTGTGTGTTGCTGATTGAACATGAGCCAGCGGTGTGCCCAGGGGGCCAAGAAGGCCAGTGGCATCCTGGCCTGTGTCTAGAACAGCGTGGCCAGCAGTTCAAGGGCAGTGATGGTGCCCCTGTACCGGGCACTGGGGAGGCCTCACCTCAAGCCCGTGCTCAGTTCTGGGCCCCTCACTTTAAAAGGGACATTGAGGGGCTGGAGCCTGTCTAGCGAAGGGCAGTGAGGCTCCTGAAAGGACTGAAGAGCATCTCTCATGAGGGACAGCTGAGGGAGCTGGGCTTGTTTAGTCTCAAGAAGAGGAGGCTCAGGGGGCACCTCATTGCTTTTTGCAGCTCCCTGTAAGGAGCTGAGGTGAGTCGGGGCCGTATCCGCTACAGTGCCTGCAGTGAGAGGACAAGAGGAATGGCCTCAGGCCGAGACAAGGAGAGTCAGATTAGTCACTAGAAAAGAATTGTCACTGTTAGGGTGGTCATGCATTGGAATTGGTTGCCCAGGGAGGTGGTGGAGTCATGATCCTTGGTGTTCAAGAGGCATCTGGATCTGGTGTTTGGTGATGTGGTTTAGTGTTTTTGGGGGTTGTTCATAAGGTCTCTTAAAGGTCTCTCCCAACCTTGACCATTCTATGATCCTGTGATTTTTGGATTAGAAGAAGGTACAAAAAACCCCCAAACCAACAATGAATGGGCCAGAGGTTCAGCTGTTGCAAACTGGAAAACCTTCAAGGAAAGCTATCACAGTTTAAGCCTGAGGATTGGATTTTGAGAACGGCATTCTTGTTTGTGCATTTTTCTGCCTGAGTTTTGCACTAATATTAAGAAAAGTGAAGGGTTTAAATGCTGTACTACTGTGTTTGCCTCTGGTATGCTCATCTCACTTATGAGTGCTCATAGCACTTTAGATAGACAAAATTCTGTGCTATAAAAGCACAAATTCCATTAGTAACTGAGCAATTTGTATCCAACAGCAATGCTTATTATGGTAACATATAATTAGAGAACCAAGCTCAAGAACCCAGAGATGGGCCAACTGTGTTCTCTAAAGTTACACCACAAGACAGTACACTATGAAAACAAGTGAAATAGCAAGTTGTATTAAAAAAAGATAGTAAAACATCAAGTTTAGGCTTTTTGAAGGACTTCCAATTAAACACACATCATAAAGAAAGACTTGAGAACTATTTTTTTTCCCCCTAGAAAAATCAGAGCAGTGCAGAATCTGCTCTTCACTTAGAGTCATAGAACAGTTTTGGTTGGAAGGGGCCTTAAAATTAAATTTATTCCAACCCACCTGACATTGGAAGGGACACCTTTCCCTAGACCAGGTTGCTCAGAGCCTCATCCAGCCTGGCCACAAGCACTTCCAGGAGCAGGGCATCCACAACTTCTCTAGACAACCTGTGACAGCACTTCACCACCTTCATAGTAAAGAATTTCTTCCTAATATCTAATACAAACTTATTCTTTCTCAGTTGGAAGACTTTCCCCCATGGTCCGTCACTACAACCTCTCATAAGAAGTCCCTCCTTTTCTTGCAGGTCCCCTTCAGGTACTAGAGGGCTGTAATTAGGTCACCTTGAAATATTTTCTTTTCCAGGCTATGCAAACCCAGTTCTTTCAGGCTTTCCTTGTAGGAGGCTGGCTCCATCCTTCTAACCAAGTTACTCTAAGAACAACTTGGTGGCTTTCCTATGTACTAGCTCCACCAGGTTGATTTGCTTCCCTTTTCCACTGATGTGGTCACTCCATCATAGCAGATCACATGCTAAGGACAGGATACCCTATGGTAGTTTTTTAGTATTTTTCTATCATAATTAATTTTATTACAGGACTTAGACTTCCCATCAAGACAACTGAATTGGAAATATAAGAAATGGGAAAAATAAGAAATTTTATAAACATATAAACCCAAAGATGTATAAGGCGCTTATGTGAGATGGTGGAAATTTCTCATCTTTTGTTGCACTCTTTGTACTCCCATCAATCAGTTTTTCATCTCTCTTACTGTGGATATACTGACGGTCCTGGAGGCCAGACTGGCTGTCTTGGAGGCCAACTGGGTATTAAATAACAATATAATTTGCCCACTATTATTGTTGAACTGCTTTTCAAGTGAGCTCTGCCCGACAATATTTGTTTTGAAGTCTGTTTTCAACCAATCTTCTAAGACTTACAAAAGCCCTGGATGATCAACATTTCTTTTTATTGAGCTTTTAGTTCTTAGAGTCTGAAACCTTCCTGAAATATTACTGAAAAATGTGATCAATCCACTCAAATCCTATTCATTAGCAACAAGCTCTAAGAGCTGTAACGCATCCCCTCTGCAGCACCGAAGTGCCTGAGGTACTGTACACCTAGCACTCTGGAAGCTGTAACTCCACACCTTGTATTAATAATTAACTCGGGCTTCTCTGGACAATAATGCCTGGCCCCTGAATAATTTATTAGTTCTTGCATCTGTAATTCAATTAATAAGCTTTCTCTAAAGCTTCTTTAAATTCACAGTTAGCTAGTGGGGGACACTTTGGCCTATCTTGTGATACAGATAATTTACCTCTAACACATGATACCAGTGATTACAAAGCTTGGTTTTGTTGGTCTGCGTTGTTTTTGACACATCCTCATGTTTGTGAAATCGCAATACTTCCAAGTGGGCATGAATATGTATATATGTACTTTTAGTTTTTGTTGTGGTTTCTAAAGTATTTCTAAGACTTGCCCATTCTTCCTGCTATTTATAGCACAAAAGAAATGGAGGAGAGGACAAAATTTGACAGAAATTCACAGGGATGTACAAATAGAGGTATTTCATTTAGATAGTTTAGACATCAAGGTAGAAACCTTAATTAAGTAATCTGTTAAACTATATTTAACAAGAGCATGTGTCACAGACATGGAAAGGACATAGCAAACCTGGTCCCTGACTGAATGGTGCCAAGTTGATGCTGAACTTTTAAGGCCAGGATGTTTAAGTAACTTACAAACAGAAGTCAGGAGTAAGTACTCAGTGGAGTAATTAGTTAGTGGAATAATCTGCCGCAGAGCTGGTGGGGGAAGAAAAGCTGAGGAGAGAATGAACGCATATTCTGTTTGATGGCTCCAGTATTCATAAGCAAAATGAAAATGTTATTTAGAATGATATTGGTAAAACTACCAAAATGTAAGATATGCCTGTGGAACATCAAAGGTAACTTGATTTCTTTTATTCCAACAGTGAAAGAATACTTCCACTATTCTTTCACAAAGTAATTTATTTTCTTTTTTTTTCTTTTTTTTTTTTTAAATTTTGCAATTTCATAACAATAATACAAAACAATTTAGATTGGAAAAGAACCTTATGATCATAGAGTCCAGCCATTAACACAGCACTGTCAAGTCCATCCCTAGTTCAAGTGCCTCATCATGACATTTACACATTTTTTCAAAGCCTCCACTTCCCTGGGCAGCCTGCTCCAATGCTTGACAACCTTTTGGTGAAAAAATTTTTTGTATTATCCAATCTAAACCTTCCCTGGAACAATTTGAGACTGTTTCTTGTCCTGTCACTTGTGCCTGGAAGAAGAGACTGATTCCCTCTTCACTGCAACCTCCTTTGAGGAGATAAACTGACAGAGGGTGCCCTTGATCCCCTCCTCCAGATCATCAATAGAGCAAGACTGTCCTCAGTACTGAGCCCTGGGGAGCACCACTGCAACTGGATGACAGATGGATTTAACTTTATTCACCACTACTCTTTTGGCCATATAGCATGTGCTACTCTTTTACTAACTATGAGATGATTTTGGCCATTACTTCACAAGAATTGGAAACATTATTGCCACCATTTTTAATGCATGTTTGAAATATCTTCTTGTCATGGTCAGTGTGCATTAATGGTCAAAGCATTAATGCCAGCAATTCTATTAATAAAAAAAAAAAAATTAAAGTGTGTTGTTATTAGACCAGAGTAAAATTTGGTGCAAATGAAAATGAAAATGATGCTGCAAGTCCACCATTTGGACTTAGCATTTATACAACAAACATGTTAGTATGTGAAAGCAATCTACTAAAAAAGTGAAAGGAGTTGCTTCATGCTTCTATGATGAAACACGAGAATATCTTTATAAATGTTGTGCACATGCGGATCTAACAGTTTTTTTGGTCCAGTCTTTCTATTGCCACTCAGTTGACTGCACTTGTAACCACTCAGTAAGAAATAGTTGCTCTTGATGCAATAATGAACTTAGTCCAATGCAGGGAAACCAGTGACATGGAAATGAAATTAAATTTCCAGAGAAATGAAAATAAGTGAAAATTAGGTTATTAAAACATTTAGAAATGATGGGGTGCAAGGAGAGAGGAAATTTCAGCCACTGCCAAAGCAGAATGCAGGGAAACATTCACGAGCATCAGCAGCATAAGATCTGTAGGTCCAGAACACCACCTTCAAAAAGTAATTTTTTGGTTTGTCCTGGAGAAGAAGCTTAAATACTGGTAACACTTGAAAGATTGCTTGATAGGGGTCCAGGAGGCAGATGAGGATAAGAAAAACTAGTTTTAGTAGAAAACCTTAGATAATTAATTTAAAACAAGTGAAAAATGGGTTTAAGATAAAGATTTTTTTAGGAATTTGATAGTGGAAGTTTCCTTCCTGTTTCAGCAAAATTTTATTTTATCAGAACAAGTTTGTGGAGAGCTTGAGAGTTTCACCTATAGATGTAAAAATTACTCATATATGCTATCAAGGATTCTAAAATGTATTTATTACTGTTTTCGCATTATGTTCTTAAATGTCTAACTTATTGCTTCACTCTGAAAAGAAGCCCCAACTTAAAATGTGAAAATTTCATATTCTGCAGCATACATAATTAGTGACTGAAAACACAAGTTTTCTACTCTGTAGGTTTTGATTTCAGAAAATTTTCATTAATAAACCTGAATTAACCAGTGATAGAAGTGACAATAGAATATAGTATGCTAACCTTGGAGATTGACAGGTATGCAGTTTATTGAGTCTTCCTGCTTTTATGGCACCCTTCCAGCACTCTCTGCTGAATTTAGGAGGAAGCTGCCATCTGCTGTCAGGATACCCTTATATCTGTTGAAAGAGCAGTAAGATTTTGGATCCTGAGGTTTGGGTTTAAAGGTGACCCTTGGACACAGGTTTCCTGAAGCTGAACTAATCTGTTCTCTTTGACTTACTTGGAAGGGATGAAATTTAATTGTAGATTTTTCTGAGAATCAAAAGGATAAAATGATATGTGAGCAGTGTGTTGTAAAATCTCTGGAGGACTCAGAGTGGCTTGGAAAATAAAGAATCCCCAATCAGTGTCAGTGCTAGCTAAATACAGAAAGATCAGACTTAAAAATTCAGTATACAAATGTGATCTAGAAGCACAGGACTGGAAATAAAGGATCTATACCCTTAAAAGGACACTGACTTGATCCTCAGGAAACATGTTTGATGTGATGAATAGGTGGGCTCTGTGGCTGTGGGGGTGGCGGGCTATTTTTTATCTTTTCTAATCTGAATCTTTGTTTTACTTGTGCTATAGAGAGAAAAAAAGTCATTAGATTAACATTCATAATTTCAAATATTGGGAAAAGGTATGCAGAAGTCCTGAGAAGGTCAGGTGAACTTGCATTGGCCCTGATGTTTCATCAGCTGGGTTCGGGTGAAAGCACCAAAGGGAAGGAGAAAGTGCTCAGAGGACTCTCAGATAAGGAAAGCTGAAAATTAAATGACTGAAAATTAAATGACTGAAAAATTAAAAGAATAACTGAAAATTAAATTCAATAACTCAATTTTGCACTTATGGGCACTTATTTGGATCCTTGGTACTGCAAGCTAAAGCAGTTGTTGCAGTGCATGTCTAAGCTGTGAAAGGCTTTGGTAGATCTTCAGACTGAAGATTACCCTAAGCATTTGCAGTTACTAAAAATACACAGTTACTTTTATAGATGTTGAGATTTTTAACCATTAAATGAGAAGAGTTATGTCATGGTTAATGACCACACGTAATTTTAATTCTCCTTTATCTCAACTACCTTGCTATACTGTCATTAGTGCTGCCAGATTTTGCTGTTTAACACTATGTTTTTCCTTCCATATAAAATACATGAGCAAAAAATATAAGCACAATAATTAATTTCACTCGGTAAACTTGTTTGTAACAGTCCTGGAAAAAAAGAAAAGTACATCAACATCAATATGCATCACAATTAGTATTTTCCCAGTAGTCTACTTTCTCCCAGGTGCTTTGTGCGATACAATATAATAATAATAATAAACATAATATAGAGTGCTTTGAAGAGATATAGTATAACAACAGTTTAAAAACAGTATAAAAACAGTTTCCACTGAGAATTAAGAATTCTTAGTCTATTTTCCAGTGGTTTAGGACATTTAGCCTTTAGGGCACATTTTCTCAGGAGAGACATAGTGGAATGTCATACATGGAAATTGGATTAAATGGAGGAAACATTAGAATGCACACGATCTCATCTCTTTATTGTTTTAATCCATGGACTTTATGCATTTTAAAAATAGTTTAAAATTCTTCCTTTCATCTTTATATTATTTAACTTATATATCTCTATAGGAAAAATTTTAGCCTTTTGGGGACCAGTGAAGCTGTGTTTCAAAGAAATTACTCTGGGAATGGTACAGCTAGAGAAGATGTATGCAAAAATTCAGAAGGGCTAAATTAAATCTAGTATTGAGAAGGGTGGGCAAAGGGAACCAAAGCTCTAGTGTACACATCTCTCTCCCAACCTGGGAATGCATCCTAAGTTGAGAACACAGAGGGGAGAGGTTCAAAGGTATCCAGAGCATGACTATGACACAAAAGAGATCAAATGTTGGTAATTAAAATGATGATTCACTTTTATTCAGTGTCAAAGAAGAGAGCAAGGAAGAAATTAGAAGAGTAGGAAAAGCAGAGGATTACAGAAAGCAAGAAAGGTGATCACCACCAAGAGCCTTCAGTGTCCCACGAAGATCCTTCTTCTGTTGGGATACCTGTCAGAATAACAAGAGCAGAATAACAAGAAGTTTGTGCATCACATAAATGGGCAGTAGCTGAACTGCAAAAGTCAGTTTACTGACTTACTGTGATTAAACGTATTTAGTAATCTTGACTGATTAGGCAAATCTGAGCACTCCAAATATGTTTGTATTAGATCAGATGAATGCAGTTGCTTGTATTTTTACATGACATATACATTACATATATAGTCTTCTGCAAAATGCAAAAACTCTGAGCTTTTATTTTCAAACATTACTAAGGTAACAAGATTTTAGAAAACTCTATGAGGAGTAAAAAAATTACATTAATATGACAGAGACAATATAAAATTGACAAGACCACAATCTATATCTCTCTTTTGCCTTCATTTTCCAGGGAAGCACAACTTTTTGTTGAGAAGTTTGAAGGTGCTCTTGGAAAAGGAAAAGGAAAAAAATTCTATGCATACAAAGTGATGATGACCAAGGTAAATGGATTGTTTCACTATCTTCCTGTAAAGTAAATGGGAAGCCTTATGGAGATTATTGCCAAGGGTACTCATCTTCCACAGTGCATTCCTTGTCTTTTTATGGATTTTAAGCTTTTATTTTCACTGCTCTTGCATGAAAATATTTCTAATAAAAACTTATGGTTTGATTTTTGAAACTTATCAAAACAAAAATCATCTGTTTTACAGGAGCTTGCAAGAGTTCAATATCTTGTCAATGTTGATTTGTCTTGATGTAGATTGGGTATTTGTGTGGACTGAATCCAAAGTTCAGTTTTTCCTTTGAGACAGCCCTCTGTAAAACACAAGAGAAAGAGAAAGAGAAAGAGAAAGAGAAGAAAGAAGGAGAAAAAAAGGAGAAAAAAGAAAAAGAAAAAGAAAAAGAAAAAGAAAAAGAAAAAGAAAAAGAAAAAGAAAAAGAGAAAAAAAGAAAAAAGGCATGAAAGGAAGTGATTAGCTAATAATTCTCCTTGTGATAGACAGAGGAACTTCACACAAATCCAGTAGAAGACATATTAAAATAAACAAAAGGAGTTGGCTCTTCACAAACAATTACTTTGTAGACTCTGCCAATGGATTTTGTGGATGATTAAGGGGTTATATTAACTCAAGGAAGAACTGAGCACTGGGCACTGAGATGATGGTTTTTTTTTTTTTTTTTTCTTCTTTTCTGTGGCTCTTTCCAGAAATGGATGAAATTTCAAAGAGATTTTGAAAATTTTAAGACAGCCTGCATACCCTGGGAAATGAAAATTAAGGAGATTGAAAGTAAGTACGTAAGAATAGGATCTAGCATAATATTTCTGATGTCTGCCAAATGATAATTTTTTTTTAGTATATGCATCTGTATTCAATGCATAGTTTAAAATCAATGAGTATTTTTTCATTAATATTTGTTGACCTTGATAATATAACTAATTGAAAATTTTCTTCAGACAGTATCACTTTGCAGATAAAAATTGTTACTATACAGGTAGCAGTAAAGACCCAGTGTTGAAATTAATCCCAGAAAAGTGTAATTGGGATTTAGCCATTCACTTTATTCACCTTCACTTTATTTTGTCTGTATTTATTTTATACAGATTATACTATATAGGTTATACTGCAATTATTTGAATTATTTCAGCCACTTTTTCATTATCTTGAGCTTCATGTAAGTTGTCTTTCTCTCATTGTCAGCCACATAATAAAACACAGAGAGAGCAGTATTGGTCTTGGATGTCCCATATATAAATGAGACAGTGTAGTTAGTACTATGGGTGCATTTGAGAGTAGGGGTCTGTCACAATTCAGTTTTGTGCTGAAGTTCCAGTGACAAACTTAAACTGCCCTTTATTTGAGGGAGATTTGACTTAAGTGCATGGTTACCTGAATGAAGGTCTGCTGCTTAGATTCCCTTTTCAACAAATGCTTCCCACTACAACATAAAGAGCCTTTCTCAGTTGAGTCTGACTCTTCCAGTCCTCCAGCTATCTAGAAAGATCAAGTGATAGTTTGTAGCACTGGGCTTCAGGTAGGCTCTCTTCTTCAAGATGTGAGTCCCTTCTAGCACAGGGAGACTGGTTTCAGAACACAGAGCATCAAGCTCTACTGTGCTGTACCCTCATGTGGACAATAGGTGAATCTGATGCTGGGGTTTCATGTTTAAAAGAGAAGTTGACTAATAGATGAAGTATTTCTATTTACAAAATACAAATGATTCTTTTGTTTACAGAACAGATATTCAGTATTATCTGTGCAAATGGACTTTATGGGAATCACTCAGACCTTTGTTGGGACAGGGTGACTCCTATGCCACTGATGAAATTTATAAAATGCACACCAATCTTCATGCCAATGTCTTGTGTGGTGAGGCTGTGGATGCAGAAACAATGGCTAAAGTCTACTTAGAACTCTTTCATCAATACCCAGAACATGTTGTACCTCAGAGTGGGTTCAAAATACTGGTGAAACTTGGACTGGTTTAGTTCACAGCTAGTGCAGTCCATTTGTGACATTTTCTGTGTTCCCTGTTGCAGGCCCCTGTTTGCACCTGCCCACTCTGAAAATGCAGCTGACAGCAGTCATGGCTAAATTGTCCTCATACATAGTTAAGCTTTTTACTTACCAGAGGGGTCTGTTCTTGCCTGATTGGTGAAAAAGAATAAAGCACATGAGCGGTCTGTGCATTGGCTAGCAATAAATATACTGATGCAGGTAATTCCAGTGCATTGCCTCACTGCAGATGTTCCAGATGCATGCATAGGAGAGGTTTCATCGGGATAACTTATACAAGAACTATAACTCAGTGCATGAAAAGAAGGTACTCCCAATACAACGGGGATATTAGAATTTGAGCACAAGAAATAATGGGGCATGAAGAGGTCTACAAAAGTAACCTGAAATCAGAAATATTCGTAATTTCCTGCTATGTATTTTTGTAGTATCCGCCAAGGCCTGTAGTTTGGTTATAATTGGGTGCTCTGCATCTCACAACCAGATAGACTAACTCAAAGTTTCTTGATTTATACCTCTCCCCAGACTTCCCAGTATGTTTACTTCCCAGCTGCTACTAAGATTGGCCACTTCACATAAAATTTCAAAATGCTTGATTAATTCTGAACCATGAATAAAGCAGATTCAAAATGCTGAAATCCTTGACAGAATGGCTTGTTCCACACTTCACACACCTGTGATAAATGTCTCTTACTTGGTCTTTTTTTTATATTTCGGATTATACATATTTAAGTGTATTAAATTTTCTACTGACTGAGCTGTTACAGTAAAATATGAATATATGCATCCCAAATAATACAAGATATATTAACTTCATAATACAGACTGAAAGAATGTGCTACATGTCTGCAAAGGAGTTTGGAAATAATGACATAAATAAGTCTCTCAACAGAGAGATTTACTTTTCATTTGCTATTATTGCGCTCCAGGCTGCCAAGCTAGACTGCGTATGAAAAATCTATTGAAAGATCATTTTTTCCCCTGCAAATGAATGATAATGGAACTGAAACCTAGTACTTTTATAACTGACAGCTCTCCTGTAGTCAGCAGAACTGTGCTGAAGCAAGCTGGGGTTGAATCTGAGCTTTTATTTTTGTTTGCCCTGACTTGCAGAGTATGGATCAAAGCAGGCTCTTGGTTCTCAGTGCTTCCCCTGCAGCCTCTAATCTGTGCACAGGTCTGGGTCAGGGTCTGGAGTGCGTGAGGTCAAATCCTTCACCTAGAGATGGGACTGCCTGTACACCTGGCTACAGATGGAGCACATAGACAGAAGAGTGAGAGAAAGAAAGGGTAAAAACACTTGCAGATAGTGTTTTTCATCTCTTGTGAAAAAATCTGGTCAGCACTCTTATACCAGCACTGACAAGTGTTTTATCATGGAAAGACTTTCCCCGCTGGCTAATTCTGTGCTGCTTCCCATTAAAATTGGGCTGGTTCTGATTTAGCATGTCAAGAGTGCTTAAAATCCACTTCAGATAGAAAAAAAAAAAAAAATTGAAAAATACTTCTAGAGATTACTTAATAATAGCAAGCATCACAGGTTTTGTATGACCCTAGAAACTCTATTTAACTAATACTTTCATATTTTTGTTCTTGTTTTTTCAGCCAGCTCAAGATATACTAGTATGCAATATGCAAAAAATTTATTAGAATTATGGTAATAAAGAAAAAAATTAAATTTAGACTTAATTAGAATTTTAAATTAATTAAAATTAGAATCAATCAAATGTGTAAAAGCCTCTCCTGATTTTACTTCTTTTTAATAAATTTTGTGCATCCTTCAATAAAATAACTTCAAAGGACCAGCTTATCTGCCTTTTAATTACATCTCATGTTTTCACAGGTCACTTTGGATCATCAGTAGCTTCTTATTTCATATTCTTGCGTTGGATGTATGGAATAAATATGATTCTCTTTGGATTAACCTTTGGTCTTGTAATGGTGCCTGAGGTGGGAATCTCTTAAATTATCTTTGAGGATTGCCATATGGATTTCTGTCTTTGCAGTGAGATTTCATAGGACTGCAGCTTTAAACAGGTTTTTAGTCTCCTTATGCTCCATTTGCAAGTATTAGACTGTACTAAGCCTGTAAAAATGAGCTTCCTCTGTGGACAGTTGTCTCTACAGAGAGATGTCTTGAATTAAACAGAACAGGAAAATGTAAAATATATTTAGGGTTGTCTTCTGAAATGGTTTTTGAAGTCTGGAATTACGTAGATGTGGGAATTTTCTTGTCTGGGGGAGTGGACTTGTTTGTGTGTTTGTTTCTTTGTTTGTTTGTTTTTGGTGGTTCTGTGCATAACAAAGTAGAGGAACTGAGACTAAGAAAATGCCAGGGCCACTATTTGGACTAAATGTGCATTGCAATGGAAAGATGAATTTTCATGAGGCTCAGAGGATCCTTTCAGATGTAACACTCACATGCTGATAAGGCATAACAGGGTTGTTAAGTCATGAGAGACCGCTCATATTTCGCACTGTGCAATATCTCTGTTAAGAGTGGTACTTAGAGTAGATATTGGACTCAGACATACATTACTTCTATGAAACGTAATAGTTCCTGGGTTTCTTTGAGCCATCATATTGCCCTTCTAAAAGCAGGGCTTTTATGAAAGTAAAATTACTGTGCCATCTCCCAGATTTCCATATCCCATATTCCTCTTATCTTTCTTGTTTTGTAGTAAGCAGATTAGAAAGAACTAGGAATTTCCAAAAACTTCCCAGCCCAGCATTTCAGTAGCATGATCTCTCCAGCTAGATCAGTACAAATCTATAGGGTTTGATGGGATTCATTATCTGATGTCATTGCAAAAACTTCTCTCAATGATTTTTGAGTGGTTTTGGGAGTTAGGAGATGTCCCAGCTGACTGGATGCTGACAAGTGTTCCGATTTTCAAGAAGGGCAAGAAGGAGAACCCTGGAAACTACAGGCCTGTCAGTCTCGCTCCAGTGCCTGGTAAAGTTAATGGGAAGTTTTTTATGAGAGGTATTGAAAAACAGCTGAAGAGCAACTTGACTGTTCGTTGCCACCATGGCTTCATAAGAGGAAGTCCTGCTCTTCAAACCTCTGATCCTTTTATGACAAAGTAACCCAACCAGCTGATCAAAGGACGTCAGTGCATGCACTCTTTTTGGACTTCAAAAAAGCTTTCAGTATTGTCCCTCCCAGTATCCTTCTGGACAAAATGTGCAGCACACAGCTGCATAAAACCATCATGGGGTGAGTGAGCGACTGGCTCAGGGGTTTGGCACAAATGGTGCTAGTGAATGGGGTGACATCAGACTGGTGATCTGTCACCAGTGGGGTTCCACAGGGCTCCGTTCTTGGCCCTGTTCTCTTCAATATCTCCATAAATTAACTCAGGAGTGGAAGGGATACTAAGCAACTTCACAGACTGAGAGGAATTTCACAAAACTGAGAGGACTTGTTGACTCCCTCAAAGGCCCTGCAGGGAGATCTCAGCAAATTAGAGGAATGAGAAATCACTAGCCATATGAAGTTCAACAGGGGAAAGTGCCAGATTCTGCTCCTGGGGTAGGGCAACCCTGGCTGTACACACAGACTGGGGAATGAGATGCTGGAAAGCAGCGCCAAGGAAAGGGACCTGGAGGTTCTCATCAGCGGCAAGCTGGACATAGCCAGCAGTGCCCTGGCAGCCAGGAGGGCCAAGTGTGTCCTGGGGGGCATCACAGACAGCATCACCTGCTGGGCAAGGGAGGGGATTGTCCCGATCCAGTCTGCTCTAGGGTAACCTCACCTCAAGTGCTGGGGGCAGTTTTGGATGCCACAATATAAAACAGACATCAGGCTGTTGATATTGTGAGAGTATCCAAAGGATCCTGAAGAACCTCCAGGAGAAGCTGTATGAGAAGAAGCTGAGGTAACTTGGTCTGCTCAGCCTAAAGAAGAGATTGAGGAGAGACATCATCACAGTCTACAACTTCCTCATGAGGGGAAAAGGAGGGGCAGCATCTCTGCTCTGTGGTGACAGTGACAGGGCCCTTGGGAATGGCCTGAAGTTGTGTCAGGTGAGGTTGAGGTTACATATCAGAAAAAGGTTCTTGCCCCAGAGGATGGCTGGGCACTGGAACAGGCTCCCCAGAGAAATGGTCACGGCTCTAAGTCTCACAGCATTCAATAAGTTTTTCAAGTGCTGGGGGCAGTTTTGGATGCCACAATATAAAACAGACATCAGGCTGTTGATATTGTGAGAGTATCCAAAGGATCCTGAAGAACCTCCAGGAGAAGCTGTATGAGAAGAAGCTGAGGTAACTTGGTCTGCTCAGCCTAAAGAAGAGATTGAGGAGAGACATCATCACAGTCTACAACTTCCTCATGAGGGGAAAAGGAGGGGCAGCATCTCTGCTCTGTGGTGACAGTGACAGGGCCCTTGGGAATGGCCTGAAGTTGTGTCAGGTGAGGTTGAGGTTACATATCAGAAAAAGGTTCTTGCCCCAGAGGATGGCTGGGCACTGGAACAGGCTCCCCAGAGAAATGGTCACGGCTCTAAGTCTCACAGCATTCAATAAGTTTTTGGACAATACTTTCAGGCACATGATGTGACTCTTTGAGATGATCTTTTGCAGGGCCAGGAGTTGGACTTGATAATCTTTGTGGATCTGTTTCAACTCAGCATATTCTGTTATTCTGTGATCTTCCTTAGAAGCCAAAACAGAATAAACCAATAGTTTTCAGGGTGAGCCTGGAAAGGACCCCATGAGGAGATGTACTGTGCCTGAACAAGCATCTTGCCAGCAGAAGGGAAATTGTCAGAATCGAAAAACTGATTCCCTAGCATCTTCCCATACTTTTCATTTAAAATATCCCAATAAAATCCATAGTGCAAGTAAAAAAAAATATTTTTGTTTTTTTTTAAGATAAACACCACTCATTAGAGAAATATGGATGAACTTCTGTGTTGCCTTTGAATGTAAGAAGCACAGTTAGCAATCCATTGTTACTAATGGAACTTAAAATTTAGAACACACCCCAGAATGCATATGCTAAGCACATTTGCAATCAGTAACGTGAGGAGCAGTGAAAGGAATTGTAGAAGTAGGTCTTTCTCATTAGGGAGTTAGGAACATAAAACCTGTCTTTCAAAGTAATTACAATTCACTGTCCATTTTCTTTGCTGCTTTTTTGCTTTAAAATATAAATGACTCTCATTTTTTGGTTTCAGGCTTTGATGGGTAAGCCGTATGGCTCTTTGCCTAGAAAAACTGTCCCAAGAGCTGAAGAAGCAACTGCTATGAATTTTGCTACCCTCTGGGATTTTAGTGTAAGTGCATAATTGCATATCCACATGACTTTTATTCACAATTACTTCATTATTTAATGCTCAGTTATTTAATATTAAGTGTTTCAGGAGATAATTCACAAGAAAATTAATTTCTTGTGAATTATCTCCTGAATAAAATAGTTCATATTAAATGTTAAAAAATATTTTTTCACAAGCTCTTTGTACAGATGTTTCTTTCAGACAAAACACACAATGAAGCTTGATATTCACAAGCATGTCCCAATATATGTAGCAATCCAAAGACACATGGAGAAATATTTCATAGCTGTTTTGTCATTCTGGGCTACTGGGTTTCCATTTCTGAAGTGTGAATTTGGTCTTCTGCTTTTATATGATTAAGATCCTGAATTTTAAAATGCAGTATGAATTAGGAAAAAAAAGATAAGAAAATACATTAAAAATAAGAGTGAGCTCCACACATTTTATCCCTTTGATTACATACAGTGCCAGTGATGGATTTTCCTTGGATAAAAAAAGGGTTGGAAGATCTTTCTAAAAATATATGTATGTAATATTTTGCAATGACTACTTCATGAAATGTTATTTCATCTAGTGCATTAGAGGTTGTATATTTGAGTGACAGTAAGAATATATCTAAACATGTGGCTGGGGACTTGGATAATG
Source organism: Pyrgilauda ruficollis (assembly GCF_017590135.1). NCBI lineage: Eukaryota > Metazoa > Chordata > Aves > Passeriformes > Passeridae > Pyrgilauda > Pyrgilauda ruficollis. The sequence goes on from NW_024511210.1 coordinate 1,125,778, forward strand.
ATACTGAAATTATAAAATGAGAAATAAAAATATCAGGGAAATATTGGAGAAAAAAGGAATTACAGCAACTTGAAGCTTTTGCCAGGAGAATAGGCTAGAAGAGCTTTATATAGAAGATCAGAACAAAGCTTGTAAAATAAATATGTTCCAGAGAAGATGGATGAAGGCATGGTGGAAAGACAAGAAAAGTTGTTAATAATTGTCAGAAACAGACAGGTGTGAAGAAGGAAGTACAATAAGTAACAATGTAGCAGTTAACAAAAGGAACAAATGCAAACATAATAAACATAGAATAAGGCAATGAAAGAGATGGATCCCTTGAAAGAGTGAGGGGAAAAAAATTTTCTTGAGGCATGTCAGATTATCAAATATTGCCTGAAGACAATGACATTATTGTTTAAACAGCACAGGAAATGGTACCTTTCATCTTCTAGCAACACTTGTACCAGGTAGTTTAGAAATAAATGATCACACATCACCAATCAATATTTTATCCTAAGTAAAACTCCAACAAAATCCAAGAACTCCAAGCCCTACGTAAGGACTTAAAAAATGCAGCAGGAAACACTGTCCCCATAAAATAAGCCAACATAATGGAACCTGAGATAAGCACAGATGCTGCAGTAGTTAATTCCAGGTCTAACAGGGGTGAAGGCTTGGTTAGCATCTGGACAAAATTCCCACTGTGGCAAATTGTGAGAAAGGAAGCAAGTGCTTATCCACATGCCATCTCAAGTCACGGGAACCTTGTGGACACCTGGAACTTGGACTGTATAAAGGTGATACCACAGAAGAAAATCTTGGGACTCCTCCACTGAGAAGACCAGGGTGAAAAAGGACTGACAGGATGCCTCATGAATCCACGCCATGATAGTGATATCTTCATCTTTCTACTTAACCTCTCTGTCTCTCCATCTTTCTCCCTCTCTGTCTCTTACACCCTCTCACTCCCATTTCTTCCTCTCTCACCCTCTGTGTCTCTCTCCCCCTCACACATACCATTAAGCAAAATCTGTGCTGTTGAATTCAGAGTGTGGTCTCTTATGGTCACCTTATTTTGGGCAGAGACATCTCTTTATAAATGGATCATAACACCTAACTACTCTCTAAGACAAGAAAAGATGAGCTCAACATGCCCATTCTGCTTTCTTTTGTGCTTGATTCACATTACTGACATGGCAAAAGGAAGCATATTTGGATTTTGATATAATCTACTTGGAATTCACTTTGAACATATAGCTTTCAGATTATAATCCAGTCATAAAATATTAGATCTAGTCTCAAGTCTTATTGCAATAACACATTCAATCAGTAATCTTATATGTTAGGCTCAGAAAGGAGTGAAAGACATCTTCTATGCACACCTACTTCTACAAAGTTGAAGTTATTTCTGATCTTATGGTGAAGTGCTGTGGAATCAACAAACTGAATCATAGTGCAGGAATTACCCCTGACTTGCAGAACACAGGGACTAAAAAGGCATTTAAATAATTTTGGGGACCCAAAAGGCTTTCCAGAGCTTCATTAAGCTGTATTGAAACCTGGGCTAAAATAGGATGGTATAGGTGACCAAAAATATGCAATATAAATTCTGTTGAATTTGAATGTGTCTTGAATGGTGTAGATGCTTTACTTAGCAAGAAATGTGCTCCATTAGAATACTTGTCTTATTAGAGATGAGCATATTTTTATCCCTCATGCATAAGCACATATCTCAAATCTAGTCAGAGATGAAGAAAAATGAGATATGTGGATCAAGATATTTAAAATAATATTTATGTGTGCCATATATTAATATTTGATTTTCAGCTTGGAATTGTGAATTAGGTTCTTCAAATAAGCCTGTGACTCATTTCACATATAGTAAAAGCTCCAATAAATCAAGTGCATGTTTTGAAAAAATAAACAAGAGAAAGATGTTATTAATTTTAAGGAAAGTGGGCAACTGAAAAACACAAAGGTAGCAAATGGTTTTTTAACTCACCAACCCTTTGTATTATTGTATTACTGTCAAAATTACGCATGGTTTATCCTCCAGCTACACGGTGAAATACTATATATTGCACTTGGAATTCTTACATCTGGCTGGAGGTTTGCTACTGCTGTGCATGCACTGAGCTGTCCTGGTAAAGGCTCTGGCTTTGGCCTTCTAGGAGATGAGTCCTTGCACTAACCTGAGAATTACCAGGCAGATTTAACTGTTTGATGCCTGCAGACACCAACAATTTCTTACAGTTAATAAGGTACTGTTGAAAAATCATCTGTTGACCAGTAAAAGAGAGGGTAATTCATATTAAGACATTTAGAAAAGAAGATAGACTTTGAATTGCAGAGAAAGACAGTGAATTTAAACTGCATTTATTACAGCCTTGGAATCGAGTCTAAGTGTGCAAAATATTTATGCACTGAATAATCTCCTGTAAAATGCCCCTGCCAATTGGTTGTCATATATACTGAATGATCACCCAATGAACAGCAGACAGTTGTTATTAGACAAAGAAGGCATATGAGATTTTCATATCAAATTCAAGAAAATGAATTTTAGAAAGGTGAAAATTAAGTTAAAAATATGGGATTTTATCTGCATGTAACCTGAAAAACAATTTTTGTAAGAAAATGTGCTTCTTTCTTTACAAGAAGTGTGATGATGAAGTTTTGACTCACTTAATCATAGAGGGATTGTTAATGACCAGTTTTAAAAGATTTTGAAGTGGCTATGAAATATTCTATGTATTTTTAAAATAAAGGTACACATTTTCTATCCTGTGAGCTTTATTACAGTGATACTTGCAATTAATTTGAATTCATTGAAATGAATGTTTTAATATATTGCTATTGACACACTTACTGATTATTAAGAAAGTAACCATATAATTTTTTTCTGACTTTTCAGGGCTTTGCACAGTATTCTGTACTCTTTTATGGTTATTACAATAACCAGAGGACAATCGGGTGGCTCAAGTTCAGGATGCCTCTTTCATATTTCCTTGTTGGAGTTGGGTCTATTGGCTATAGCTTTATGATTGTCACTCGAACGTAAGTTCTCCTTGGCTCTGGAAAAAAGTACTTTCAAAAAGGCAGGTAATTCCACTGAAGACTGTCTTTTTAAAAAATGCACTAATTCTAAGTACGGGACAATGCAAGATCAAGTTCAAGGTCAAAGTTATGTAAGACTTATTCAACCTGTATTTGTTTATTGTTCTTCTGCACCAGAAGTTGTTACAGCTGTTACAGTGTTGTGAAAGTGGGAATAAATCTTTACTGCAATAACAAAACACTTCTCTCCAGAACTTCAAAATTAAAAATGAAAGTGTTAAGTGAGGAAGAGATCTGCCAGCCACTCTTTCCATAATACTTGGCATCCAGTAGATTTTCAGCTAAAATCCACAAAATTCCATAATTCTACCTTCAGTGGTACTTTATGTGACTTAAACTCCTTTATGAGGGAAGAACACAAGGAAGAAGCATATAGCAAATAATTCTGCATGTAGCTCACAGTCCACAGTAAATGTTGATTAATATAATCTTTAAAACCCTTGGTTCAAGCAAGATGACCGCCTAACACAATAGTACACCTCTAGCAGTGGTTTTATAAAAAACCTGTAGAGAAAAAAATCAGAAGCTTGCAGCTCAAGACTCAAAGTCACTTTTAAACATAGAGAAAAATGCAGTTATGTATTTCCATTGTTTTGTTCTGAAGTGTTTTTCACTTGCATGAGCACTAGATTAATTCATGTTCTGTTTTCAAAATGGCTTCCTGCATAAGGCAGCAATCATTTGAGAAAAAAAAAATGTCTTCAGTCATTACATATATGTAATTTTGGAGAGGAAATAAACTAGTGCAATAAAATAGCAATTGATTTAGTTCAAAAATAGATTTTAAAATATTTTTGATAAAACAACTACCAAGATTAGAAAAGTCTTAGTCTCAGACAATTTTATTTCAACGACTCTCAGTCAGACAAAAAAATATTCCTGACAACAGGAAAACCCTGTAGCTCAAAACAAAGGAATATCTTTAAGAAAAAAAAAATACATTGTATATGCCAACTTTCCATCTAGCCATATGACACTAACGATGACCAATATTTAGGTAATCATATGAGAGTTCTTGCTGTCTTCCCCTCTTTTCTGTTTCTCCAAAAATAAGCACAGTGAGCACAGAAACTAAAAGCAATGTATCAGGAGGCACTGTCATTTTTCTGCTGTTGACTGAGAACTGAGAAAGGTCTATGTGAAAGAGATAGTGAGGATTACAAGAACTGTTATTTTATTTAGGGGAAATATTTAGATGTAGGGCTCCTGTCTTCGGCTCTTGCAGTGTATAACATAAAACTGAAACATTTTTGATTGCAAAGAAATTATATTCTTATCACAATGTTCATTATTTCATTAGAAACTCTTGAGAAGGAAATGTCTTAGTTTATAAATCAGAAGCAGGGCAGACTAACAAAAACCTTTTGTGATGTCTGACTCTTATGGGTAAGACCAACCCTGGTATTGATTTTTGGCATCTCAGAAAGGTTTTCTGTATTTACTCACTATTCTCATCCTAGATTTCAGAGCATGTATTTTACTGGACTTTTAAAAATGTGACACATAGAATGCATTAATATTAATAACATAGCTCTTCTGGATTATTGAAATTTAAAATAAGTGTTACCTTTTCCTGACCAGAAATACTGATGACTAAGTTATTTGTGTCTTATCAGTGCACTCTTTCCTTGTGTTTAATGACTTCTTGAATTAGGTGACAAAGTATGCAAAGTAATACCACGGTTTTTACATGAATGGAACCCCTTTAAAACAGAGAACTTTGAAGACAAGATTAAGTTTAATCTGAAGAAATATTTCTCTGAAGAAATAATCTGATGTTTCTGGACACTGTAATAAACATTCTTGTATATGCATAGGAGATGACAGGAAAGATAGTTGTATGAGTGCTATTTTATGTGTTTAAACCACTTTTTCTTCTGTCTTGTCTTATTTTAATTATATTTTATATTTATATTTATACTTCTAATTATACTTATATTTACAATTCTATATTTATTTTTATTTATTATATTTTATTTATTATTTATTTTATTTCTTATATTGTTTGTTATATGTTTTGTTTTATTTATGCATTTATTTTGTTTATTGTTATTTTAGAATATTTTGCTTATTGGATTTTTCTTCTTTTTCTATTTGTGAACTCTCTAATAAAGTCTATTGCTGTTCAGGATGCCCTGCACCTTTCTATTTAAGAAATGTTCTCAATATTGTTTTTCTATTAAGCTTCTTATCCAGCAGAGTTTCTCTGAGAGGTTAATGAAATACATTCGTTCTTCTCACCAAAATGTTTGCAGTGAGCTCATAAAGTATCTAAATATGAAAATCTCCATATTGTTCACTTGTTTCAGAAATAAAGATTTAGTGAAGCATAACTTGACAGCAGTAATGATGTAGAGTTTTTTCAGGAAAAAAGTTAGAAATTAGGAACCATTTAAAAGTCATGCTCACAAAGCAGAACTAGTGTTAACAAGGTCTTCCTGTATCTTTGTGTTTTCTGTAGAATGGCAAAGAATGCAAATGATGACGGTGGTGGGGATGACACTAGTTTTAATTTCAGCTGGAAAATGTTCACAAGCTGGGACTACCTGATTGGCAATCCTGAGACAGCAGATAATAAGTTTGCTTCCATTACAACAAGCTTTAAGGTAAAACAGAGTTTACTGAGGAGAGGCAACACAATTTGACTTCCACACTGGTGTGAATCAGGTGGAATTAAGGTCAAGAGTAAGGTGTGCTGAGGCTGAGAAATATGTACTCAAATTGGCATCTGTACGCACTTCTGGGTCTCTGTGTCTTGCCATCAGATTTTTTTCTTTCTAATTGTGAAAGAAATAACACTAGCATCTTTTGTGTCCTCTCTGCTGACAGTACCAGTTTTAGAAAACTGATTCTATTGTAAAAATAATATTTTCCTTTTTTCTCATCTTTGACGGCTTCCAGTTTCTATGGTATTTGTCTGAAAAACTTTTTTTTAAAATGTTGCTCCCCTTTTGGGAAACTCACATTGTCAACTTCTTTTGTTACAGAGAAGAGATATCATAAGACAAAATAATAGAATAATCTGTATTGGGCTATTTATCAGAAGAACTGACCTCAGAATTTTGAGTTTATACTTTTTTTTTTCAGTAAGAAAATGTCTCACATTCAAATTAATTATAAAATATAGCCCAATATGCAAGGCAATGTTCTTAGGTCTCTTTCCAGCGTATAGGGTATATTGATTTCAAGAGTAGTAGTGTAAGGAATCTGGGGCAAGACGTAAAATGCAGGGCTGTGAAAACAGTGGAGGGATATATTCTATATGTTGAATGTTAAAGAATGTATTTGTGCTGTAGGTGGCTGGGACACACTAGTGTAGCATGCAAAGGAAGATTTAATTTTCAATGTAATAATGTGCAGGGAACACATAGGCGCAGTGTTGTAAGACAATGAAGAAGATGCCAGTCTCGCAGTCACACTGACAAGTGTGACACTGTGAGCACTGGCTGCTCTGCTCAGGTGCACTTTTCCTGTCCACAGTAGTGCCACAGCCACCACACCCCCTTCACCCTGCCCACCTCCTCAGCTGCAGGCATAACAGAGAACTGCCTTCAAGTGCAAGTCATCAAGAGAAGATTCCAATAAAGCAATTACGGGAGAAATACTGATTGAAAGCACTGAATCTGTAAGAGCTCCTCTGCCTGTCAACTAAGAGCAGATTCTGAAAGCTATTTGGGAAAGAATACAACTCTGTAGAGAAAATGGCTTAATTTAGAGAAATAAACTCATGAAGCTTTACTGTAATTGCTGTAAACAAGCAAGGAACCTCGGAAAGAAAGGGAGAAGTCTTGGCTTGGCTGAGGTCATGGGAGTTTTGTTTGAAAGCTGTTGCAGTCTCCTGTCATTTATGTGACAAACACATGCTGTAAAAGGAGCAGAGCCATGAAAGGCAATTATTACAAAGCTGTTCAGCTTCCCCTCGGGGCAACAGATCTCTAAACAAAGTCAGAAGCTGTAGCAAAACTTCCTTTCATGAGGACACTCCAGACAAAAAGCTCTTTCACCTGGCAAGAGTAAAAAATGAAGGTTATAGTTGCCTCAGAGTCTTAATATTTACTAGTTAGTATCAAGGGTAAATGTGGGGCAAATATTTTACATTTTGTTGTGCAGTCTGAAACTCTGCACTGTCCAATTTTTTTTTTTTTTGGATTCCCACGTCTCAACTATCTTTGCATTCTTTCTGAGTTGCTGACTTCCAGAGTAAAACATTTTCCTCTTTTCTCACAAATGCACATTTTAAAAACATGACATTTCCTTTTCTGACAGACAATCACACATTTTTTTCTGCTGTATCACTTAACCTTGTACCATGTTGCAAGCTGAAAGAACATGCTAGGTTTTTTTTCACACATGAGTACAAGTGTGACAAGACTCATTGTGGGCACACTCAACAGGGGCAAAGGAAACCCTGGGGAGTCAAAACCCCAGAATCTTCCAGGACCTGAACAGGATTTTATGAGAGAATATACATTCATCTCAAAACATGAACCCCAGATGTCCATTTGCATCTTTGCAATTTATTTAACTGACTTCTGACAATTGAAGCAATGTCGGGCCTTGACCATTACAGTATTGATAATATTCTTTTCTTTCTAACAAGTGCAGGAAGCAATTGTGGAGGAGCAGGAGAGCCGAAAAGAAGAAAATATTCATTTGACTCGATTCCTAAGGGTTCTTGCTAACTTCTTAGCCCTATGCACACTTGCTGGAAGTGGCTACCTCATCTTTTTTGTTGTCAGAAGATCCCAGCAATTTGCCTTGGAAGGTCTGGAGAACTACGGGTGGTGGGAAAGAAATGAAGTTCGTGCTATTTCTATAATAGATGTGGTTTGAAATTGTGTTCCTCTGCTTTGCATGTTGCCTTTTCCCCCCCAGTAGTTTAAATACTCTGTCTAACATTTTCTGGGTGGAAAATGTCTAACATAAGAATTGCATAGGTCTCTCTGCTTCCTACTTCACCAAATTTCTACTTTGCTTCTTTCAAATATCCCTCAGTATTTAGCTTTCATTTAAGGCCTTCACATTTCCTCCTCTGTGCTCTTAGATTGTTTTCCAGACGCTCTGTGGATTCATGAGATCTCTTCAAGGAACCCACTCTCTTCTTGCTTTTCTCCTGTGACTGGCCCAAGCAGAGTGATGGAACTGTGGGCACAGAGAAAGTTATTTGAGACCTCATGGATGCAACTCTGCAGTGTAGCAACAGGTTGAAATGGAAGCCTTCCAGTTCCATGTGCCCTGTCCAAGTGTCCCATGCAATTCTTTTTGTGCCTAATCTGTGCCTAATCCTTTCCTCAACAGGAGATGCACCCTACCTGATAGAGGTGTATAGTGAAGAGAGTGATTTTGTTTGCTACGATAGTGTGCATATGCACCTGAAGTCAGAGTGCTGTTTGAAAACCTGGGAAGGTTTTACTTTCTTAGCAAAAATGCTACTGTGTGTGTTGTAAAACTAGTTTGTTATTTCAAACTTATCTTCTGAGCTGGAGTGTAAAGTGCATACCTGACTTAAGTACAGCAAAAAGCTGTTTGCCTCACTAGGCTGATAAGATAGGTGATGATGGAACAAGGAAAATCAATTCAGAATTTTCAACACCAAAGGCTGACTGAGAAAGAGACACTAAAATATCAAATAATCCACTTCTGGAATCCAGAGAAATAGGGCTCTTGAGAGTGGATTAAGTTACTTGTTGTCGCATTTTAGTTTGATAGGAAAGGAAAAATTGTGTACAAAATGTCTTGATTTAAGGCAACACAAGTTCTGAGACAATAGAGCTTGGAGGAATTCAGCTTTCTCTCAGTTTAAAGGTGTGGTAACAGATTTGTACTAACAAGAACTGAGCTACCAAAGGCTGTTATATTAGTTTATGCTCTAATCTGGAAAGTAGGTAACATTTGTCTTTATGTTCATAGATTTGCTTTTGTTTCTGTAATAAAAATATACTTCAAAGGTGACAGAACTAAGATTTGGAGCAGGTGTGTCTATAAAGCAGAGTGGGTAAAGCAATACTGACATTATTTGGCTAAAATTTTTTCCTATTGACAGGTAATAAACATATTTGTTGAGTACAAAACATTACCCTTGATTGGGTATTAATATTTAATTCCATAAATATATTTGGCTTCTGAGTGACATTTTTCTTATTCTATAAATCAAATTTTCTTATGTTTGCATCATTAATATATGAACTGAGGATTTGATCAGAAAAAAATCCCAACACCTAATGTAGAATTTTGAGTAAACAAAAGTGCAGCTCCTATGTGCAAGGAAGAAGCAAGATCTAAAAATTTACATTCTTCGTGAGAGTATTAAGCTGCTTTTGTAGAAAATTTCATTACACTAGAGTCATTAAGGAATTGAACAGTTTATATGTGATGGAGAAATCCCAGGTAAATATATTTTTTGTCTTGTGTTCCTGAAGTTCACAGCATAATAAAGGAATGCTGATGACTTTGTGGAAAATATATTTTTCTCTCTGGCTACCCTTCTCTCTCTTTAATGTTGTAAATTTTTAATCTCCCTCTCCATATCAGCAGTTTCTAGTTCTGTCAGAACACAGTTCAGATAAAATTGTCTAGTGTATCATGGAAGGGGGAAATTAGTGGAAAGAGGCAGATTGGGACTGTGTATGGATTTCATCAAGTTGTGATACTTAGAGTGGATTTTGGTTTTTATTAAATCTAATACCAAATAAAAAGTAGTAATGGAAATACATTTTTCACCCAAATCAGAATTAATAGAATAATTTGTCTCTAACTTCACTGTAAACCTGTAAACTTTTTTCCCTATCTTCAGGTGAACACGGTTATGTCACTTTTAGGAATGTTCTGTCCAACTTTATTTGATGTAATCAGTTCTCTGGAAAATTACCACCCTCGAATAGCTCTAAGATGGCAGCTGGGAAGAATATTTGCTCTTTTTCTTGGCAATCTCTACACTTTCATTATTGCCCTAATGGATGAAATCAACCTCAAGGCAAGATATTTTCTTCCTTTCACTATGTTTGACAGGTTGCTAGGCAACACTGAGGCACTCCCATCAGTCACAGATATATCAGTGAAAGACATTCTTTTATTTCTGTTCTGCAAATTACACTTACCTAAGCTAGTAATGGGTATCTTTGAATAGACAAGCTTGAGGGTTCATAACAAGCTCATGTTGATTTTTAACCCCTGATTCATTTCTTTACTTAGTTGGAAGAAGAAAAGATAGTCAAATATAACATGACAATATGGGAAGCCAGTCTGTACAATGGTACTATTCCAGAGAATTCAACTGCTCCTCCAATACAGGTGGATCCTGCTGATGTCCCCAGAGGACCATGTTGGGAAACAATGGTAGGACAGGTAATGTAGCTGCTTGGAGCTCAGATTTGAAAATAGGTCATACAATCTCTTACAGGATATGACATCTAAATCCTCTTTATTGTGGCTAACAAGTGAGACAATGTGAGGAGAAGCAGGCAGGGGACTTTCTCTTGAACTAAAAGTTTTTCAAAGATTATTTTATTTTCTTTGAATCTTGTCGAACAGGAAATTCTTTCTCCTGTCAGTTGACAGAATTGAAAGCATTAATTTTTTCTCTCTCCTGTCCTCTATCCTCTTAATTTGTTTTCATCTTCCTGATGCCATCTTTGCCTTGCTTGTCTACTAATTTTGGAAAAATAAAGGAGTAGCTCAAAAAGGACATGTATGTAAAACAGCTCTTACAGCAGTATGCTTTTCATAAGGCATCTCTGTCTTTGGCCAAGCAAAATAATGCCAAAGGAGAATAAAAGTTTGGTGGAAAATTTGCTCAAATATTTTATTGGATTCAGTTGAACATTCATTCTTATTGACCCACTAGTATAAAATGTGGTTTCCAAACAATTTTCTAACATATCCTTTCCCCCTATTTGATCCTACTTCATTGTTGTTGATTTGTCCATGACAACAAATTCAATGTTGAAACAATTTTGCTGTTTCTCCATCATTCTGACAATCTGTCCTCCTGAATGAATAAATCTCTAGCAGGGACCATATGGGCAGAAAAATTAACCCCTCTCTTTTCATTGATGCTGAAATAAGAAGCTAAGAACACCAAAAGCTCATAACTGAAATAATTTTACCCTTAATTTCATATAAGGGAGAGTAATAGCTTTCTGGGCTCTCGGGTTAAGGTCTGAGGTTTTAGTGAAACATAAAAAGTCTAAAATAAAAGTAGAAGCATGAGCATTTGCATTTGGATTTTCTTCCTTCCTCTCCATATCCAGTGGTTGTTGAAACTCCTTGAGAAACAAGCCATTCACTTTTTTTTATTTTTAATCTTCTCAAAGTCAAAGAGGTCAAAAGCAGTTTAAGAACTCTAGGAAATGAGGGGCAGTAGTTCTAGTTCTAGCATATTACAGAATCAGTGAATGTAGAAAGGTCTAGAGTTTTATCCATGTTGAAGCAGGATAAGCATAATTACAGATCTACAGTATTTAATTATTATTGTAACTATTTATTGCTTAAAAGTATTCTTAAAAGAGAATATTGCTCTAACAGGAATTTGTGCGCCTGACAGTCTCCGACATGATGACAACATACATCACAATTTTAATCGGCGATTTTTTGAGAGCCGTCTTTGTTAGGTTTTTCAATTATTGCTGGTGCTGGGATTTGGAGTACGGATTTGTAAGTATCTGATTTCAAATGTCTTTGCTATCCATCACTTCACAATTTGGTAACAAAGTTAATTTTCTTTTCAATGCTACAGAGTTAACCTTTGGTTAAATACACCAAATTCAAAATCCCTGAGCTACATGGTGTTAGTTTTTCTTGCATTTTGCTTATGTCTAATTATCTTTCTTCTTCTTTAGACTTTGGTAACTTTAGGACTTTAATTTATTTTATTTTGTAAGAGTAAATTTTATTTTCTTTTTAAGAACACACATTTTACACACATTTACTATTTCAAAATGTCACAGAATAGAATCTCATTGATTGGATAGGGTCTTCAAGCACATAGTTCTTGTGGAGAACAACATGAACGATCCTGTTCTAGAAGTATTTATATATATATATATAAATATATTTATGTATAAATATATATAAATATGTATGTGTGTGTGACTTTGTGTGTGTGTGTATGTATGTATATATATATGTGCGTGCATATATGTATGTATGCATGCATATATATATATATATATATATTTATATGTGTGTATAAATGTATATATCTGTATTTCATTACAGTTAGTTTAGCTGATGTAAAATTAGTAAGGCCCATAACATAAGCAGGCATAGAACTCTTCACTTGGGAGTTAAGACTTGCAGCCTCACGCTGACCTGATCCAAGTTAAATTTGCCAGCTACTTATGCTTTCAGGGGTCTGACGCTGTTTTTCATATTTTAAGTAATAGTCATGATATTGTCAAAGCTTATGAAGCTCCCGAAGCCTCTTTTGTACTTACTGTGAAGTACAGAAAAGGGCTATGCAATTTAAGACTATCAAGAGTACCTCTGCATAAGCAGTCATTATAGCTGTAATTTTCGCCTTCTTTTGTCAAAATTTTATCTTCATACACATAACAATTTCTTGCATTGCTAAGAACTACATCTTGGGAAATCCCAGTTTTCCAGAGGAAGTGAAAGTTTTCATGTTTTCTGTTAAAAAACTCTTGTTTCTGGTGCAGCAATCTCATTTTTACTTGCTGATTCCCATGAAATTTCAGCATTATTTTTACATTTTACCTTCTAACAGGACTAGTGTGGGGATAGAGACAAAGACTATCTGTTAGTCAGTTTGTGGTCAAACAGGTAATAACTATTACAATATCAAAATCAAATGGAGGAGTTTGAATATAGCATGAGCAGAAAAATTAGCAACAACATACCTGCTTGTAGGGGATCCTGAAACCATTTTATAATTGACATTTTAATTTGGCAGTATATAGGAATGTCTGTAATGGTCTGGTCCATTGTAACCCCCAGGTCCAGTAAGCTGCCTGAAACAACAGGTGGAAGTGGAAGTTGAAACTGGAAATCACTGAATTTCTGGAAATAGCTCATTTGAAAACCTTCCTTAGGAAATAGCTATACCTATGTCTCTGTGGTTAGTCGCCATGGATATATATCCATTAATTTTTAGCCTTTTGCTACAAGAAAAATATTTTTGATGATCAAGATGTCCTTTGGTGAAGAATGCCAGAGATTAACATTCATGTTGTGTGGGAAGAACTTGTTTTTATTTGTTTAAAAATTGGATTGCAAATTATTTAATCTATTAGTGCTAGCACCTATGTTAGAAAAAGCAGTCATACATTATTTGTTTCTGTATGATCTTGCTAATATCTCCATGTTTCTTTTGATATTCTAACCTATACAGTGTAAGTGATTAATGATTTGAAAAATCAGAATGAAGGGTCAAATTATTAGTCCAGAAATAAAAGACTATTAAACTATTTTTGTGGTATTTATGCATCCACACTGGAAATAAAAATGTATGATACAGGGCTTTCTTCAGCAAAGAAAGAGGTAATGAGACCCCATGAAATTCTTAAAGTTCTGAATCTTAAAGGAAAAATTAGAATCAAACACTTTAATTAGAAATAAGATATTCATATTTAAAAAAAGAAAATGATTGGCAACTTCTATCAGTGTTAAAAGGAAAACTAAAAGTACAATAGCTGGAATAGGAAAAAAATGGAAAAATAGTGCAAGAGTTCCATTGGGTGTTAAATCAATTAAATCACATTCATTACATGAAATTTCACTGCTGCTGCTGTACTGGAGTACAAAATATTTTGACAACCAAAGTACACTCCAACGGAAATTTTCTGAATTGTTGTTTTGAAATTTACCCAGTATCCAGAATGATTTTTAATTTTCTATTAGCATCTGCCTCTGAAAAAATGTCAGAAAGATTTTCAGTAAAATGTTGCAAACTATATTAGAGACTACCTTGTAGCCTTGAGCTACATAATTTATTTCATGATTCCCTCATAAGATGCAACAAGAGGCCTTGTAACACAATGCCAGTGTACTGCTACTCCTCAAAGTGAGAGTTTTCTTCTACTCATTTAAGAACCCTTTGTGCAAACCTAATGAAAACATCTGTATCATTTCTTTCAGCCATCATATTCTGAGTTTGATATAAGTGGAAATGTGCTGGGATTGATCTTTAACCAAGGCATGATCTGGTAGGTGTGGAAAAGCATGTTGTATCTGCAGGATGGTGGGATTTACCTGTATCTGTGAAGGATTTTTCTGAAATCCTGATCATGTCCCATGTCTTTAATTTGATAGAAGTATATGCAATATATACCAAACTCTGGTACGCTGCAATCAGTTGGAAAAATTCAAAACTAGTTATGGACTGAAATTATTGCACCACATACATCAGGATTTTCCACTGAGTTGATAAGACCAACCAGTAAAAATCTGCAGAGATTATATTTATGCTTTTGGTCACTGACTGCTTGCTGTAGTGTTTTGCTTTGAAATTTAGCCTTTCAGTGAATCTTACCATTCTTTTCCCATGTTCCTGTGCAAAAAGGCCTTTTTGCCTTAAAGCAAATGTATTTATATTTATCTGTGCAGTCACATTCATGTGACTGCACAGATAAATATAAAAAAAACAATTAAAAAACTTTAAAACATTTAAAATATTTAAAAAACAATACTACTGCTTCATCATTAGTCCTTAGATGCAGAGGAGGAAAGGTATATTTCATTCTATTTTTGAACTTCACATGACTGGTAAAGAACACCAGCATGCAGAGTCCTCATGCAACACACTCAGTCTTCCTCAGGAACTCATCTCGGCAAGCACTTGACTTCTCAGTTCTTGCTGAGGCCTAATTTTATGCATTTAATATGACTTGGCTGGTCAGGCTTTTTGTGTGGTAAAAGCCTTCCCTTCAGCAAAGCCCTTTATCTTTTCATTTAAGATACAGGAAAAGAGGAAGGGGATATATTAATATAATAAAGCCTGTCATTTTTCTGTAGCTCAGGTGGTCTTTCCAGCCCTAATGTAAATGTATTTCCTGTTTCCAAATAGAATGTCTGAGGCACTCGGAGACAAAGCAGCTTAGCTTGATCACCTTGCACCTGATCACAAGGGCAAGGATTAAGGAAGAAGCAGGTTCCCAATCTCTTGTATTCTGTACCATTTTGCCAGAAAAATTAATTTAGCTGCTCTTCAGTCAACATGACATAAGAAACAAGGTGTGATGAAAATAAAAGTGTGCCATATATTTCAGTGTCATAACCATGCAACCATATATAATAAGGAAAAAAACATATTTAACAGAGTTAATAAACAGATTGTTGGCATAAAGCACTAAATTTCCCCAGCAACAGCAGCGAAAATAAATGTCAAGCAAAAATATCCTTCCAAAAAAAGTGCTAGTATACCAATAAAAATAATAAATTATGAATGAAATTATTTTGTTTATACCTAGCTGTAGGAATTGGTAATAACTAGTTTTTTTTAAAAAAAGGCTATCCTTTTATGACACAACACAAGTAAGATGCTACCTGAAAAATTTAAGAGTGAATAACATTCACCAAGTCCTCATTTAATTTGCAAAGAAAGAGGACTTTGAAACAAAAAGTTCACACAGATAATTCTCTTCACACACATTTAACCTTTTTAAAAAAAGAACAAAGACCAGATAAAAAACCCCATAAAGTTGGCTATATGAATTTCTGAGTGCACAGTGTGCAAAACACTTTGACAGAGGGAATCTGTGGCATGCTTGGAAAGACAAAAGTCTTACAATATAGTGGTTATTTTATTTATTTGCGTCTCTTATAGGATGGGATCTTTTTATGCTCCATGTCTCCCAGCAATCAACGTGTTCCGTCTTCACACATCGATGTACCTGCAGTGCTGGGCAGTGATGTGCTGCAATGTACCCCAAGAACGGGTCTTCAAGGCTTCCAGATCCAATAACTTCTACATGGCCATGCTGCTTTTCATCCTTTTTCTCTCCACACTGCCTGCTGTGTACACCATTGTCTCCATCCCACCATCTTTTGACTGTGGTCCTTTCAGGTTCTTGGCATTTTACCTCCATCTTTCGCAATTGTTGCAATGAACTGCTTCCGCACATCACAGTGAATGAAGCAGTAATGAAAAAGTGCCTTTATAATAAGCATTAGCACCTGATATACTGAGAGTTTAATTGTGATGTATTTCTCATTGTGGATAATTCCTGAAGTGGGAATCCTGGAAAGCTGACTAATTCTTTAGGAAGTTTTATCTGAGGTGCAGAACAGAAAAACTTTTCCTTTTGTCAATTTCAATGAAAAAAATATTACTGCTGCACTGAAGAAAAATTATTCTTATGGAGTAGAGCAGTGACCTGTTGTGTTTGAAAGAGATGACTTTTAGGAAATGTCTGTATGCCTTTTACAAAGGGCAGATCAGAATGCATGAGGGTGTGATAAATGCACTGTGGATCAGTCTTTGAATGCCTCGACTCCCTCCAGCTCACAGAATTTCATGTGTCTGTACTAACACTGTGAAGCTGAATTTGTTTCTGAAGTCTTCAAGGCCTCCATAGTGGTGGATCTTTTTCTAAACACCTAGGCCTGCCCTGCAAGCACATCTTGAATTCAAGGTAGTTTAGACTTTGGCACACTTTATCCTTCTGTGCGCAGTACCTGGAAAGTCTAGGAACATTTTAATCATCTTTACCTGCCAGGTAACATGAGATACAATTATAATGAGTTGTATCACTTAACAACAGACATGAAATTAAAAATTTTGAAAGTCTTTAGCCTTTGTTTTTGAACAAAATATTAACAAAGCAAGAGTGGGAGAACCATAAAAGAGGCATTCTGGTTGCAAGGAAAGGTTTAAATAATATATTACTTTTGTAAAATGATATCTGTGTGATCCCCAGTGCACTTTATAAAGGAGCAGAAGTCTCACCGTATTAAATTTGGTGAAAGGCAAAATAACAGAAATTGTCATTGCAATAGTCATAGGTACCCGAAAGAGAGAACCACATGACAAAAATTCTGATTACACAGAAAATTGTTTGAATTTAGAGAAGAATTTTCAACTAAACAAGTGATACAAATTAAGATTTTTTTGAGTCCTAGAAAAAACATATTGAGGGAAATATTTGAGGTCAGATCTGAGTAGCAGCAGTTATTGAATGGGGTATTAGCTAAATGGTGAGATTACTGTTCAAAATGAGAAGGACAATTCTTGCCATATTTTCTCCGTCATGTGCAGAGATATGTTGTTTCTCATCAAAAAGTGAAACCTTCAATGTAACTTTTAATGGGGAGCACTTGAAACTGATGAAGGATCCTTCAGCCTCAGTATAGGTAATGCTACAGTTGAATAGCCAGTGAATAAATACTGGTAGAGCGTGCCTCTACATTCAAAAACCAAAATATTTTCCTGTTGGTAGCTCAGTGTTCCATCCTATTTGGAATTTGTGAATCATCTGGGGTTTAGTTTTGGTTTGGTTTCTTTTTTTTTTTTTTTTTTTTTTTTTTTTTTTTTTTTTTAATTTTAGTCCATTCATTAAAGCAACATATGCAATTTAACAGAGACCTACCAGGCGTAGGGAAGACAGGACAGAATTAGCAATAGTGCAGCAGAAAAAGCTTTATGTATGCTGAAGAGCATGAGGAGAGCAGAGGATAGAATTTCTCATCTACTGGAGTGGTGGGGCAAATAGAGAGAAAGAACAGAAGAATTCTACCTGCAAAATTTTTATATTAATTCAAAGGGTGTAAACATTAAGAATGAGTTAAGAGAAAGACCTATTTTAACAAATTCTTTACCAGACTGAAAAGCAGTGACAGGAAACTTCAATGACTGGACAATCATGTGGCAATTTGGTGACAATTCCTACAACTAAGCAAAACTACTAATTAGAATTGATACACAGAGACCCATTTTGCCAGTCTTGTCCAGGTTAAAAATGACAATCTTCTGTGCCCCAAGGCATAGAAAAGGCAAAATAAACAGAAAGGGATTTTCAGAACATCTATTGATACACTTCAGAAGGAAAACAATCTAAGGAGAAAATAACTTTATAAATAAGCTGGAACAGTTACATATGAAGGTAACAAGATTGCTGCAAAACCAACAAAAATATCCTGAAACACAGTCACTGACTTGTGTAGCACTGGTACACACGAAAGAGAGAATTGGGTGGAAAAAAAAATAATTGCAGGCAGACCACTTTTGCTTGTCAAACATAAAAAACAGAATTTGAATTTTTTCCCCCATGTCTTCATAGAGCACAAATAATGCTTTGTTTGTTGGTATGATGGTATGGAGTTCACAACTGATGCACTGATTCACTGAGGAATAATTTGGGTGGTAACCTGGCAAAATCTATTAGCATACAATCAGAATTTTGGTGTCTTGCTTCCCCCTTAGAATACATAAATACTGCTTTAGACAATATTCCCTTCAGAGTGTAAAGTTTTAAATAACATTAACATACCATATATTATCCTTTTTCCAGGACTGTTATGGTGTGATTAGCTTATATATTTATAGTTGCCATAATACTTGTATGTGATATTGTTAACTTTTCTGTTTAATAGTGGGAAGACTAGAATGTTTGAAGTCATATCAGAAACTCTGGAGCATGACTTTCCTTCCTGGTTTGGGAAAGTATTTGGTTATGCCTCTAACCCTGGACTTATCCTACCCTTTATATTGCTGATGGTGTACGTACAGAATATTCACTCAATGCTTGCTGCATCTAAGGTCTGATAAGTTTCTTTCACTCTGAATCACCACTTCCTGAATATCTAAGAAATGCAGTGCTAATTGTGCAATGATGAGAGACTTGAACATTTAATGAGTCTTTTCTTTGAACGTACTTAATGTGCATTTGCAGAAAGGTAGATATCTCTTTTTTATTCAATGGCTTTCTTTTTTGTCTAGCTATGCTTTTAAAAAATGTTTTTCCTGCCACAAAAGATAAAAGAACTATTAAAATGCAAAAGGCGCATAGGGAATTTGTAATGCTGACATTGATCATCTTGTCCAGTATGCAGAACAGCACATCATAAATCCTTAGCGAGCTCAACAGAAAAATGAACATCACGGAGCAGAGTTATTCTCAGTAACTTTCAGTGAATCTGCTCTTCAGTGCCTTAAATTGATAAAGACTGTACTCTGTATTACTGGGACAGGGGCGTGAGACAGGGTTTTGGAGACTTTGTGAAACAAGGCTAGTAGAGGTTTTTGTGAGTAAACTCAGTAACTAGTAAAGAAAAATGGCCCTGGAATATTTGCTCTTGGAGATTGTATTGAGTCCTATTTTATCAAGGCATTTTAACCTGCTTGATTGTGTTACTTTTGTTGGGTATTTAGCATACTGCTGAACTAAAATTTAATTCTATATGAAGATATGCTGGAATTTAACTTTGCACTGCAGAAGTGCAAATAAATGTAGACATTACAGAACACAATAGAAATGACAAAAGGATTTTATATGAGCAATATGAAATATTGAGATGAAATTTTGTCAAGGTTCACTTAATGCCATATTCTATTTTAAACTTTAGCTATAAAGGGTAAGGACACTAAAAGTAAACAGAAGGAAAAAAAAGAGAGAGGAGAAATACAAGGCAAAATCAGGCAAAGCAGAGGAAACAGCATATGCTGATTAATTATTTACTGCTTATGACAACTAAAGACTTCATAGCAGATATTTTCTTATTAAATCAGGATAGTGAAAACTCCTAATTTCATAAAGTTGTCACAATAGTAATTCCATATACTGAAAAATGAAAATATTACGTTTTTCTTAGTAGAAGAAGGAAGTAATAACTGTGAAAAAAAAAAGTAATGTTGTTTTGGTTGTTTTCTTCACAGTATTTCAGATTGTTTACTCTATTTGTTCAGGAGCTTTCATAAATATGATTTATTAATTTTTAAGGTATGTCATGAGGATTAACTTCTATAAGTTATTCTATAGAAGTAATTTCACAGTTAAACACTACTTAATGAAACATATTTCTTAAATACTGTAAGATTGAATGTAGAATATTAATGGATAGAATAATTTCTTTAATTTTATCCCTGAAATAACCGTACCTTCTTCATAATGTAAGGAAGCACATTGTTCGTTATAATTTAAAATATTAGTACTGGTTAAGAACAATAAATGAGAAAAAGATGCAGACTTTATATTATCACGATAGCAATGGTTTATATAGGAGTGTTCTGAGTCTTTATATTTCAATCACTGTCTAACAAGAAACTATTATTTTTTAAATTTAGCCTGAGCATTTATTATCTCAATGCAACATCCAAATCTTACAAGGAAGCTAACTTGGAACTTAAAAAGAAGCTACAAAGTGTAAGAATAGAGAATTACTGATTTTTTGTATTTTACTAAATATTACAGAGACTGTTTGGGTCACTGAAAAATGCCATCTCTCTCCTTATCACTAGCAAGCAGAAGAAAATAAAAGGAGAAATAAGCAAAAGGCACAAAAATCAAATGAACAAGAGGAGAATCCATTTGAGACAGACCCGCCACCGGCAAAGCCCAAAGGAGACAAGCAAGATGAACCCACTCCAAACAAAGGTAAGAATTGGTCTGAATATCTCACGATGAGTAATTCATGTATGTGTGATCCTAGACTTCCTCACTGGCTGGACTGCTTCTTCTGCTATGATCTTCTGAAACACCTTCACGATGCTGAATCACAAGTATTAGCCTATTTCTTTCTTTGGCTTGTTTAAGAAATATTGCAACATTATTCCATACCTAGCAACACTAAAGTAAAAAGCTGCACTATATTGGATTGAAGGTCACAGCCCTGCTGAAAAGAGCCTCATCTAAGTGCCAGTGATCCTTCTTATCTATCACACACCAGTCAAAGTCCACATCTTCTACCCTTCTGTTGTATTTTGTCAGCACAGGAAAGTATTTGTCACCTGTGCCAGGTTCACCTGGAGAAGGCGTGGTAAGAACACAATAAGGAAGTCTTATCAGAAAGCCTGGCTGGGGCAGGTGAGTGTCAGTCTGTCCTGAGGGATTTTGCTGGTTGTTTCCTTTCCCTCATCATGTGCACATGCCCTACAGCCACTAAACTGCCTCAAGCCTAGGAGGGAAACCCAGGTGAGAGATGATTGTGTTTAGGAAGAGCCATGTGTAGTTACTGCCTTCATCACCATTGATAGACGATATCTAAGTGCATCTTGGGAAATTGCCCACATACCCACATGGGAGCCTCGCAGAAAAAAATGGATGGAAAATACAGCACAAAGGTCATGAAGGTGCATTAGTTCCCTTCAGGTTTGGGCAGGGGACGCCCAGACTTTCTACTGCACTCAAGGATCCTCAGGCCTGCTGGATTTCCCTGTCAGGGAGCTTCAGACTGGCATGATCATTTGTTAATTCTATCCTCCAAACACATTTCAGATAGCAAGAAAGGACAGGATGGCAATGGATCAAAGAAGACAGGCCAGCCACAAGAAGCCAGCTCCTCTCAGACACTCCAACACCCTGGCCCTATCCTGAATGGCCACTATCCTCCACAGAGCCGAGGAGGAAACCTTCCTCCACCATCCATAGCTGTGACAAGGCCACCGGGGCCCAGGAGGCCTGGAGTGCCAGGCTATCCACCTGGAAATGAATGCCTCCCAGGGATGCAGCCAGGAATGCCCAGGGGCCCTCCCATGTATAGATAAAGAGCCTTAAGGATACGTAAGAAGACACTGAAGGATAGAAGCGTGGTTCTAAACCCAAACACTCTCCTGTAAGCACAGAACCTTGCTGTTCGTCGTAAATCTTCATGTGCATAGAAGTAACCCATGTGCTTCAGTTTTTTGCAGCATAGGAGCTTTAGAAGAAAACATGGCACGTGTCTTCTTGCATTTGAAGGCATTGTGAAAATATGCTGTCTGTATCAATAAATTGCTAAAATTACAGATTTTTATGGGGATACTTGTTAGAATAGTGGAAAACAATTTGTATTAAAAGCTTGAAATTTGTCCCTAATATATTTTTCTTTTCCTAAAAAAATTTCACTGAAAGCACAGCTTTGTATAAAGTTTATGAGAATCAGTTAAACCTTGAATATATCTTGTCCTCTGCAGCTCAAATATGCCTAGCCAAAGATTTTAGATTGTACATGGGGAAACTAGGACCAAAACTAGGGAAATCCACATGATTCCATCTAAAGTCTCTGTAAAATTTTTGAAAGGAAAAATAAAAGCAGTGGTTTACCTGTAACTATGAAGAAAATTTACACTACCACTTTCAGCTAGTAACTCCTATTACACAACCACTTTAAGCTATGTGTTTTATCAAATTCTTGAAGACTAGAAATACATTTTAAAAATCAGAGTGGTAAAGGAGTATCTCCCGTGCAGGAAAACATATTTGGGGAATGGACATAAGACAATTATTGATTAACTTCTCCTAAATGCCCTAGTAGCATAGTCACACTTAATATTGCATAAGAATATGTACTGCATAATCTTCTCTGTGAATCTGACTGGATACCTGTATTGGTCTCTATGTAGTACAAGGTGGAACAAGTTATTTTCCTGACAGGTCTTGTGGAAACACAGGATAGATATAAGCCCAGGGGCAAGCTAATGTTACCTAATTCAATAAGATAGGTTGATTTTTTTTTTGTTCTGATCTTATTTCCTTTTTCAGAACATTGGTCTTAATAATTATTTTAAGACTCACAAGCTTAATAACAACAAAATTAATCAACTTACTGTCTTCCAAAAAATAAATGTAATTCCATCGAGGGCCTTCTGTATAACAGAGATTAATTTTGTGTAGTAAAAAAAATCTTAACCATATCCTAGTACAAAACAAGTCTGTGACATCACAAAACAACCTCCACTTAATTAGATTGTGGATCTTATTTAAAAAAGGCTTACAAAACCCCCCAGCATAGTCTATATATCCCCATAAACCACAGTGATCCAGATACAACTTCCAGCTCAAGCAGTCTTTAAATCAATTGCCAGAGTTTGGAAGGATTAAGCAAAGGAAAGTTCATTTTATACTTGACTTGGCTGTTCTACTGCTTCCATGAGCAGATACTAGATGTATCTGTAACTGGGGTGCTGTGAGTCATATTTTAAGTGAGAGAGAGTACAGATCAGTGCAGCGCAAGTTGTCTCACCTTTCTCATCTATGAACTTCAGACTCATGGATAAAGTACAGTAATTCAAACTGTTTATTAACTGGTAAATTTTCTAATAGGATTTGTTTTAAAACTGTATATGTCTCTAGTCCAGAAGCAAAAGGTTGCCAGTTTTCTTACTGAAGCTAAGCATGAGACCCAGTATGGCGATGTTTTCATGCTTTTAACAACAAATTTTTTCCTACAAGCTGGGCTTGATCTATCCTGAAATATTGATTTACACAGAGAT
Source organism: Pyrgilauda ruficollis (assembly GCF_017590135.1). NCBI lineage: Eukaryota > Metazoa > Chordata > Aves > Passeriformes > Passeridae > Pyrgilauda > Pyrgilauda ruficollis. The sequence continues at coordinate 1,149,236 of NW_024511210.1, forward strand.
TTTAGTTCATTTTTTGTTAGCATTTCATAATAAGAAAACTCTGGGTATTCCTCAAAAAATAGATGATTTTTTTATAGAGCAGGTGAAGAAATTGAGTTTAAAGATATGTTATAGCTTAGAGAGTTTTTCAAGAGGTGTTGGAGTAAATTAGAATTGTAAAGTACTTTTAATGCAGTCTGGTTCCCTAAAATGTAGAGAAATGTTTACATCACATATACAGACCTTAATAAGGATTCCTTGTTCTGTCAGGAGTGAAAATTTCCTGGGGATGTTAAAGGCTTTCTCATTGTTAGTGGTTTTGGTATTTCATTCCTTGTGATTGCTCCACATTGTGAATGGAAGAGAGACACAGCAAAGAATCCACCAGGTGAAATTGTTCTGGGGAGCTTTCTGTTAAATCTGTATGCTGTACTGATTTTCAACAATCAATGTGTTCTCATAAAACACATGTATATGTAGAGATGATCATGTAATAGCCAATATGAATAAAACCAGCAAAGCTAGATGTTGTTATGTGATTGAAAATGAGATATTTATTTTTATTCTTTGGTACTTAAAAGTAAAGGTATTTCATCGCTCTGTTTTGTGATGCTCTTATTGCAGTACAACATGGAACTGTTGCTAATGTTAGGATGCAAAGCACTATCCGTATCATATTTGGGTGAAAACATTATCTGTGAAGCATTTTCTTGTACTTACATTATTAGAAGGTTTTAGATTAGTGTAAAAAGCTCAAAGTTATTTGGCATTAATAATAATTCAAGGCAGGAATAAATATAATCTCCCTGCATGTCTGGGGAACAGCTGAATGTACTGATCTGCACTTCAAAGGTCTATTTTGTTCTGCTTAGTTAGCATGAAAATTTAAAGAAAGGAGCTAGTATATGACATAAAAATATTTTGCTTTCTTTTGAGATGTAACATCCAGTTGCAGTGCATAGTCATAGAAAGTTATGAATCACATCTGGTGGTGTGTTAGTAAAATTATAATGAAGAATAGTATTACGCACTTTGAAGCTTGTTTGGTCATTGACTTTTTGTTGAAATGTTTTGTGCATTTTTAGCATAATAGCCTCGTCTCTTAATATCACAAGTATGTAAATTTTCAAAAATATTGGTGATTTAGTTGGAAATTGCTAAAGGAAAGAGAATTTCCAATACCTGTCACTGATTTTCCACTTTGATCCATTCTTATATGTCTACATTAGTATCATACACAACTAATGATATATTCAGAAAATAATGTTTATCACTTAACATTTGACTCCTTTGTCTGTGTCCTTGCCAGCTCTCCACTGTTGTGGAGAGCTGTTAATATTTCACATTCTTAATCCATTGTGAAGAACTTAATAAAAAAAAATAGATCCAGAACTTTTTTTCTGTCTCTTTCTTGGAAATAGATAAGAAAAAAATCCATTTTGTAATTTGCTGTCAATAATTGCTATAACCAGTTGTCTCAAAATATTGCATCAGTTATATTATAACAGTTATATTGGAAATATTTAATTTCCATAATTCTTAGAGCCAGAAGTTTTAAATCAATGCCAGTTTTTCCCATCAAAGTTATAATTTTAAAGTATTGAGCTTTCTAACTACAAAATGGTACATGTAGTTATCTGAAGTGTCTGATCCACAAGCTAAAAACTATTTTCATGCAATGAACTATCCAAAAGAGAGAAGCGGCTAACAGAAGATTGGGACAATTAGGTTGCATCACTGATAGGGAATGACTCTTGAATTTTTAAACAGAAATAAATAAAAATGAAATTTTTTTTTAAGACCTGGAAAAATTAGTAGAAGAAAGATAAAAACTGGTAAGTAATAATAATTATAGGAAACATAAGAAACATGAGTTGTCAAAGTATGAAGGCCAGTTCTTGAACAAAACACGAATAACCTCTGGAAAGATGAAATCAATCTAAACCATAACTTATTTGAAGTAGCAATCTGATCCTTACAGTGTGAAAATATGTAGCAATATTTCATTGAAATTAGCATGGGATTAATTTCTTGCCAGCTGAAAGTAAATATGATAATTCAAAACTTTTTTTTATTAAATTACCTAAGAACTGCTCTGCAGACAGAGCCATGGGTCCAGATATTTTGGAAAAAAAAAATTTAGGAAGTCTGCAAGCCACACTAACTTGTTTAAAGGAACCATGTTTAATACACTAAAGATATTTTCCCCAAAAGCTGGTAAGCTTGGTGAGGTGGTCGTTGTGATCTGATTAGTTAGAGATGCTTCTGCCTGAATTAAAGTGCAAATAAAACCATATGTTGAAATAAAGAATATCACAGAATCACAGAATAAGCTGAGAATATGGATTTTTTTAAACTCTAAATGTGAGGTAGAAGCACAAAAATTTATAGAAGAGGGGTCATGGGGGTGGAGATGGGTAGAGAGAAAGACAGAGATCAAACTGAGGATAGTCAGCATGCACAGATCCAGGGGCATCCCACTGGTTCTTCCTCACCCTGGGCTTCTCAGTGGCAGGTATCCAAGAACTGTTCTGCTGGGGATTTTTCACCTCTACCTTCCATGTTTTGAGCATCCGTGGGGTAGTAGCAGATGCTGTTGTCATAACTTGGTGTGGTATGTGCATGAGCAGTTGCTTCCTTTCCCACAGTTTGCCACACCGGCAATTTTTGTCCAGATATGTTAGCCATAATGTGATATTATGAGATTTCACCTCGCCAGGCCTGGAATCAGTACCTTCCTCTCCTAAATTTTTGTCTCACATTCCTATTGTGGTGGTCTATCTTACGACACATTCCTTCTGTGGCCTTAACAGTGTTTTGAGACATGCAACTGTGTTTTTAAAGTCGTTAATGTGTAAATACCTAGAACTGAAAGACTCTAAAATCTCTTATACAATTTTAAAGGCATGTTCTGGTTGCCAGTGCTAACATTCTGGCACCTTCCGGTATCTCTGATGCCCACACACAACAATGATGCTGAAGGACCATAAATAGCTGTGTTCCAGCTGCAACTAGATTAAAAATAGAGAAGTTTTTTAGTTTGTTTAGTTTTTTTTAACAAGCAGTTTCTTACTGTCTGTATTGGCCTCAGTCCTACCACCTAAAAGCAGACTGACAGTATTGTCTGTGCCATTGCTGCTCTTGTGTGCTTCACACAAATGGGAATTCTCAGTTTAAGCTGTGCTCTCTAATATTATCTGCCAGAATAAGCTTCTTGGCACTTGGTGTTTCCTATCCTCAAATGAACTTTGCTGCACAGTCGTATATTTTGTCATTTCCAGAAACAGAGGAAAGTGGCACAACATGTATTGGAGGTGAGATACTGTAGGGCATGCTGACAATTTACTATAAATAACAGCTTTCAGAGAATTTTAGTGCCTCTATAATATGATGCTGCTTTTATGACGAAGCAAGACTAGGAGTAAATCCATTATCTATCTATCTATCTATCTATCTATCTATCTATCTATCTATCTATCATCTATTAATCTATCTATCTATCTATCTATCTATCATCTACAACTGATGTCCTAAGTTCCAAAGCATGCTATGTATTCAAATCTGGTCTCTTCTTCTGCTTCAGTATTGCCTCCCAGAGGCAATGAAAAACCTGTGACTAAGGCACATTGTCCAGGCAGCTCCATGTTGCCTGGAATCAAAAGAAAAACTTTCCAAACAATATTAAAGTGGTCATATAATGAACAGTTCTTTTATGAAAGCTTTAAAGTACACAAAACATAGCTGTATACGCATGCACATTATTGGATTTCCACACTTTTAATGAGTTTAATTAATTAGCATATTTAGCAGGTACATTGAGTACTGGTTGTCCTGGTAACCTAACCCAGCCTTGGACCTGCCCTATTGGAAAGACTCCAAGGGATTCCTCGTGCCATCTTTTGTTATTTCTCCTAAATGCTGGTGCAAAAACTGGGTGTCCTTGTTAGAAATTTTTTCCTTGAAAATAAGACTAAACAGAATTTCAAGAAGATGACATAAATGTGTGAGAAAGGGTTACCTCCAAAGCACGAGAAAGTGTTAAAAACTACACAGGTATATTAAAAAAAATCCACAAAGATACAAATAGATAAAAAATTTATAAAAAGCAAAAAAACTTTAGGCATCATCCTCTCTACCCAACCATTCCCCCCACATCAGGATGCTGAAGACACAGGGAATCCTGGTCAACAACCTGTGGGCCCTCATCTTCTAAACATTGCCTCAAATCAAGGAGGACTTAGGTCTCTGAGTTGTCTCCTGCATGTTCATTCAACAAACTTATCATTGTCAGTATGGAGCTGCCTCTAACCTTGGCTTTGGATTCCCTGTGAACCAGGCTTTTACTAATACTTCCATTGAAGACTGCAGCAGGATCATTGAAGAGCAGACAGATACTGATGAGAAGAGGGAAGTGACTTTCCCTTTTCTGGGCAGTATTGTTGTGGTGGCTGTAGTTCCACTTCCCTGGTGGCAAGCTGGTCCAGCTGTGTCCCATGACCCAGTCTGACACAGCAGAAGCAGGATCTGTATCAGCTTGCTTGAGAGGCTTGCCACCTGCAGCTGCTGCTCCTTTATGCCCCATATCTGTGACAGGAAAGGCGCAACACATTTGCATATCCTCTCAGTTCATGAAACATTATTTATATATCCATTCTCTCTTGGTGAAACTGGCAATCCCTGTGTGCTAGGCACTATTACACTAGAGGCACTGTGCTGGGATGGTCATGCCATGGCTGAGGCAGGAGGAGAGTTTTTGTGTCTAACCAGTGCTGTTGAAAGTGCAGACCAGCCAGGCAGTCTTTTTCTGACTGCAGGATTTCTTTTACACATGTGCTTCATCATTTAATTCCTCTTCCGAGGTACAGATGAGAGAAATCCCTGTGCTCTTCCTTTTGCTTTTAATCAAGTCAGAGGCTAAAATTATATTTGCTTACTTAATGTATGGGTTTATCTTATTATCCTATACCCATAGGATATTTTGAGTATTGCATACTTTCCATATGCAATTTTGCAGAATACCACTAGACTGTCACTAGTTGTATGTATGATTCTTAGGCCTTTACCTGAGTGAATCCAGGCTGGCTGTACTTACTTTTAAAGATTATATGGTATCCCTGATAGGACTCTAATGTTTTTAAAAGGCACTCATTAACTCTTTTAATCCCACCTTTACCTTGTCTCTTTATTTGAAGGTGCCTCTCGCCTCAATTAAATTTGGTTGGTAAATGCTTTCTGTATTTTTATATTCCAGAGTGTTTGAACTAGGAAATAGTTTGTGTCAGTAGTTCCCCAGTTTTAACTGAAGACAGACAAATACAGCACATTTTTCTTGTCAGTGTATGAACTTGATGAAATTGTCCCTCAATTCTTCCTTGTCTTTCTCTCTCTCCTGAAATCTTGCTCTTTGCCTTTCTTTCTTGCTAACTATAGACATCACTTTTAGCGTAGCTTCTCTCCTATCCATTCTATCACATAAAAATAGATATAAAAGAGATCATAATCCAGCACTTACATTCATTGTCTGCAGAAGAACGCCTGGTGTCCTCACTTCATTAATTGCTGAATTTAATTGAATGTAACTTTTCTAAAAAAAGTCATCTGCCTAGCCAATTCTTTATATCTATCATTTTATATTGTGAAATTTACTGGCTACATAATGTCCTGAAATGCATGGGGACATTTTGAGGTAGTTTAGACTTTTTTTTCTGTTTGTGAGACTCCCACTGTAAAGCTGCTCTAAATTGAACTAGAAGCTACTAATGAGTGATCATCTAAGAGTGTGAGTACCTAACCATTAATTTCACAATGATGTGGGCCATCAGATATGTATTAATCTATTACCTGTATGCATAATAAGAAATGGTTTTAAAGCTTACATGGATGTAAAAATGTTTTTTTCTCTTTGTATTCCACTCACCTCAAAAAAAAAAAAAAAAAAAAAAAAAAAAAAATTAAATTATATGTGCCTTTAGTCCTCTCTCCAGTAGAGGTCAGAATAACATAAGACAATTACCACCATCTCTGTGACTAATTGCCTTAGGAAAGAATAAATCCTTCCTATTTGATCCCATAAAATTTGACAGAATTAAGGCTGCTAATAGTTTCAATTCAACTGGGAATTTGTGGAAGTGCCAGAAGTCTGCTGATATGATGTTTCAACTGATGCCAGAGGTACATGTTTGCTGTTCTGTGGCTATCTGAAAGAAATAAAAAAAAAATAGGACATTTGAAATAGTGCATGGGAAAATTCAGGGGGAAAAACCCTGTCCAACATTAATGTGTTTTTTAGAGATAATAACTGTAACTGTAACTGCTTAGGAATCGGTCTTTTGATTTCTGCTTTTGAATCAACATTGCTGAATCATATAATCTGACCTATAGTTGCTTTTCAGACCAAAATAGTCCATCTATTCCCTCACTAAAAATATGACAAAATGTGATGCTTGTTCAAAAAGCTAGATTTGAACATTATTTACAAGTATACATAAAAGGCAAACTCCAAACTCATAAAAAAAAAATTCATTTCAGAATCTTCTATTTGGTCAAAAAAACCAATGCCCTTTGTCTTACATGTCTTGTTTAAAATAACTAAGTATAGATTATGTACTGATTTTCATTTTCCTGGATAAATGCATAGATGTGTAGTAATATTCAGATAGGAAAGTTTTATGGAGGATAATTTGGGAAACATTTTTGCAGAGCAAAGATGTTCAGATAAACTGCAAACTGTAGCTCCTTCCATAGAGGTAGCAAACAGCTCTGCAAAGAATTCATATCATGGTGAATCTCTAATGGCTCAAACACCACAGGGATGAGAGGTTACATGCAAAGATATGATTAAAGAAAAATCCACAGCCTTTACAAGCTGTGACAAAATAGGACTTCACACGAACTGTCCATGGAGGTAAATACAACACTCTTTAAAAAAGCTGAGACTCTTTCAGGAGATATATGAAGGCACATATTCCTTCATTTTTCACATCATGAGTGAAAAAGTTCAAGGATACTTCAGACTTCACATTTCCATTCTGTAACACAAATATGGAAATGCTCTGTTCTCAACTCAATCTAAGGCAGAACAGTCAGGTGCCATGCACAACAATTGTATATCCAATTCACACTTTGTTTCTTAGTTGACTACAACAAATAAATTTACATCAGGAAACAATACTCCCTCCAGGCAATGTCTGCACCATAACAAACCCGAGTAACCTAGGCTATAGCTGCCACTATGCTGTGTGGAGTAAGTTTGTTTTGTCTTTTGTAAGTCACAAGAAAACTAAAATGGTATGGGAATCTTGCAGCAAGAAATCAGGAAAACAAATTCCAGCAAAGCGTGAATATAAAACTCAGCATCATCACAGAATTACAGGATCACCGAATCACATGAAAATTCAGGTGGGAAGGGACCGCTATGGGTCATCTGGTCCAATCTCCCTGCTCAAACAGGGTCATTCCAGTTCACATGGCACAAGATTGTGTCCAGACAGTTCTTAAATAGTCTTCCTCCAGTAAGGGAGACTCTACAACATCTCTGGGCAATCTATTCCAGTGTGTGGTCACCCATGCAGTAAAGAAGTTTTTCCTATTCAGGTGGAATTTCTTGTGTATCAGTTTCTGCCCGTTGCCCCTTGTCCTACTGCTCAGCACCACCAAGAAGAGCCTGGCTCCACCCTCTTGGCATCCTCCCTGCAGATACTTACACTGATGAGATTCCCTCTCAGTTCTCTCTTCTTGAGGCTGAACAGGCCCAACTCCCTCAGCCTTTCCTCGTAAGACAGATGCTTTGGACCCTTCACCATCTTTGTCCCCCTCCCCTGGACCCATTCCAGAAGCTCCGTGTCCCTGTTGTGCTGAGGAGCCCAGAACTGGACACAGCACTCCAGATGTGCCTCACCAGGGCTGAGCAGAGGGGCACAATCACCTCCCTCGAGCTGCTGGCAGTGCTCTTCCTGATGCACCCCAGGACACCACTGCCCTTCTTGGCCACACAGACACACTGCTGGCTCATGGACAACTTATCCACCAGGATCCCCAGGTCCTTTTCCACAGAGCAGTTCCCCAGCAGGTCAGCCCCCAGTCCTCCCTGGTGCATGGAGTGGTTTCTCCCCAATGCACGATCCTGCATTTGCTGAATGTCAGAAGGCTCCTCTCTGCCCATCTCTCCTGCCTGTTAAGGACCCTCTGAAGTGCTGCACAACACTTGGGTGTCGGCCACTCCTTCCAGCTTGGAGTCATCAAGGAACTTGCTGAGGAGGCCTCTGCCCCTTCACTGAAGACATTGATACTGGGCCCAATACTGGACTTTCACTGATACCTACAATCACAGGCCTCCAACTCTTCCCTGTGCCACTGATTACCAGACTTTGGCATCTACCATTCAGCCAGTTCTCCATCCCTTTAATTTTTATCATCAGGATAATTTTTTTTCAGAGCATCCTTGCTAGAAATATTTTACTACTTAGGATGATCTGTCTGTACTCTTTTTTGGCGAGCCAAAGATACATACCAGAATCACACATTTTACTTTTCAAGTGATGGCATAATCTCTGCACCTCTGATGAGCTTTGGATAAATTCCAGCAAGGCCATTTGAATCTGCTCTTTTAGTTTGGCTTCCCTTGCTAGGGTTAGTCTACAAATACATGGTCATCAAAAGTGACTCAGCCGAGACCTCTCTGTTAGACGGTCAAGGAACTGGTGATATTTTTCCTGCACCAGTTCCACCCAGCTGAGAGATACAACTGAGGGTCAATACCCAATTCCACAAAACAGGCATATAACTTCCACGTTCATGGCTTACATTCTGAATAACAGAGTAAAATTCTTCCTCTTCCAGCTAGCTTGTCTGAAATTAACTGAAGTTTCTGTGAACACATCTTTTCACTAGCAAAGTTACTCTGGTACCCATATGTCTGCTAGAGTATTCCTAGATGTGTTTAAAACTTGATTGTTTCAAGTGACAAAAGCCAGGCTACTCAATACATGTCTAAACTGTACAAGGAGTAACCAACTCAGTTTCAGGCTGAAATCCTGTGAGCTGTAAGCTTTGCACACCATAATGTGAACTGTCAGGCTAGGGCTCCCATTTTTCTGTCCTAGGGTCCTGGTGGCAAATGGATTTTGTTGTGCAGGACTCCAGTGTCAAATCTCTGACCCCAGATTTTTCCCACTGTCTTTTGCCTCTCCAGAAAATGTCACTACAGCAAATTGCTCTGTAGATGGCACTTTCTCCCTTTTTCCTGTTTCACTAGAAGGAAAGCACCTGTGCCAGAGATAGACTCCAGAGCCCAGAGATGATAGGAGCTGTTCCCTGAAAATTTAAGAAACTTGCTGCTTACCTGTATGCTATGTTTAGTTGCCTATTGTTCATCAGTTTTGCAATTGTTTTCTTGGCGCTTAGCACACAAGATTTTTCAGATTTCTTTTCAATGTTCTTAAAATGCTCACTTGGATATTGGGAGCTCAGGGTACCTCCTGAAAATGTTTGCAGACAGCAAGGATGTATTACAGGTAGCATTTATACTATTTTTTTGGTCTTCTAGGTGTCTTCTAGGAGAGATTGCCACAAAGAGTAAAAAAATAAATTAAAAAAATAACCAGTTTTTACTGTAGCTCTGCATATAATTTATATGGGACTGTGACATAAAATGTATGATTTTCTTGCAGGCAGATTATGAAATAAAGAATATTTCAATTCTAGCTTAAAATGGAATCCTCTTGTGTTCTGCAGAATTTATTTCAATTCATGTGTTTCTTATTGCATTGACAGACAAGGCAAGTTAAAGTATTGTTGTGCCATCAGGTCCTTGAGGCTAGGAATATTTCCTTTATATAAATCCTTCTGCAGGTATTCTTTTGACAGATTATTTTGATTCATCTGTATATTTTTTCTTGCTGTTTTGGGGAAGTGTTTCCATTACATTATGGCAAAGGACGAATGTATTTACCACAAAGAGGAAATAAGACCAATCTATCAAAAATGTAATAGCAGCAGAAACAGGTTTCACAGATGTTAAAAAAATTCTTGAAATCCACATTAATAACTGCATCAAAGATTGAGCTGATTGATCTGAACAACATCCTACATATTAGTAGGTTATCTGTGGATGATACTGCTCATTTTTGCATCTATTTAATTAGTATTGGCAAGAAAGAAGAAAGTATAATAAAACACCACATAAGTTAAAAAACAATTTTCTCTACCTTTCTGCATAGGTTCACAAATGGCTTCTTCCCCTTTGGTTGCTATGGAGTGTCACTGACTATATTACTGATGTCTGCAGGCATTACAGCCTTTTGGACATGCCTTTCTTTTAAGTGTAATATTAGCTATGAATTCTCTGAATCTATTCATTATGGCTAGTGTAAATTTTTTTCTCAAATCTAAATTTTTCATATGTACATGCTGACCTCCAGTCTTCCTGGAGTTGTACTTCTTAAGGAGATATATAAGAAAAACCATAAATCTTAGGACCTGGATTTTTTAGGTGATGGCTTAAAAATATCATGGGGATGGAATGTTCAAATTTTATAACAAAAAATGTATTCTTACAAACGCTAAAACTTCATAGTTGACCATATTTTGCTGCCTGTTAAATAATACAAGACATTTTATTTCTGCCTCAGTGGTTTTCTGCATCAAATCCATATTGACAGCACAACTTGTCTCTTGACATAAACATATATCCTCCTTCCTCAGTAGAATTCTTGATTTATTTTATGTCCTTTTTTTCTGATTTCTTTTTCAAACTTTGGTTTTTTAAGTTTGTAAAGCTTTTGGGAGACAAAATATTGTCCACCTTCTTCCCTTGAGTACCTCTGCCTTCATCTAATTATTGTGAAAGAGATTGGACCTTGCAATTGTGGATTTTACCAGGTGGTTGTAGTACATCGTCAGACACATTCACAGCTTTGCGCATCAGTATTTTAAAGAAGCAAGATTTCTTACAGAGAGCACAATGACAAAAAAGTAAACAGATTATTTTTGTTTAATTGTTTAATGGCTTATTTACACAGTAAGAATTTTAGATTTAAATATTTAACTTATTTCTGGATTCTTTAAACTGATGTGCTCTTTTTTCTGTCCTCTCATTTCTTTTACATTTTCCTGGCTGAATACCGCTATTACTAGTTTCATCTTCAAAATAATTTATTCCATGAACAATTCAACATAAAGATTAGTTTTAAAGATGTGCATTTTCTTTCAGTATAAAAGAGTTAAAGTGCATCTTTCAGACAAAACCATATTTTTGGAAGTTAAAGCAGTAGCGATGCAAGGATTCCTGAGGGAGTAAAGCACCAGATTCCAATGAAGAACTCCTGCACGGAGCGTATCAATGTTCACAGATATTTGTCTGAATGACAAGGTTATCTGAAGCCATCAAAATTAATGCTAGTGACAGCTGACGTTCCTCGAAAATACTCTGTTTAAAAAATCTTAATGGATGGGACTGAACATTTTGTGTAGGGTATAGAGTGTTCAGAAGTGGTCTCTGTTATTCACAAAGCAGCGCCAGCTTGGACAATTCTGAATATTAGATTTAACAGTGAAAAATATCACACTTTGCTGGATTTGGTGGTGATGGAAAGTTTTGGACTCTAGGAGTCAATAATTTTAATACAAAACTGGCTTCTCCCATACAGGTCCTCAAATGAAATGAAGGAACTCCGAATGAGCAGTGAATCTCTTCAGATGCTTTACAGCTGCATTGGTGCCATAAACCCCCATAAAAATCTACATCAGACTGATTTACCCCATTCTTCTCACAGGCACTTGTTTGCTAGGGAAGTAGGCAAGGAAAGAGGCAATGAAACCACTGTGACCTTGACCTGGGCAGGCACGTTTGGTGAGACAAAGAAGGCATATGTCTCTTTCTTCCTATATGTCTGGTCTGTCAAATTTTTTATTTTTATAATTTCTTTCCGTGAAATAAAATTTTGCCATGTTTGGTTCTTGTAAATATACTCCATAATAAAATGACTTACATAGGAACTGATATTTGTGTTGCACAGGATTGGTGCTTAAATACAGGTTCTTCTGTCAGTAAAGTATGAACAGGGAAAAAAGAGAAATAAATAGCATGTGCAACAAACAAATCTCATAAAAATTTATTCATTTGGATAAAAAATGTAAAAGGTGATCTTCTGATGTCCATAAAGTCATGTACTTAAACAGCCCAATTTCTAGCATTAAAAAAGCCAGTGGAGGTTAGCTATAAAGCCTATATATTCTGAGAGGCAGTGAAAGATAAAATGCTGAAGATTTTAGAAAAGCTGTCTTAGTGGTAGCTAGTATATCACATACAGAAAAGGACACAGTCTAGGTGGTTTTTGAGATAATGACATATTGTCAGACATATTTCCTTTAGATATGATTTTGTTAAGGTAATGTAGACCTCTCTGAAGAGGAGCGCAGTTACACAGTGAAGACTGAAGAAACATGTTGTGAGAAAAACACATCCTGCTTTGCTGAGTGTAAGGTTTAGGCACCTAGGATAATGTCTCATAGAGCTGGACCTCTCTTTAAGGTGAATGGCATTTTTTTTTTTTTTTTAAGTAGAATAAAATCATTAATGTTGGAAAATACCTCTAAGATCATTGAGTTCAATTGTTTTCTGTTTGCTTGCTGAGGTCTAGAGAGAAACAAAATGAAGCCTTACCCTTCCATCACAAAATCAGCAAAAATATAAAACATGAAACATGAAATATCAGAATGCAAGGTATCTTTAGCTCAATAGAAGGGACTCTTTCCATAATGGCTAATTTCCATGTAAATAACTCCAAAATTTAATTTCTCAATCATATTAAGGGGAGACTAGCAAAAAACGAAAGTATTTATGATTTTTTTTTTTTTTTTCTTACATGGAATTTGGTTTTGTGAGCTGTGAATACTTCCTTCCTCTACCTCCTTACTCTTTGACCATGATTGTTCATTCACAGGAACTTTTGCCTTTAAAAGACTGCCATCAACACAGTGGGTTAAGATCCTTTAAGAGTTAAGGGTCAGCTCTTTAACACACACAATTCTTAGCAATACACCAAGCCTGTCCACAGTATGAGTTCTAAAGTAGGTGCTAACATGTCTGTGTATGGGATAGACTTATGCTCCAAATAGAAGGTTCACATGACGCTTTCATTCTTTTGCCTCACAGTCCCAAAAAGTCTTTCTTGTTCCTGAATATATGTAATTGTGGACAGCGTTGTTGCTCTCACTTCGTTCACTTATTTTCTCGTCAGACATTTCTCTCTTATAATACATCTCCAATATTTCTCAGATTTTGCCAGTCTCATTCTTGCTGTCACCACAGTGTATTCCTTAGTCATAAACAGAGGGTACTACATATTATAAGGAGCCTGTATTCAGAATGAATGCAGAATTCAAAACAGTGGAGTCACCAACATGAAAGAAGGCCATAGGTAAGTTCTCGATGGTTTGTAACGTTTGGCAAGGTTTGAGGATCGAAGGCACTGTTTCATTTGCTGCAACAGAGTTTGTGCTTTATGGGCCATGCTGTATTATCAAAGCCTTTTAGCTGTATATGAAATGGTACTCATAAAGAATGTGAAAAAGTAAGGGATTTTTCTGTGCTGTTAGTGAGAGGAAGGTGGCCAGGTGCAATACTATGTTTAATAACTTAAAAGCTTGTCAGAGGGTGTTAAATTGCTGTTCATGTCCAGAGCCATCTTGGATTGGGTGTATTGATCATTTGTAATTGTCAAGCTATTATTTAGTCATAATCTTATGCTCCACATAGAACTATAAGCAATATGGGAACATAAACTAAAATAAGAAAACAAACCCTCTTATTGCTGCTATCTGTTCTAGCTTTCTCCCTTAAAAAAAATTCTCAGTACTAATCATTTTTCTTGTGAGATTTGGCTATTCAGCTTCTGTCAAGGACAACCTTATGGTATTTTGGTTAATTCTTCTGCCAAATCTCTCTGCTTTGCCTGCTAATGATGTGTAAAAGCAGCTATGGTCTCTTCCTCTTGCATGGCCAGTTTATAGCACTGTGTTGCAGCATGTGTCCAGGTGCCAGTGATCTCTCTGACATGCTATTTATTGTATTAAATAAATAAAAGGGCATAAAACAAATAAAACAAATTAAATAAACAAGGGTGTAAAACAAAACATAAAGAGGCTGCTTCAGAAGACTCCAAAGTGTGGCTGACACACACACACACACACACACACACATATATATATATATATATATATATATATATATAGTCTCTCGCAGAATGTTCTAGAAGCCTTCTGGCCAATCACGGGCTGTTGTTCTGCATGGCTACTCCCAACTGCTTCCAGAGCCCTTTGAAAGTCCTTTGCTCCTCACCATAAGCTGCCTGGATGTAATAAATTGTGGCTTCTTGTTTCTTGAGGCCCAGTGTTTTTTGTCTGCGGCGTGGCTGTGTGGGTACTCTCTAGCCTGTTCCCTCCAGGACCAACTCACACACTGTGTAGGTAACATCTTTGTTGCTGCTCTTTGAGGATTGTTCCACAAGTTGAATTTTCAACAGTCAAATCACCTAATACACAGTTCTGTTTATTGGGTCATTATCCTGCCCTATTTTTCATGCAACATTAAACTGACTGACTTGGTTTATGTTGTGCTTCCAGATTTTCTGCTTTTGTTTGCAGAGTACTATAGTCGTCAAGTCACTGTTTCTCTCTCAGCATAACAGAAGTTGTATTTCAGTCCTTCAGACCTCCTACTAAGTTCACAGGGAACTATTATTTCCAAATTTTCAGAGACCTTTCTTTACTGCTTTATTTTATAGTGGACTTTCCATAATAAATACTTATCTAAATGTCAATTTTCAGTGGGGAAGTATGTGGAAAACAATACTAACATCAAGAGAACTGTACCATGACTTGCATGAAAAGAGGGAGAGCAGAGGGGTTGGGTGGCTCAAAACTAGTCTGACAGGAAGCAAGGTGATAGAGGGGTTGGAGAAGAACACTTCATTTATTAAAGTTCATGTTAAATATTTCAAAATTATAATGAGATCTTACAGTGAGATCTTTCAGAATCTCAGGGTAATCCTTTGCTTTCATTCCTCATTGGATTCCTTGTGCTTCTTTTACTGCTCCCTTCCTTTTCCCTTCTTTTTCTTGCACTTGTCTTTTCTGCACTTATCTTTTGTGTCCCACATGGCCTACTCTTCTCCCCAAAAAAACTTTTGGCTGCCAAGTTCACATCTTTCAAATTCCTCCCTAAAACCTATTTCATCAGGGAATTTTCACTTTTTATCCAAGCCAGATGCCTTTCTTGCTCTGAATATTTTTTTCATATCTTTTCTTGTCTGTCTTAAGGCCAGCATATCTGGTAGTAAAGGATTATCAATAATTTTCATTCTTGAAACAGAATGAGAATTCTTTACAAATTCACTATTTTGACTGAAGTAGCCTAAGGGTCCCTCTATCTTTCTGTTGCCATTCTAAAGCTTCCTCTCTCTTAAAAATATTAGTGAGTTGGAGGCAGGGAAAGGGGCAGGGATCACCTTACTGTGGCAAGAAAATGGCCCTAAGGAGTCCAGGTTTCTAGAGTTTGCTTTATGTGATATAAAATTGCTTGAAACAAATAACTTTCCAATAAAAATTTCAAAATAGTGTCCTTGGTCATACTTCCATGAATATTAAAGGTGTGCCTTCATTTGTGTTAAGAGAATAGAAAAAGAGTTCACTAGGAAAAGAAATAGTCACACTTAAATCTGCTGGAATGTTGCTTTACATTATTTACCTAGACAGCCATTGCCTTCAAGAACTATAGGAAAAAATATCATGGTTTCAAAAATAAAATAAAAATGTACTAACTGCTGCTGACACTAGCAGTCAATTTTCAGGGGCCTTGAAAGGACATGCTCATTTCTCTCGTTAAATTTCATCCTCTGTGAAATACTGACTGCAACCTCACTAACATTATAATGAATATTTACATAGAGAACAACTAGTGCACTTCTCGTGTTTCATTCCAGTAAATTTCAATGGTTCTGCTTTGGCACATAATGGGAGTAACATGATAATGATTCAATCCCAGAAAGAAAGGGCCTCCTTAATCACCTGTGTAATATTTGCAGAGTTTAAGTCCTCATTTATTCCTGTTCAGATCACAAGTCATCATACCCATGTACAGATGTAACTCAAAGACAGAGCAAAGATATTTCACCATCAGATGGAGATGCTAATACTATGAACATAGTTACAAACATGCCTAATTTTGAAAGAACATTTCTTTTATTAACAGAGTGATTAGTACTAATGGTGAGTGCACTTCTTAGAGAAATCCACCCCTGACTTTTGAGTCAGTAAACTGGCAGTTGAGGAACAAATGGGACCATATTATTTTTTTTTTTTTTTCTGGCTTGGGCATCATCATACACTGTGAACAAATGTACTTATGTAAGTCGGACTGGACTATGAAATTTATTGAGCTCTTCTTTTCCTCCTTCAAAAATATTTCAGCTCTTTAAGAGAATGACACACGTATTGAATTCCTTAAGCTTACTAGATGCCAAAGGGTGTATCTCCTTACATAGCCATCCCTTGGGAACAACTACAGTGTGTCATCAGATAAATCCAAATCTCTATTTGACTCTGATGAAAACTTTGAGTGTTAAACCTCGGCTGAATGTCAGTCTTTGCCTCTCTCCCTTTCTCCCTCTCTCTTTCCCCCATACATAATATACACATGAAAACACTTCTCTGACTCAAGGCATTTGAAATATGGCAACTTCAAGTCACTACTAGAAGTCACATTTTGATCACATGGAAAAAATAAAATAGACAGAACGACACCATTGCCACCTTTCTTTTACCCGTCAAGACTGTCAAATGGGAACTAAAATACATATTTACAATAGTGTTGGGAACACTATTAAAATATTTTAGACATTCTAAGGAGAAAAATATATATATATACATACAAGGGTCCAGTTTGTCCTTCTCCTATAGACTGGTATTATGCTGTGTTTTACCTTTCCTTGCATTATATTCCAAAGTCATTCTTTGCTAGGGCTTGCAGTCACAGGCACTGTGGTAGGACTGGATTTGCTGCCAAAGGACACTCTGACAAGCCCTAATCTGCTTCTAAGACCTGAATGGTTACAGTGCTTGGACCACACTAAATCACCAAAAAAGAACCCTGTTTTGCTCCCTTGTGTCCTTCTTCCAGGTAAAGAAGTTAAGTCAGGAAGATAAGGAATATAATTTCAGAATCACCCTCCTGATCCAAGAGAAAATGTAGAGGTAAGATTAATGTAATTTGACTTATTTATCCTTCTTTGAGATTTCTAATCTTAAATGCAAAAGCAGAATTTGGATGGTAGAGATTTTTGAAGACCCACCAACTCTACAAATGGCTTTTCATTTCCTTTAAAATATTAAATCCTTCACTGTATCTATGTTTTCACTAATACTGTGTTCATTGAAACTTTTAAAGATTTTCAGATAATTTTGCCATTCTTATCTTATTTTTAAAGATTTTTTTACTTGATTTGTAATTTATTTTATTTCTGTTCTTTCTTCTGTCTACTATCGTCTGCAGAAAAATCTCTGATAATTATTTCACAGTACACTATTACTTTCGATTCTTTCTTCCTTTTACTTGTTTCTTATATGGGACCAGAATTCAATTTGTTTGAAAACTATGGCTTATGAAGCTACTTTAGAGGCATGAATATAGGATTTGGAATAGATACCTTCCAAAAATAGAGAATATAGAGGCTATGGAGAGAAATACCACAAGTTTTATGTCCAGTTCTTCACGGAAAAAGGCGTTCTAAGAGGAGTCAGAGGGTGAAAGTCTCATCTGTATTTTGTTTCAACTATCTTATTAAAAAGAAAAATAATTAAAAAGTGACCAGTGTATCCAAATGAACGAAACCCTTTTTCCTTTTAATACTGTGCAAATTCTCCATACCTGCTGCTTAAAAACTTTTGTTGTGCCATGTTCTTATTAATGGGCAGGGTTTGTACCATGTACAAGGTTGTTTGTAAGGCTGAACCTGTGTAAGAAAGAGTTGACTTGTGGCTCTGGATTCAGTCCTGAGAAAATGTGAGCCTGTCAGTAGCCGGCTGTGTGCTGGCTGCCTGTAGGGCACCATCCCAGGGCTTATCTGGCAGCTGCTGGTGCTGGGACATAGGTGTTCAGAGAGGGTCCTTATGAGAATAAGCAGCTATAAGGAACAGATGAGGAAGCAGGATGATTAAAGACAATGGATTAGAGGAGGAAAGAAGAGGGAAAAGAACAGGCTAGTTACATGACAGTATGTGAGTACAGGAAAAATGTATCAGGTATAAATCACAAAGGAGATTGCCTTCCCTCGCCTCCTCTTCTTTCTCTTCACTGTTTCTTGCCCATATGTCTGTTAGATTTGTTATGCACTTACCACTGCAAAGCCAAGGGCTGGCTCTTTGCAAATTGCTTACTGTTCTGTGTGTTCATGTTTTCCCAGTTATAATACTGGCAAAATATATACATATAGCAGACGTAGTTTATTTCTGATGACCTGAACACGCCACTGGTGCCTCTGATACATTTTGCCCAATGGTAAACCGGTATAATAGAAAAGACTAATGAAGGGAGAAGTACCAGGTTTTGTAGGTGAATTTTAATATTTTTCAACATACAGATTACATTCATGTAGCATGATGAACAATTTTAATAGTCTGAGAAATTTATCTAGAGAAAACATAGAAACACCTTCTAACTACTCTTTAGTGTTTTTGTTGAGGCCACAAAGCAAATGCAAGGAGAACTTGACATCTAACACTGACATGAGCACATAAATTCAAACTGTACTTGCAGAATATACTGGAAAAGGAAAATTTTCATAACACTACAGTGAACTGCCACTGCAAACAGGAGTAGATATTTCTTGATTTGAGTTTTAAAATGAGTTAGCTGTGAGCCAGACATTAAGGATTTCTTTTCACAATTAATCACATTAAGTTTTTTCTACGCTATTCCCTATATTGTTAATGTAAGAGGGTACCTCTTATACAGTCAGAAAGCAGAAAAGTTAATGCATCACTTGGACAACAAAACAATTGAGAATTCAGATAGCTTTCCAATTAACACTGAAGATGTTAATTTCTGCACCTCAAAGAGCATTACGAGTTCTTTTGAGGAATTTTGATGGTGACAGTCTTAACTTCTGTGTATTCATGAAGTCCATATTCTCCCCTAGATAAAAGAGAATGAAGAGTAGCATTTATGCTAATGTTTTTTATATTAATTATTTTCTGATGGGATTTTCAGTGGTAGTGTGCAATTGGCCGGATATATTACAAGTACACTAGACATATTTGGAAGACAGCTGTGCAGCTAGACTGCTGCTGGAAACCTTTTGAAAAGCTACATCAACAGTCTCCTGAGAAAAATTGCAGAGAGAGTAGTTTTACTTCTGTGAGTGGTGTTTGTAAAGCTCTTCTTCTGATATCAAGAGTTTTCACCAGAGTCAAAAAATAGGAACTTCATCTCAAGTAAATGGGGGACAAAATTATCCCACGGTAAAAACTGAGACAGTGAAAAAGAGTTGCAATCTTTGACATGTTATGAGCATGTTTCACCTGTATGTTTTCAGTGATGAGATGAAGCTTGTTTGTATTCCTAACTATTTGATATTTGATGTAGTCAAACTGTTTAGACATAACTGATTGCTCTGTTGAACAAGGGTTTGCTACAGTGTAATGTTACACAGATTTCACTGCTGTCTTATTAGATAGATATATAAAAAAGACAGAAATCAGTGCTCAGGATGCTTGCACTGGGTGAAAGTGTTTACTGATTCCCTTCATTTTTGAGGAGGAATTTTTTTAGTATATGACATTTAGTAGCTTAATTCTTAATGGCATTGTCACTCCAAGAATTATATGGATAATTTTATTTTGGGATCAAGGAAGTCAGTGACTTAACAGAACCACATCCTAATTTTTTCCATGTAGGTTTTGCACACATATTTCCACTTCTCCTAAAAATGGTTGTCACATATTTACAAATTTTCTCATGACAGACATCCATCTGGTGATGATTTTTTCCTTGTCCTATAGTGGGAATATTTTTATTGGTCTGATAATTGTGACTTTGAACCCGAAAACTTTGTTAGCATGAAAGATTCATTCCTTCAAAATGTACTGTTATAGAGAAAATTTTTTGATAGTCTGTTATTTCCAGCAAATAAATCCAAAAAATATTTCTGAAAAAGACTGTAATTCAGAATTGATTATCTCCCAATTATTGGCACCCTCACCCAACAAAGGCAAAGCTGTGTTTGATAAAAATGGTCTAAATTATTAAAGGGTTTCAATTTCCAGTTTTCTAAAGCTCTCAACGTTGGCTTGACTGTTTCCTTTGAAGTCAGTGGGAGCTTTGCCATCAGAAGCAGATTGTGCCCAGTGATGAGCAAGTATGAAAACACTAGCCTCTGTCTCTGAAGAAACTACATAAAGAGAAACTCTAAAGTGCCTAACCTATACATATTTTTTTAATCACTTCCATTGTTCATTAGAAGTGTTATGTATTTATCTTAATAAAAAAAGAAGCCTTACATGTACTAATTTTTTCTCATTGCTTTAAAAATAGTTTGTTCTTGTACACATGACATTTTTAACAAAGAATACAAGTAAGACTGGATATGATTCAAGTTGAAACTAAGAAGTTTGAAAAAATTGATTAGTTTATAATATATGTATGCTACTCTGCTTCTATTCTGGGAAAAAAAAAACAAAGGTCCAAAGACTACAGAGGGTTATTTTCATCAAAACTTTTGGCCTAGCTGGCACATACTGTAAAAACATTAGTTTCACAAACTTTTAACTGAAAAATCTTGTTTAAATCAAGGATTTTGGAAAGTCTTGTGTTTTCAAAACCTAGCATTTAAAGGGGATTTCACAACCCACAGGTTAATCTTCATGAAAATGGTAGTTTCTCTATATATGCAAAAACTGTAAACCATAAGCACAATGGTCAGTTTTGCTTACCATATACTGCAACCACAATATACTGCAAGTTAGTACTATTGAAAAAGTGTGCCTCTAAGAAATTTTCTTATTTATTTTGTGGAGGAATTGCTGGTTAACATTGCCTCTGGCAACATGATGCCTCTAAGCACTCTAGAGACTTATTTGCCAAAATCTCAAACTGGTCATCCTAGTTATGCATATTTTAAGTCAGGGTATGGAATTTAATTTTGAATTTCCTGTGAATCTACACCTTTAAAAGTATTCACTTACATTTCTCGTCCATTTCCTGACATCTTAAAACCTCCAAAGGGACATTGAGCAGACAATGCGCTATAGCAATTAACCCTGGAAGAACAGGAAAATTAGTTTCAACAGTGCAAAACAATTTTTTTCACTTCTGAAAAATCAGAGGTTTTCTGTCACCTCTCAAAAGCCTATGGTCATAGTCACAAACAACATCTAAGTATATATTTGCAAAAATATATGTAGTTTGAAGTTCAGAATAAATGAAGCATCAAAAACAACTACAGTTATTATCAGAGTACTAAAACTCAGCAAGGATCTTCACTCTAAGAGACAGTCATATCTTTCTCTGATCACTGCAATAACATTTCTAATTTGTACATAAGCTCTCTCACAAAAGGTTATCCACAGATAAGTGTTCTGCAGAAGAGTTTATGTACCCTTCCAATAGATAAATGCAGGATGACTTCACTGTATATTTAGGGAGTTTTCTTTGGTTCTATTCAGTTAAACCTTCTTCTGTACTGTGATTAAGAACAAAGACACAATAATGAGTAAGAAAGCAATATCACAGGCAAATTTTTAGGTATGAGGAATTCTGGCAGAATGTGCATCCCATTTCCTAGCTGAGAAGCTCTTTTTTGTCTTACAACCTTGTCAAATCAAATATTCTCTATTTTCATATATTTTATTCTATCCTCCTTGCCAGTATACTGGTTTCAACAAAAGAGATTCTGTTCATAGCTAAGGATTCCTAGACCACCAATCATGTAAGAGCAAATCCCAAATATTCCACTTCTGTTCTATATTTTCTCCCATATAAAGAATACCAACTCTGAAGGCAAGCTTGTTAACTTATTTTTGGAAAGCATATGTTCTTAGATCACAGGACTTGGGCAGGAATTTGTGCTGGTTGTGAGTGCTTACAGATAAAATGTAAATTGGACACAGGTTTTGCATTCAAGTAAAATTGGTTGTTCTCCTTCTGATGCATTGAAATAACTGTAAGGAAATTCAGGTCTTTGTCAGTGATTGTCATTAGACCCTGCTATGCCTCCAAGCTCTCACTCTTTCATTTCATAGCTTTTTCTTTTCCAGTTCCATATAGGTTGCCTATTCTTTTCTACTGCTGGAAATTGGCCTTGTAGTTGTTCTCCCAGCTTGTATATAATTTCTTTGTTCAATCACATTTCATAAATCTTTCCCATTACGAATGGGAAAGGCTCTGCCCAGGCTAATGGCCACTGAACTTCAGATAATTAACTTCTTTACACAATACCAAAACTTATCTCATTATCTATTGGGCTATCCCCAGATCCTGAAGTAAAGGGCACTCTCACAGCATTTTGTTTTGTTTCCTTTTCTTTTTAGCAAGTAAATTTCCTTTTTTTTGACTAAGTTTATTGGAAAATGATATGATGACTAACAAGAAGTAATTATTTAGAAAACACATGAAATGGGGAAACGTGGGAAAGATAAACAGAAGAGACAATGATCTACCTCTATAAAGAAGACAAGGAATTCATATAAAAAAAGACCACCCAAAATACGGTGAATGTGTCTTACAATTAGTGCCATTGACGCCCACAGATCTAAAGTAAGAAGTAAAGAAAACTTTACTTACCATACTGTTCCAGCCTGAAGGGCAGCTGCAAATGTCAATGCTTTGTCAATGTCTTTGGTAAAAACTGCTGCTGCTAAGCCATAGGTGGTATTATTTGCCCTCTTTATAACTTCATCTATGGTTTTAAACTTCATGATTTGTTGAACAGGTCCAAATATCTGTATCAAACACATGTAAACATATGAAGTGAACTGGAAGAACTTATTATTTGAAGTAATTGATATATTTTAAGTTTACTTCTGTCAGATGGCCTTATTCCTGAATTCATTCAGTCAAGAGTGAATAAAGTTCTAAAAGATACCATAAATTTGCACAAAGACTTTTGCAATATGAAGGAAGTCAAGATTACCTATTTTAAATAAATCATAAAACAATAAATGAACAATGAAAACAAATAAACAATGATCAAAAGGCACCCATCATAAAGGTAGTTAACATGGTGTCACAATGTCCTATGTATCTATTCTGGTTACCAACAAACTCGTGTTTTCTCTTTTTTTAAAGTCAAGAAAGACATTCAATTTTTCATTCACCTAAATTTACTATTAGAATTTTATCCCTGTAGGTAGCTGCTCAACTGAGAATGTACTCCAAGTGAAACAAGTAATTTTGCTTTCCATGTGGGTGACAGGTAAGAAAATAGTCCTTCAGTTCAGCTTTCCTGCTACCGTTGTTCAGAGTTCTCAGCCAGAGGTGCCCATCCCTACCACAGAACACCAAGACTACGTAAGCTGAGGGAGGCATTACAACATCTAACTAATTCTATTTCCATAGACTGTGAGCTTTCTATTTGACTGAGTTTTTAGTGTTGTTTCTAGCTAGTGTTCTAAGGATTGATTTCTGTAGATCAGAAAACCGCTGGACATTCCTCCAGTGTTCAAGTTGTGAGCTTTAAAACTCAGATGTTCTTTAAACATTAATATTAATTACACTGCCTTGGCTACTCGTAGCTTCTTTGTTCATTACAATTAATATAATGCGAGGAGCAGTTCTCATACTGCTGACCAAAGGGTAACTAACAGAACTGCGAAAAAATTGTAACTGTGCTGTTTCCTACTTGACTCATAGTATGGTGGAAAGAATCCAAATTCTGTCTCAAAGAGGTCTATCACGTTTTACAGCCCTCTTCCTGTCACAATTGATTCTAAATGCTGTGGTCATTTTAACTCAGGCTGTTGGCTCTTGCTGGATGTAGTAAGTATGTTTAGGAGACTGCATTAGCTTTCTAATATGAAGTAGTATAATGGACACCAATTGCAGCCCAATTGCAGCAGGTATTAAATAAGATAAATGTAAAAAAAAACACAGCGAAGAGGTCATGACTTGACTTTGAGTCTTTATGTAGAGAACTAGCTCAGATGGCAGCTCAGCACTCCCAAATGTTTTTGGTTCCTTCCAGACAGTCACTGGTGCCCTAGCATTGTCATCTTAGTTGGAACAGCAGCAGATTCTCCAATGAAGGATAGACACATCTGCAAACTGATCGAAATTAAGTAATCCCACAGGGGCAAAATGAAATGCTACAAACAAAATGCCTCTGGAGCATAATCCAACTAGTTTCTCACATTGCAAAGCAGCTGCCTAGTGCATACAAGCACCAAGTGGCTCCTCAGGCAGTGTAAAACATTCACAAGTTGTGCCTCCAAGGTTTACGGGTCACTGTGACTTTGATATGTGAGAAATTGACAGTATGGAGCAATGAAAAGAATCCAAACCTCAGCATTTATCTACTGCAAGAGCCTTTGCTGGCAGGGCAGCCTCATACTCCTCTCCCTTCTTGAGCAATCTGGTGAAATGGGCACCAGAAAACAATGAAAGAACTTTAAACACCACCAGGATGGAAAAACAGGTTTAATGAGAGAATATTCATGTAGTCACTTGACCTTCTAAATGAATGTTTTGTACAGATATTTAAACAGACGACTTCTAGTGAGAGAAGAGACTGCTGAAAATTAATTTACCTCTTCTTTGGCGATGCGCATGTCATCTGTAACATTAGAAAAAACTGTGGGCTGGATGAAGTAACCCTTGTCTCCCCACGGACCTCCTCCACATTCCAGTTTGGCTCCTTCTTTCTTCCCACTCTCAATTAGCTCCAGGATTTTTTTATACTGCTCCTTATCAATCTAAATGAAAAGATATTTCAGGAATGAAAGCAACACACACTGATAACAGCTGGTCTTCTAGCTTATTAACCTAAACCTGCATCCCTATGAGCTGGAGAAAAATATGGCTTTTTCTCTGTGGTAATACACCACAGTGAATAGATCTGATGCAGGCTGTAATTTTTTTGTTCCTAGAAAGAATTACTCTAGAAATCATAACAAGGAATCTGATTACAAAGAGAGATATTTAACATAACTACCAAAAAGGAAATGCAGCTACATCCATTATTACAATTTTCCATTAAATGGGATCATACCAGTTCTAAAAGGAGTAAATTTTCTAATCTATAAAATAGTTAAGTTTCAGCTAAAAGTTGCTAAGGATAAAAATAAGTCAAAAAAGGCAAATTTTGAGACTGGAGGAGAAAAGACTCTTTATGCTCATTCAAATATTTTCATTATTGCTTTTCTCACATGTTTAACTCGTTTAAATTTTTAGTAAGAGTGTATTTACATCTCTCATTTAAATTGTTAGCATGAAATTCAAACTCAGGAAAGCCCCAATAATGTGAGAAATCATTTCTGTTAATTTTATATTAGCTGTACACCAGACAAATGGAGTTTACTTTTTTGAATCTTCCTGCCCTTTGACTTTTAAATTTATTCTGCTGAATTTATTTTCTTGTACCAAAATATATTCCAGGATATCAAAATAAGATTTTTTAATTTCCCTAATATTTTGTGGCTTGGAGTGCATTTTTTCCAATTTACTATGCGTCTTTTATTACTCAAAATGACTGTGATAACCAATAAAGAATATGTTACTCTATCAAATGCATGGGAGTGGTTTTGTCTCCTACTTTGTCTCTACTACAGCACTTTTTTCCATGCTTTTATTCCTGCAGTATAAGCTGATGTAGGAATAAAACTAGATGAGAACTACTGTAACAGTGTTGAGTTCACAGCATTGTGATAGCAATACTTTTTGATGCTGCATTTTAACATTCATTTAATGGGAAAGCTGTTGGTATGATCTTTTAACAAAAGGATCAAAAAACCCAAGCTCTTGCATTTTAATTGTGTAATATTCTAAAACTGAGAACAACATAATAAAAGTCTAGTGCCTTGAAAACGGGGAAAAGACATTGAAACTCTTATTTCTTCAAGCTAGTCACTTATAGTGGCACTATCTGAATGAAAAATTAGCAAGCTCTAACATGACATGCATGATTGTACTTGCAGTTTTACAGATCTGGTATTGGAGCTTTCTCAAAGCATTTCAATTTTTTATAATTGTTCCTCTTCAATAATAAAAAGAGAAAGAGACCTTAGGCCTGTGATACTGGCACAAGCAACAATCACTCTGATTTCTTCTTCTTCTTTGTACTCCAGACTAACCTCTACAAAACTGTACTTAGCCTTGAAACTGCTGCAACGGTAGGTTTAGAAAGACATTGATTTGTGATGCCATGACAGAATTAGGCTGAAACCATGTAATATTACTCACTTGAGGGCCTTGCTGTACACCAGGTTTCAAAGGATCCCCAAGAGTATACTTCTTTGCTCTTTCAATGCTCCGGCGAACAAACTCATCATAAATAGGCTCTTCCACAAAAATCCTAGATCCTGCTATACAACATTGTCCCTGGTGATAGAACAGACCAATATGGGCAAATTCCACAGCAGCATCCACTGCAAAGAAATACAAAGTTCATCAGATCATGAACCTGAATTTTCACATCATAAATTCTTTACTACCATTTGTCACCCATCTAATTTCCCATTCTAACACCTTTTATTTTTATGGCCCTTTAAAACACAGATATACAACCCATTTACTTATGTCCAACCTACCCTTCTCAAGAACATCATGGTACACCTAGCTGAACACACACTCAGATATTCTGTGGGAAATGTAGATTTAACATTATTTGCCCTGTCAGGAGTATCAAGAAAAGTATTCAGATAGAAAGTTAATAAACCTGTTTAAGATCCTTCTATCTTTTTTTCATTCCTCATTCATGTTTCATTAGGATGATCATTAATTACATTAAGAATGAACAGGCTTTCAGAGCTCCAAATCTATTCAGGAGCAATTGATTTTGGTGGCAATCTAACTTAAAATTATGGCATGACCAGAAAACATTAAAAATTGCTTCTTTTTTGTAAAGGTTAAAATAATTTGTTGACAAAGAAAGGAAAAAGTGTGTTGGATTTGTAATAGTAGTAGTTCATATAATAAAATTGCTACTAACAATCTGCATCTGCAAATATAATGTTAGGACTTTTTCCTCCAAGTTCCAGGGTAACTCTCTTCAGATTGCTCTTCCCTGCGGCTTCTTTTATCAGTTTGCCAACCTAAAAGGTAGGAAGAGGACAGCTTCATGTCAAAAAGTTTGTAATGACTTCTATAATACCTTTCTGATTTCCTCAAAGTGAAAAATCAGTTAAGAGATTTCTACTATCCCAGTAATAAAATGAATAATAAGTTAAAATAAAACAACTGAGAAGAGTCAGGGTACAGGGGGCTTGTACCCTGTGAACTGGAAATGTTTTCTAGAAGAGTTTCCCCCTGTAATATTAACTGCCAAAGATACATGGTGCTTTTTTGGTTACTACCACTCTGCTTGCACTTATCCCTAATCTAAAGCAGGCACAGGTTGCTTCTTCACCTGTTACTCCCATTAAGTTAAAATTGCTTTGTTTTATGCATGAGAAGGCTCTTTAATGCACAAAGTTTGTAAGACAATCTACACTGGCTGCATGGACACTCTCTTGTTTCAATTTCTCTCTTGGATGAATAAAGAGGAGAAAATGAACACTGCAAGCTTACCTTGAGCAGCTAAGAACCCTTACACTGCTTTTTTCTACTGATGACATGATTGAAGGAACTCCTTATTATGAACTGCCCTGGAAAAGTTGTGAAGGAAAAATCTGCGAAGGAAAAATCTGCTTGTAGCTCTTGTGGCTTTGGTCTCTTAACTGCCTGTGTGTAGCAACCATCAGGAAAATTTTCTCCCTCTGTCAGCCTTCCTGCCATCATTTCTCATTGACAAGTTGCACTGCTAGAAGAGAACAGTCACCAAACTCTAGAATACACCCTCTGGTCCATCTGCCTTTGGAGGATCACTGGGCGCTGGGAACTATAGTTGTTGTTGTCTATTGGGAACATCTGTGGGATATTTCTCAGATGTCAGGGGTTTGGGTTGTTTTCATTTCCCATTACTGTAGAGCTGAAGGTTTCTGAGAGTAAACATAGCTCTTGCACTCAGTGTGTACTGATCCCTGACATGAAGCAATGATATTTATCTTTGGAGTCTATATCCAAGAAGTTAAGAGACCAGATGGCAGCTTTTCCCTTTAGCATGCATTTAGACAGACAATATAATGAACTGTATCAAAGAAATAGCTAATCCTTAATCCTATATATAGCCTGCAATGAGAAATATTCAATTATAGCACTTACAGTTCTTCAGAGTGAAGGTTAGGGAAAATTAACAGTGACCTTCCTTTTAAACAGATACATATTCAAACCCTTTTTTAAGACCACCCAGATGGTATTAAGTATCACTGAGATACCAAAAATCTGTCACCTCACCTAAATGTGTGTAGACTGAAGAATGAGGTTTCCTATGTACCTTTCTGTCATCCTGCTGTTATTAAACTCAAAGATAACTGAACTTCTTAAAAAAAAGAATGTCATGAATGAAAAAGTTTTGGTTTAAAGGAGTAAGACTTAAAATACCCTTGGTATACTGGGATCTACTGCATCTCATGGACTGCCTTTGTTTAAAGGGCTTTCCAGCAATACAAACATAGTTTAAATATGTTTAAAGTTAATAATAACCAACAAACCATTAAACAAACTTTGTTTAAAAAACCAACAGCCTTAAGAAAGAAGAGAGTTAAAATAATTATACAGAATAAGTTAGACATTAAATCATTGCTGGGAATCAGAGGGGCACATTTCCTGCTTATATTTTCTTGTACTCATTATAGTACCTCTGTAGAGCCGGTGAAAGCTACTTTATCTATATCCATGTGGTGAGAAATTGCTGCTCCAGCGGTGGGTCCAAAGCCTGGCACAATATTCACTACTCCAGGTGGAAATCCTGCCTGAATTGGAAGAAAGAATCCTGTAAATTTGGGGAAGGATAATAACTATAAGAACATGTGTTGCATGGTCTTCCCTTTTCAGTTGTCCAGCCACACTTTCTTAGCCATATATTTACTCTCAGCCCTAGAGCCCCACAAGGTTTCATTCTCACCTGATTTACACCCTCTTTCTGTTACCTGTATTTTAGGTTATTGAACTCTTTTTTTTTTTTCCCCAAAGCATATATTACTTTCATTCTTTGTCAGTGTCATTTCTGAAGAAATATCTTTTAAAATTTTCTCACTCAGATGTATAGAGAAATATTGCTTACTTTCATATCTGCTTCCTTAAAGCTGTTTGAATCAACATACGTGCCCGCTGACTTCTGCACATTGACATCCATGCTAGATGGAATTTAATTAATGATCTGCTAGTGAAATTCTGTTAAGAAAAATGATGGAACTCTGGATGTAGGTTGAAAGTACAGTGGGCAACATGAGAGTTTACAGCAAAAAAGGGGAAGATTAGCTACCAAGCATGAACAAGCAGGCTGAGATAGGCATAGCTTAAATATCTTGCACATTTTTTATTCAAATAAGCTTTCCCTGTGGTTCAAAACAAATGCATTGTTTCCCATAAATCCTTTATTAGATATGTTTCATTCACAGCAAAATAAGTTATTTTCTTCCAGCATCTTGTATTCTTGTATGCAAAGATATGCAAAGAGTAGATGGAATTTTGTTGGTTTATGAAGCAGCTGCACAATCTCAATGACACTTGAGGAACACAGAATTAAAATATCAAATAGATTCATATCCTGCATTATCACTTCAATAAGTCTCTTTATAGCACAAAAAGGACATTGGAATTACATGCTAAAGCTCCATGTTTTTTATGGAAAACGGTGAATTTCAGGTGGTGAGTTGGAGCTCCTGAAACTTATGTCCTGTGTTTTGGATACCAGGTTGTTACTTTTGTTCAAGGAACTTTTATTCCTTACAGTTTCATGCTCAGATACAGTCTGTCAATGCTTGTTATGCTCATTTAGTTTTCCAGATAAATATTTATCCTGAAATTGGTGAGACAATGAGATTCTTTCCATTTGCTTATCATTGTCTTTCTTCCTTAATTTGTGCAGAGAAATCTCCCTTTGAGCATTTAATTTCCATGTTAGTTTTAGGAAGTCTTCTCCATATCTTAGTAAGGGAGCCTTGTGAGTACCATTAAGCAAGATAGTGAAGGTTACCAGAAGTGACTATATATATATATATTTTTTTTAAGAGGGCATTTGGGAACTAGAAAGTTAAATTAGACCTTCAGATGTTTTCACAAGTCTAAAGCTGCTATTGAAGTGATCACTGGCAGGGATTTGTCCCCCAGTGTAATTTTTATGTTCTGGATATTTGTCACATTCCCACTTCTGAGTTTTCCTTTCAAGAAATCAGAATATCACAATAGATCTCTCATTAGATCATAACAGAATTATTTTCCCTGTAAAGTTACTTTTTTCAGAGAAATACACTTTCAGATACTTGTTAAAAATTAATAGAGAAGGTTTCTCTCATATTTTTAAAACTATTCCTCCTCCCCATTATTATCTAATAGCATTTACTATGTGATGCAAGAATAGCCGAACATGGCTCCAGTCTGATAATAATTTAGTTTCTGTGTAATATTAACAAACCAGTCAGTGTGCTGCGCTGAATCACTGTTTTAAAGCAGAATTATAAAATGTGCCAAGTAATTTCCACTAAAACTCTGCAAGGTTACTGAACTGGTGATTATTGACATCTGTGTCAACCTTTGAACATCTTAGATTGTATTTGTTTATTTTATTGGGAAGAAAAAAAACTGTTTTACTGTTCTCTTTGGGTGTTTGCTGGACTGGGCACAATAGTTAGCTTTGGAGACACTAGCTTTCTGAAGAAACTGGCACACCCCCTTTTCAGGAGCACAAAGTGTCTTCTCACAGTTTCTGTGTGAAGACAATTCACAGGTTTGGCAGCAGTTACCAGCTTGATTTTACAGCTCCCTGTTAATAATAAACTTAGGTGGATGAAAACTTTGTTCCAATAAAAAAAAAAAAAAAAAAAGGAGCTGTACAAACAGGTTCTTTTATGTGATAACTGTGCTAATAAAGTCATTGCCACCTGTTGCCCTGATTTTTAAGTTTTTCTAAGCCTTCTGATGTTTACATTCTTGTAACGAACTTTCTCACACACTTTATGCAAATAACTTATTGTTTTGCATTCCTTTATGGAAGAAGAGAAATTTGATGGACTGTTGGTTTGTCCAGTGTCATTGGAGAGGCGGAACTTACACCCTCCAATCCACTGTTACTTTTAGAAATCTGTAAATATTAAAGTAAAAAAATAAAAAGTCTTTTTTTTACCTTAGAGCAACAGTGAATCCGCATCATGTTGTTTCATGTCCTATAGTGACAGCCACCCACCTCCAAACACTCTGCACTTGACTCCTTGTTTGCTTTTGACTCTGAGAGGTACTGTGCTTTTGTAACACAAAAATATTTACTAAAGAATGGAGTTTACTAAATTGATGTTGTGGGATTTTTTTGTGTGTGTGTACTAGGCTGAAAGATATGCCCGTTTTTGCCCTAGTTTGGTTTCACTGGTTTACAGCAAGGTAAGTTCCACAGTGCAAGACTAGGCATGCAATGAGCCTGTCTTATGTTACCTTTGTGGCATTTCAGCTGCAGTATACTCTTACACTTCTGAGAGGGGCAAATAACCCTGTTGTTGGTGACTTACCTCTTTAATTAAGGATCCCATGTAAAGGGCACTGAGTGGAGTTTGTTCTGCTGGTTTGACAACCACGGTGTTTCCACAACAAAGGGCAGGGGCAATCTTCCAGATGAACATAACCAATGGGAAGTTCCACTGAAAGACAGATGAGAAAGTGTATCCTATTTCTAATACATCACCAAAATACCTTAGCTTTTTCTATTATAATACTGCAAATTTTCAGTTGGGTGGTTGAACTTTTTGTTGAACTCCTTTCAGAAAGAAGATGTTTTGAAAAAAACAATTGGCAAGCCATGTAGTACAAACTGGGGATTTTTGTGTATGGGTAAGTCCAAGGGATGCAAGGTTTTAGTTACAAGCTCAAGAGACAATGAGCATACTCCTTAACAAAGTATTACAGGCAGTTTTTGGATTAGTGGTGCAATTAGGACTTTTGCTATCTTGAATGGTCACATCCATCATCAATTCAGCTTTTGAAGGGAGGGAAGGTAATAACAAATAATGCTGCCCCTGCCCTCTCCCCTGGAGGTTTCAATGGCAGCTGTCTGTTGTGAGCAGCTCAGGCTGACTGAAGAGCAGCTGAATGCTTTGGATGCCATGTTCTGCAGTGTGAGGGATGACATGACCAGGGGAAAACAGCTTTGCCCCTTTGAGAATATTTACTATAGTATGGGTGGCATTGAGGCCATGAGCCTCAGCTCAACAGATACCTTTTTGAAATGGGGAAAAAAAGCAGTTAAGAGTTACTTATTATGTCAGAAAGGCTAGGATGAATATACATGCAACACTTCTTATTTTTCTCTCCTTGTCTCCTTTCAGACTCACCCCAGCCCCAGAAATAATGGGAGCATAAATAATATAAAGTGAGGGATTACAGGGTTTTCTGCATATTCATTGTTAAAGTGGAACTGCATAAGTGAAAGGAAGTGGAAATGGTGAGCTGTCAAAAGCGGTTTGCAACATACACATAGTCCTCATAGTTTTGGTTTATAGAGAAAATTCCAGTTTGTTGCTTCATATTTCAATTGAGGGAAAATGAAGATATACTCAAAAATATTAAACATTTTATAAGGGAAGTCATTGTTTGTACTAACTGCTGCTTGTACTTCCAGGAGATAATTATATTTCAAATGGCCACATCTAGTGTTTCTAGCTCTTTATCATAGCTTGACTGAGTGTTTGACTTGAAATGTCTTGTATCTGACCTACAAGAGGATCTAAACCAGCAGTTTCCCAAGCTCTCCTAAAGGTTGGATACAAACATATTCAAGCAATGAATCAATGTTGTGGTCTAAAGATACAGCAAATTTTCAAAATCAGCTTAAAGATACTGGGAACATAAGCAGGATCCACATGTCTGAGCAGACCTTATAGACAAGATGACTTTTTCAGAATCTTGAGTTGTCAAGCAGATCAGGTGAGGCTGCTCATAACTACCGTGTGCAAGGTGGTGGGTGCATTAGGAGAGCCTAGTGCATACAACTGTTTTCACAGACACCCACCAAAACTACACAGACTTCACAAATAAATTTAGAACTTGAGCTGCTCAAGTGTTTTGAATGATCAGACTGAGATAGGCCTTTTGAAACTTCAGTTGAAAAGAGCAAGTTCAAAACTGGGAATTCAGATGTGCCAAACAGGAGCTTTATTGGACACATTCTTTGTGTTGTAACTCGTACCACCATCATGGTGACTGAGTCTTAGCCATAAACAAAGATCCAGCTGTCTGAATGCTGTACAGGGCATAACAGATATTCTAGGTCTTAAAGAGCTTATTGTTTATAGGCTTAAACATAATAGTCTGTAAATGTTACACTCTCCTGCTTTTTGTTTGTTTCTAATTCTTTCACTTTCAAAAAAACACAATTCAATTTTTCAAAATATTTCATAAGTCAAACTTTTGAGATTTATTTTCTCTCCATATACAGGGAGGAGAGGGACAAGGTTGGACCAAAGTTACTCATTGCACACTGATGAATCAGAATTACAGAAGTCAGGATAGTCTCTATTTTCAGGACCTGAAAATTTCTGGTTAGTAATGTGTCACAAATGCACTTGCATAGGCAAAATTTCAAATGCATTTCCATTTGTAACAAGGAACATTTGTGTTTACATAAATGGTTCCAACTTACAGGAATAATTTGGCCACACACCCCAATAGGCTCATGTCTAGTAAATGTAAAAAAGTTTCCATCTATGGGAAAAAGAAATAAATTAGGCATTCAGACAAAGCATTTATGAGAAACAGTTAAATCACAAAGATGACAAAGTAGGGTACCAAACTTAGCTGGACACAATTTTACTTATAAATGATATTTTCAAAATCTTAACTATGCAAAAGTCATAAAGTACATCTGGATTCAATGTCTACTTCATAGCTCCAAGGTTTGATTTTTCCAGTCTGACTGTCTTTTTGCAGTGACAACCCTGCTTCTCAATGTGGTATGCACAGCACACCAATAAGCATTCCTCATTTCTTTTTTATCACCTTTTTTTTTTTTTTCTTTCAAAGTCTTCTCTTTTAAATCCTAGGTACATATCAGACATTTTTTAATATTAGATCTTAGCTTAAATCAAATCCATTAAATATAAAACTCTCTTTGATTCACATAAATATGTGTTCCATTAAACCTAGTATAGAGGTCTACAGGAGGCAAAAAAGTTGGAAGCATTTATCATTCTAGTGTTCCTTAATTCCTTCTTTATTACCTTTTCCTTAATTCCTTCTTTATTACCATTCTTTTCTTTGTCTTGCTGAGAGTAGGTAGCTAGAGAGACAATGTTTTCATAGAGCTGCTTAATGGGAAAGAGGATGGAATGTTATTTTAGCAAATGTTGTTTCCTCATTCCTATCTGCTAGTACTTTTCCTAATACATTATCCAATCACTGAAGTAAATATTATTTCTTTGTGTTAATCTTTGCTTAAATATGTAGACACCCAGGTCTCACTATTGTAGCCTTGTATAAACTATACATTGCTATGCAAAAGTAGTGTATTGCATTTCTTAGATGCACACACAGGTTAAATTTTTTGGTCCATAAACAATACTTGTTAGTAGTATATAGAACAAGAAATAAATATGAAGATGTACACTAAATGTTTAAGCTGAGAACTATGACAACTCTTTAATAACCTATCTTAAAAAATGATAAAAATTTTCGATAAACTTTCTAAAATATTTTCCATTGGAGATATTTTCTGTATTGCACAACTTTTAGACAAAAGTCAGTTATTTACAGCTTGCGTTGACCTCAGTTCTGTAGCTTTGTTATCTTAGAACTACTCACCCATTGGAACAGTACGCCCATGGATTTTATCAGCCCAGCCTGCACAGTAGCGTAAAGTTTTGATACAGGCACCCAAATCCATTAGATAGGCTGTGGAAAAGAGCTTCCCACCATCAATGGTTTCCATTGTCTGCAGACAACAGCAATTAAACAGTTAATATCGAATACTGATAATGGTTCTTTTGCTTGTGTTTTGTAATTTAGCTTTTGGAAGTTCACTTTGAGGATTTCAGCTTTGGAACAAACACTTAGATTAACTCCCCTTTGAAGAACACATTTTGAAAAACTGAATGTAGCACTTTCAAAGTGAGAAATTTTCATGGTGGTTTATTTGTATTTAGCTATGCAGATAGCATGATCACAATGCATTTGTAGTGGTAAGATTTACTCAAAAGCATCTCTCCCATATGAATCAGTTACACAGTTCTACTTTATGTTAAATATTATGCAAGCACAGATCAAGAGATTAGGAAGGAGACAGTGCAAATAACTGATGCAAATAAAATATGAGCAAGACTCAAGTCTTGTAAAAAATACCCTAAATACACCTGGAGTGTTTGATGTGCAAAGGAAAGATCTGAGCCATCTAGAATTCTTAAGAGAGAAAAATTCATTGTGAAAAATAAATACTTACACAGAAGAGAGTCTCTAAATAGGGTTCTTTCCAGCTAAATCTAAGGAATGTGGTTTGGATTAATTTCCATGCCCCTTTACTATTGGGACATAAAGATCATGAACAGTTCTTAAATAGTGTCAACATATTTTTGACACTTTAAGAATATTTTCCTCAAGGTTTCCAAAACAGAGAGATTGAAGACTTTCCATTCTAGGAACAAACGTATTCAGCAGGAAGACCCTAAACTATAGTTTTAAGATCTAAACTATAATTTCAAGATGTAATCAGATTGGCATTCTTTAGCACTTCCAGATGGATCAACAGACTGGTCCTCCAAGAGCACTTTTTCATCAACAACTCCCCTGTGAAGTCCACATTTTTAGTTAACCGGACATGTTTCAGATACCATACTTGGGATGAGAGCAGAACAAACAGAGAAGACAGCAATCCTTGATGGCTCTTAGCAACAAGGAACTGATTAAATGAGATATGCCCTTGCCATTCCAGGCAATATATGTGGCACTGTTTTCATTCTGTTTGGATATGGGAGAAAATTCTTCCCTGGCCTTAAACTTATGAAATCTGTACATCTCTTCAGCATCACAAGAGACTGGCTTCTAAGTAACGCAGTTCTCAGTAGCTCTTCCAGTACCTTGCTTTGACTTACTCTTTCAGTTGTCTATCTATAGGTCTGCTGAGCTTCTGAAGCATCTTATCAACAGATAAAGCACTGAAATGGAATAATTTTCATCCTGGTCAAATGCATGAACACAGAAAAATGACTTTGCAATGAGATTTGGACATCTATTTTGATCTATAGTCTGTGGTAATATGTGTTGCTCTATAGTACTAGTTTTGCAGGTAGGATAAACTGAGTGGAGAAAATCTTGCTTCATCAAAATCTGGAAAGCACGTTACTCATACATACCTTTTCTAAAAAGGGAAATAATTAATAAGGTGATTAGGTTGTAGGAAATATAACTAAAGTCAATAAAATAGAGACTTGGGAGGGGCCTAAGAGAAAGGGAATTCTTTTATATTATGAAAGTGGCAAATGTAAACAAAAACTAATTAAATGTTCCATCTTTCCTGTGGAAAAAAGATTGTACCTCCATCATCTTTGCATTTGTAATGCTTTAGACTGTACCATGAAGAAAGAAATGCCAGCTCATCCAATTATTTAATAGACAAGAGGGCATACTGCTCTATTTAGAATATAGCTGTCTTTAAATTTTGTCTCTCTCAACTCAAATCTAGAATTTTAAAGGACATAAGTTCCAGTCACACAAGGTTTCTCCTGAGAAACTCTACTATACAATGGGCAACAGTGCTTTGCAGTTGGTTTAAATATTATGAGCTTGTCTACAGTGTGCTTTGTGGCTAATGGCTAAATAGTTCAAACTGTAACTAGATCAGTCTGACTGATCACCCTGAATGCTGGATTCCCTTCCTTCTCTAAATATTTATGCTGTTGGCAGAAAACCAGGATTCATCTTCAGCACAAGCAATTATCCCACCTAAATTTTAATTTCAGAATGAGCTTGAAATAGCAGAGTAGCACTATAAGTGCTCTCTTCATGATAGCACCATAAGTGGAGTTTAAAACAAGCAGGAGAGGATACTAGCCTTTATCAAATTGGGGTGTATTTCTATTTTATATGTCACTTCTTGCCTTAGTGCACAATCTGTAGGTGAGAGCATTACAAGTTATGTGTCTTTTGTTAAGTGTGATAAAATAGCCAATTCACAGTGGTTTGTAAGGAGAGGGCATCATTCCCCAGCACTCATATTATCATTATTTATAAAATATTCCATCACTGTCTTTGGTTCTCCTTAAGCTTTATCATGCATTACTATTTACAAGCTGGCATTAATGAAGGACCAGTGATAAGAAAATATAGAATAATGAAATTCAAATTTTTTGCTGTTCTGACTTGTGTCATCTATAAGTATGGAGCCAGGCTTTGAGTTTAGGCCTTGATTCAGGCTTTGATTTGAGTTTAGGCCTTGATTCAGACTCTGGTTTAGACAAGCATTAACCATGGGATCAATGTTAGTGTACCCTTAAGAATCAGTGATTCAAATTACTGTGGTTGTAGGCAGTTTAAGTATCACTTTAAAGCTAATCAAATAGTCAAGTACTTTGTGAATATAGGGTGTTGATAGACCAGAGTGCAAGCCAGCTTAGAGAAGTCCTTTTGCTACAGAGAAGAAAAGCAAGTGTTGAGACAGCCTAGCTTTCCGAAGAGCAGGCATGTTAAACTCTCCTTTATCTTTCTGTAGAAATCAGGACTTTTCTTCTTGTCCTTTTGTTCACATATCATACTCACAGCTAAAATCAGACGATCTCTTTCGACCAAGTCAGCTAGTTTATTCAAGAGTCTTCCTCGCTCTGAAGCATCCATTGTACGCCAGGTTGATCCGAGCTCAAAAGCCTTTCTAGCTGCTTTAACTGCCTTGTCTACGTCCGCCTGTGGGGAAAACAAAAACACTTATGTGATCAATAATTGGTTCTGTCATAAGCCTTTTTTTGCTGTTCAATGTGTAAAGTTTAGCAGAAGTTTTGACATAAAGTTGAAGTAGGAGGAAAAAACCCCAATCATATAAAAATTAGTACCAGTAATGTTAAATACATGAGTTATTTTCTTTCAAACATTTCTGTTGCTATATCAGGAATGTGAAATTCTATGAGAAACAGATGGGTTCTTAAAGTTTCCAAAATAAAAATACATGAAAGAACTCTATTTTTAAAATTTAGATTTTTAAGCCCTTCCTATACACCAAGCACTTACATTAATGATAAAATCTCTTTTATTTATAAAGAGATGCCTGAGTCTGTAAGGTAAATGCTTAATTACTTATCATCTGAAAGTATCTTACAGGGCAATGAAGACCAGGTTAGAAAGCCTGTTCGTTAGGATGTTTTATAAAATGAAGACAAATTTATTATTAAGGAAAATAAATCAATAAGTTTATTTTTTAAAAGTTTTAAAAAACATTTATGGATAAAATGACTTTAAAAATAAGCCAGGTTTAAAAAGCTAAGCCTAGGTATTTTGAAGTCTAAGCACTGTCTTTGCATATACAGCTAATTCATTGGTCCATTGATGTTTTTTTGTTGCATATTTTGTTACTTATCATTTGGTTTCCAGTATAGAAGAAAAATCTACAATGAAACTGGTCTGTGCAAAGGGTGTTCCAGGATTTAAGAAAAAACACTTACAATTTCTTGAAAAAAGGCTTTTTGTACTTGAAATTCTTCTATATTTCAAAATTCTTGTAAAATTTACCAATGAAAACAGCGACATAGAAAAGAGGTTTATTCTAGATTTCTTTTTGTCAGAAACAAAAATTTTTGAGAAAAAAAAAGGAATAAAAAGGAGTTTCTATATAGGCCACATTTCCTAGAGAAATTTGCATGCAGTGTTTGAAGGATATCTTTCAAACATTTTTTTGTCCTGCTGATTGGTAGTATCTCCTCCATGGAAATCATTATCAAGGTTAACTAAGTCAGCAAATTCAACTAAGTCAACACTATAGTCAATTGTTTTAAACATGAACTAGATCTTGAATCTTTAACTGATATTGGTAGTGATCAGCTAATTTTAAGAAGCTGTGAGTGGGGTGTGTTAGTGGCTTGGAAAGCCCAGCACAGACCTGTGAGGCAGAAGGCCACAGAACTTCCAAAACTTTTTCCAGAAAATTTTGGAAAAGATAGGAAGGAACTATGTGAATAGCACAGCCATTACTGTAGGGTAATACTGACCAGTCACCTACACCAGGTAGCTGAAATCTACCAATTAAAAATTGATTTTGTTCAGAATCTTTCAGCATGTTGTCAAACACCTCACCACTATATGTGACCCCTATCATTAATTTTCTACATCTTTGCAATAGGACTCAACTGGAAAAGGAGAAGGGGAAAAAATATCATATGAATATGAATGGCGTAAATTAAAGCTACCTTGTCTGGTGTTCCTTCTACTAGAAGTGCAGAAATAATTAAAACCGAGAAAAATAATACAAAAGTAATAGAGGGCTGTGAATGAAAAATAATTTAAAAAGATTGTTCTTCAACTGTATGAAATATAATTTCATTGCATAAATCTACACTGTGAGTATAAAAACTCCTTTCTGAGCCAGTTTAGATTTTTTACAGAAGTACATTTAGTTTACATAAACTGATCATTTGGTGAGCTGCTTTATTATTACTAGGGGCCTTTAGGATTAGGAATGTGTCTTGAAAGAGCCATCAAACTGGAAGAAAACAGTTCCCACCCACATATATGTCTGCTCTTTGTAATCTCCTCTTGTTTTTTAAAATACCACTCCAAGGCAATGGACAGCCCTTTGTCAACCCTATTGTAAGCACAAATTAAATTCCTAAAATCTCTTGG
The DNA here is from genome assembly GCF_017590135.1 of Pyrgilauda ruficollis. Classification (NCBI taxonomy): domain Eukaryota; kingdom Metazoa; phylum Chordata; class Aves; order Passeriformes; family Passeridae; genus Pyrgilauda; species Pyrgilauda ruficollis. Next base: position 1,189,314 of record NW_024511210.1, read on the forward strand.
CTCATTATCTGAAGTCTAGCCTCTTGCATATTAGGTTCATAATGGCTGTGTAATTTACTAGATCTGCACAATTCACAAGGCAATTTAGTTAATAGCAGTTGTCATTACACATTAGTTTGCAAAATTATTGAAGAGAAAGCAAACCTGTGTTTTGAATAGTATTATCTCTTTTATTTAATGAATTGTTAGAGAGCTTGTAAGGAAAGAAAGATACAAAAATTTTTAATGATAACTGAACAGTTGCAGGTTATGAGTTATTTAATTTAGGGATGATAAATTATCAGTGTCTCAGCACTACTTATAGATAGCTGGTATTAAAGAAAATAAAAACCTTTGAAAAACTTCAGGTGTTTAGATTTTTAAAAATTATTTAATTTCAGGTGAAATAATTAAAAGTCAGACTTTCTCAGCCATGTTTCTCTAAGAAAATGTTTAAAATGTGACATCATTATGACCTTCTTACTAATTTATGGTCACCATTGCTCAAGTACTAGATAACATTAGAGACAAAGATTATTAGTTGAGATTACAGACCAGAGTGAGAAAGATTTAATGAGAAGATGATTCTGAGCATATTTCTCAATAGAGAATTTTATTTCTGTGTGAATTTCTGTACAGCAATTTAAAACATTCTAAAAAACCATGTGCTTATTATATTGGCAATAACTTGTGGTGAACTTATAACACAGACAAACTTACAATTTTAACATTAGTTCTACTGGATAAAAAGTTGTTTAACATTTTGATGCTAAGCTTAAAAAATACCTCTTATACAAAACATTCTAGAGAGGCATATTTTTTGACTAAAATGAATATATAATTTTGTGAGAAATGTGAAAAAATTCACTTTTGGATGCAAGATTAACTTTGAAGTAGAAAAGTAGAAAATTAAATATATATGTGCAAGAGCCAGACCAGTAATTATAAAACCAGCCTTATTTCCAATTACAGTCATCTCGTAACATGGAAATAAAATCTTCATTTCTTGTATTTACTTTCTCAGAATATATTAAAAACCCCTTTCTTTGGTCAGTACTTTTAATGCTGTTAAGCACACTACTGTCTATCCTATTTAAGAAAAACTACTACCTTCTTTACATCTAAACTATTAGTAGCGCTAGACAAATCCTGTTCATAAGAAAAACTCCTAATACAACAAAACTACAGAGATTATGGCCTAAGTTTTCATTATGTCTTTGATTACATGGCATTTATCTGAAACTTTCCACCACAGAATCTCATAATTTTTTTTTTTTTAAATATGTTTCTTTACAGTTTTGAACAATATATTAGTCATCTGCTTCACTGACTCAACATACTTTAAGGAGGTCAGTTTTGTGGAATTAGTGACTATTTGATAGGCCACAATCAGCTTGAAAGTAATTTTTAGGACTATGTTCCAATATGTTTTTCACAAAACAAAATATTTGTAGGGGGCAGTGAGACTACATATAGCTAAAAACAGTCATGGTAGTGATCATCTTCACAGAATTTGTGGGAAATGATAGGTATTCGTCCTTTTTACATTTTCTATAAGGAAAAGCCATTTATAAATGTGTCATGAACAAGATTATATTAATTTTTAATGAAGAAAACATAACAGAAAAATAAAAAAATAAAATAAAATACCACCTATTTTTTTAGATGTCAATTATCACAGATAAGAAAAAGAATCAATAATATTACTAAAACAAATCAGCAAAAAAATTTCTTCAGAACTTTTCTCATATGAGCCTAAGGTAAATCAGTTTTTCAGTGCCTCTTTACAAAAAATGTCATGGTTTATTAAAAAAGAGTTTGTGAAAGAAGGTATACAGGATGAAGTACTTCCATCTGAGGTGGTTCTACATTACACGAATGGCTGCTTGCCTTCCTACTTTTAAGATGAACTGAAATTAAAATTACAGTTAAGAGCAATAAAGAAAACCCTACCTTGTCACCTTCTTCAACCTCACAGATTTTCTCTTCGGTTGCAGGGTTAAAGACTGCAAATTTTTTACCACTGACTGAATCATGCCATTCATTGTTTATAAATATCTGCAGCGGAAGAAACAGTGCAATATTAGTAACACATATGTAGCTGTTGTCTCTTCTATGTTTTAGTGAATAAACCTACCTTTCATAGCTGAGAGCTGCCAGATTGATAGATGTCTGAACTAAAACTGGATAGCTGTTATTACATTATTCTGAAGAGATGAGTAATCACTTACACACTTAACCGGACAAGTTTTTAAAAATTCACTTCCCTTGGAGAGGAAAACTTTCTCTACATTGCATTTTTACATTGTTAATGTCATAAAAGTATGCTGCTGTAAAGTGGTCCTTCCTCTTGGTGAAGTAGAAGGGAGGTTCAGCCCTAAATGACCTATGGAAACTTACCTGAATTTCCTGTGCCCACAGGGTTGGTAACAATACAGGCCCTTTCTGTTACATGGCTTGACAGAAGTAAACCAGTCCTTGTATTTAATAAGTACAGTATATTGAATTAAGAATATCCTGGATATCACTGTTTTAATTAGCTTTGCTTTGATTTACCTCCAGTCTCTCCTGCCAAAGGAAAAAAAAAAAAATCCCAACCGAAAACAAACCAAACCATCCCCCCAAACAAACAAGAGCAATAGCAGGATATTTTGAAATTGAAGCCAAGACTGAAATAATCCCTGTCATAGCCAATTGTATGAGTTAAAGAATCATGGAATGGATAAGGCTGGAAGGAACTACAGTGGGGTCATAAGGTCCAATTTCCCTGCTCAAGAAGGGTTATATTGGAGCACATTGCACAGAATTGCACCCAGATGGTTTTGTGTACTTAGGACATACAAAAGGACCTCTGGCTGAAATTTGAGGTACTTATCTCTGTTCACAAAAGCAAAACACAGCCTGGGTCTTACCTGTGGATGCACAAGATCTATCCTACTCTAGAGCCTGCCATCTCTGGAGCACTGTTGGTAAAATAATCAAAGTGGTTTAATATCTTTTTAAACTGTAGGTTAACCTTGAAGCAGAAAGGAAATGGCCATTGAAAAGACCTGATAAATGCACAGCTGTTAAAAAGAGGAGGATAAGTTGCTAATAATTGTTGTGTACACTTGGAGTGGGCATGAAGTATACAGTCCAAAGTTAACAGCACCTGTCCTTCTCTGCCTGGTCCTCTGTGATCTCTGGGTTCTAGTCAGTGCTGAAACGGGTGTGCCATGCTAAGCTGTCCTACCAGTACCTTGAGCCCACCCTCCTGATGGTGGTGGGCTGGTGCCCTCCCTTCTCCGTGGCTTCCAGTGCCATTGCATTCTAGGCGTGCGTGTGAGATCTCGAATGTACTCACCTGCAAGGACATGTCAGGCTCTGACTCACTGTACCAGGTGTTTTGAGCTCAAATTGTGCTTCTCTCTAGAGTCAAGGCATCTTGCCCCACAGTTAGTTACTGGAGTCTGGCAGTGAGATCAGCTAGCACTCTCCACTAGGACAAAGAACCTAGGGTTGATGCTTAAAGTTACAGGAACTTTGAAATAGAAAACCAGAAAATACTTTGGTGTAGGCAAAGTATATGACAGGTGACTCATGACATGGCAGAACAGTATCCAGATGCCAGAACTGTAGGATAAATGCTTTTTGTCACAGAAACTTGAGGAATAAATCCTTCTACCACAACCACATATGTTATTAAAATGTGACAGATTTCAGGGAATAATTTTTCTGCATAGTATTAAAACTGGTTGAGTAGTTGTTAGTAATTGGTAAATAGTTTATTAATAGCTATCAAAATTGATAAAATTAAGATCCATAAATGGATATGGCAATAATCTGTAAATATATTAATATATTCCTGTATTATATTAATACAGTTCTGTATTTTTCTGCTTGTCATTATGTGGGCAACATACTGTGTCATTGCCACCTCTGACCATCAGGATGGACCAGAAAACTCCTGATTTAACAAAAGCTGTCTGTGAATAAATATCTAAGTCCATAGAAATTTCTGATCAGTGATGAAGCAAGTTATAAGAATACCCACACAAAATTCCAATTGTGGTGAAAGGACAGAGACAGCAGTTAAGTGGTTAAAATGACAAAAGCCATTGCCAAGAAAAGAGGCAAAGTAAAAGGTAAATATTAACATAACACTGCTATGATGTTACAGTATGCCAAATTCATATCTGTCTGTGAAAGGAATAATAGAAAAATATACCATTTTTGGAAATATTTAAAGTGCTTGTTTAAATACTACATTTATTGCCTCAATCAATATCACCCATAATATTAGTTTAGAATTAATTTCTTATTAATGTTTCTAATACCATTCCTGTTTAAAACATAACTTCATTATATTTGATATATATATATATATATATACATATATATATATATCTATATATACACACACACACACACACACAATATTGTATCAGAGTTGTGTAAATCAAGCTACCCGTATGTCTTTCATAAGCTAGATAGTGGCCTTGCAAAATGGGGGTAAGAAAGATGGGAGAGGAAAAATATCAAAACTCTCATGTAAGATGTATTAACACATTTCAGGGCATCTGCACTCATTAATGTGCATGCAGCCATGCTCATAAAATGCTGTGGAGTGTTTTCTACAAACAGGATGTGGAGCTCTAAATCCAGGCAACACTGAAGTACTGGCTAAGAGCAGCCTCTAGCAACAACCTTGACCTGCTGAGGAAAACAATGCTTGGGATCACCTTGCAATAGGTTAGAGTGTTTTGTCAGTGAGTCAGAACTCCACTGTCAGTTCTTCAGACACAAATGCAAAGGACCTACCCCTCTGTGGGAAGTGCTGTGCACTGGATTGTCTGTGGTGACTGCCTACGGCCCGCCAGGTTTAGGGCTACAAATTTATTTTGCAAAGATTTAGAAATATTGTTACAGATGTTTTGTAACTCTTACTTCACTGAAATTTTAGGAGAGAAGATTTTTGTTATTATTTCAACAACTCAAAGAGTAACAACTGTTCAGATTTCTTTGCAGTAGAACTGGAAATACAGATTTCCAGTAGATGAGACTGTACACTGTTCGAGCGTAGTATTTTAAATAAAGCACAGGCAACATCATTCAAAAACCATCTGATGTCTTTATTCCTCAATGTCATAGGGCAATAAAATCTTGCATTTCTGAAATTATTGATTTCAGTTCAAATGATCTAATACCATCCATTGATGTTGAAGTTACCTGTAGGGCTACAGTATTTCTGTCCTTGTTTCCACAGTTGATTTCACCACTCAGGTGACCTGTGCAGAGAGTGGAGACACAAGACCTGAACTTTGCCCTCTTTTTTTGTTGGTTTTTTTTGGTCATCTCAGTGGTTTCTTTTCCTTCAGTTCTGGAGTATTTAGAAAGAATTTTAAATTAATTTCAGAGTACCTGCTAGATGGGAAGTGACATATTGGTGTCTGTGCTGCATAAGGGAAGAAAGCATTTTACTCTGTACAGCTTTGCTTCTGAAAAACAACACCATGGCTTTGCTGAAAGAAATTTTAGGGTCTTTACATTAGGTGTCATTATCTTATGAATCATAACTTTTTGCTATGCAGTCTGTACAGGGTTTCAGGCTTCAGTCCCTCTGCAAAATAGCTTAGAAGTACAGCTTAAAAAGAATAATTCTGCTGTTCCATTGATCCCATATTCAGCATCTTTCTATAAACTCCCTGTTCAGGAGAAAGTTCAGGAGGAAGTTCTATATAATTCATTAATAATGATTTTACATTATAATTCATACAGAGATGTAGTCAAGAAAGGTAATGGAACTATCTAAAAAGTGGACCTTCACTAACTTAGCTGTTAAGGATAGCTTTTAAAACATGAAAATAAAGGCCTAAGCTATCTTCTGTTTAGATATCAGAAACTCTTCCAAACTTACCGTATAAGAAAAAGCAAAACTTCTTCCCACCTTAAATCTGCCCCTGGCTATAACAAAACTTTTCTTGACAATCCTTTTCCAGAGATAAAAGCAACCACCAGATTTGAGCCCTTGCTCATCTGACTGGTCTCAAGCTTTCTCGTGTGGACTGTGAAGCAGGGAATTTCACAAAGAGCACGTTTTTACAGGCCAGGAACAATGAGGAGACACCAGGGCTGAGGCTGGACACATGCTGGAGGCAGTTCAGCACCACTCAGTGTGAGGTGGTGAGCAGTGCTGAATAACTGTTGTACCTGTTCACTCCTGCTTATACAGATTGTGATAGCCACTCAGGTAATCTTGAGTACAATAACTCACTAAGAATTTACCTGGCAGTAAATTTTACAGATACATCTAAGCCTTAAAATTTTGTGCCCAAGACAAGTCTCATTTCAAGTGCCAGAATCTCTAATTTACTAGTCTCAAATTATGTCATGGAATCTCACTGTATTCTTTGAGCGATAAAATTAAAATATGTGGCATTTCTTAAGGTACTACCAAAGAATGAAAATTGAAGCTTTAAAGAAATATGTCAATACAGATGCTGGTGTGAAATCTTTTTTTTCTCCCCTTCAAGTTTTTCCTTAGAAGAATTTTATATTTGGCAAATATTCTATGTAAGTTTCTTTCTCTCTCTTGCAATATGCTATTATTTATGCAGGAATTACATTTTACTGCTGCAATGGACTAATAATCAGAGAACATACTCTTTCTATTAAATATTATGTATCTTTTTTTGATTTTCCACTTAGTGACTCTGTGTACACAAAGTGAGCTGATCGTAGAAAGAGTCAGTTTCTATAGTAACTTTATAGCTCATTACCTTTCCCCAGATATTCCAATTACGTTTTTGAGCTTTTATGCCTGACTTTTGTTTTTGAAGCTAGTGGCTGCAGCATTTTAATGTTCAGCTTTAATTTTTTTTTTTAATTTTTCTTTACTCAAAGTGTCTGACCCTTCCACAGTTCCTGATATTACACATGTGGCTGAGCAAGAGAATATTGAGCCCTTCCCGTCGTGCAATGTGACAACCTAATAATTAACTAATCTTAGTTTCTCAGATTAAAGGAGTACTACAGGGTTTAGTGTATGTGAAAGTATTATGACAGAAAGCATTTGTCAAGTAATCATTGTCTAATTCCTCAGTGTTGACTAAGTAAAATATTTACTAACACATTTTTAGCTAGCTACCAAAAGTCATTGGGTTAATGGAGATATCTTTAAAGGAGGTTTATTTATGAAACCAACTCAAGATTACTTTATGGTTCAAAATCCAAGCCAATTTCAGTGTTTAAAATACATTTGAATTGATGTCTGAAAATCAAATTTCATGAGGAGTGTTCAGTGTTATACCATATGTAAAAGGCTTATTCTGAAGTATATCTATACTGATCTATAGATCATTTAGTTAAGGGAACTTTGTGAACAGCCATAAATGATCCCAAACATAGAAAATAAAATAGAAAGACTGTTAAATAAACAGAGTCCTTGGAACATCTCCTGCAGTTCTCTCTTCAGATCCTTTTGTTGATGACTGGTAGAAAAAGATGAATTGGAGGTTACAAAGATGAAGGACGTAGTTCTAGCTAATTTAGACAGAAAGTTTAATACATAAGCAGCAATTAGTGCTTCCCTCATCTTGATCCTTCCAGTGTTATTGGTCACCCATATTCCATGTTCCAACTTACATGGGACAGGAGAGGCATGGGATGGGTACACAAGAGAGCAAAGGCCTTATTAAATTTGGGCATGAGTGTTGTGTATGGGGTGACATTTCTGTTTTCCCAACTCCCTATCCCTCAGTACACTGCTGGGGCTTTCAGAAAATCCTGTGTGGTATTTGAAGAGAGGAGGAAAGCATTGCAAAAATCAAGCCTCCCCAGATGTGTGCTAGATTTTGTAAACAAGGGCGTTGCTTTTCTACACAGTTAGAATTTGTATGCAGCTTTTAAGGAAAGGGTACCTATCGTCAAGGCAAGATAAATATTTATTATGTGACACTCTACTTGATTGCACACTACAAATTAGATTTTTCAGCAATGCTGGCTGTCTTTTGGTTGCTTTTTTGTACAAACAGAATAGATTCTTAACAACGAAATATTTTAAAAGGATGAAAATATTTACAGGAATTTGTGTATTGCATATTCTGTTACATCACTTGGTGTTTTTTGAATATTAGTTTTAATTCATATTGTTGTTTTCCTTTAGAAAGCTAAAAAATCAAAGAGTAAAATTTTTTTTGAGACAGGAAGAGCAGTAGCAGGCTACTACATGGCAGAACTACATATCTTTCCTGTTAAATATTTACAAAGTAAGATCCTGTGTGATTTATTCAAGAAAGAAATGTAGTGGAACATAGTTAAGTTTTTTCCATTAGAAAAAAAAAAAAAGATAGCATGGAATTTAAAATAACTAATTTAGATTAATACCTACTTTAGGAAAAGAAACTAAACAGTGGTTCTAGAAAATAAAATTATTTCCCTTGTTATGGTATCAAGAAAAATAAAAGAACAGTAACCAAGAATTTCCAGAGTTAAGAGGTTCTCTCTGATCAATTCAAACCTGAATGTTTCGGAGGGCAAAGTTTCTATCAACACTTTTCCAAAGTTCTAGCAGATATGTGTGTTACAATACAATATTATAAAACCAGCAAAGAGTCTCTTAAAGCTGGAAGCACAAGTCTGGATTCAGACCTTTTTTACATGTATATTTCTAACTCTATATGGAAAGAATTTGCTATTTCAAGGAGTTTATGGTAATATTGCATTGTTAGATTGGTAGACTATATCTAGTTTATTAGCTACTTTTTTACTTGAAAAACAGATTCAAAACCAGGTTCATTTTCTCTAATGTAAATATGTGACCAGAATTAATTTTATTTTAGTTTTGTTTTCACACATCCCTTTCCATGTAAGCTTATCTGGTATAATTATTTGAATCTGATTATAACACAATGCAATATGCTAACATTTTAATTTGCTGTTTTAATTCACTGTTCTGAAAAATAATATAGTAGAAATGTTTCCTTCTTTGTTCCATTTATACCTTCTGGTAAACTTATCACTGATGAAAATTTGTTTCAGGAGAAAAACAACACCCACACCAAGCGGAATATGGAACAATTTTATCATGCATGCACACATGGGTGCTTTAAATTAGGTTAAAAGGTTAACTGAATATCACTTGCTAGTATGTGTAAAATTAGAATTCAGACAGAATAAACATAATAAGCACTGATTTACAGTGTCTTCCATAGTTCATATAAAGTTAAAATGAGCACATCCTACTGTCTGAAGTGAATGCATAAGAAAGATTAGGAAAAGCAAGTGCTACTAACCTTGGTGTACTTAATTTTCAGATCTTTTAATGGTTCTGGCAGCGCTGGCATAACTGGCGCAGGATTGCCATCTGAGCCTTGTTTCTTCATGATTTCAGCTGAGAAGTTCGAGGATGTTCCTGAAACACAGGTGAAATAAGGTATAAAGGGAATACAGTGATTTTTGCCCTGACTGAGCTCTTGGCTTTATTTGTGCTTTTTATCTGAACCAGCCATGGTACATTTGCATACAGGAATATGATTGGGTGAAAGAATTCATCGCAAAGAGAAAATGACACTACTTATTTTTATGACCAAAAGCCTTTTCAGTGAGCTGAGACCTTGATGAAGCACATGCTGCTGAAACAATCTGCCTAAGCAGACACTGCGAATTCCTTACTGGAGAACAGAGCTTAAGACCTCCTCATCTTACCTGTAAAATTGCTTTCTCTCAGCAGGCAGGTATCCAGATTCTAAGGGAACTCCTTCACGTACTTGAAGGCAGGTCAGAAGGTAAAGACAGACTTGGTAGCTCTGAAAACAAACCAAGCCCTGCTTACTAGGAGGTTGATGAGAATAATTACCAGAGCTAGAAAGCACTCATTAAAAACAAGCCACCTTAGGTTACATTTTAATATGTTCAAAGTACATTAGAAGTAATATAATAATGTTTGTTTTGTAGATCACAGAGATAAGAAAATACTAGGGTGATAAAAAATCCTTCATGTGTTTTTCAAAAATGTGAAGGTGGAAAAAATTATCAATCCAGAAAAAAATTCTCCTTGAGTAGATCTCAACAAAAAATTGTTTGTTTTTTTTTTTTTTTCTTCTAGACAACACCACAAATTTAAGGACAAAGTTTTTAACACAGTGCCCTTTGAAATATCTGAGTCCGAAACAAATTGATAAATAAACTAGACTTTTCTACCCTGGATGGAAGCCACTTTTCTCTTCTGATTATTCAAAGAAAAACATATATCTTGCACAGGCAAATCATTTTATAAGGTACAAGAAACTCCTTTTTTCATCAAGTCCTGCCTTTTCTGATTAGTGGTCTCACAGAACCTGTTTTTATATGCTAGGATTCTGATTAATGCACAATGGATCCACGCCATAGAAATAGAATAAAATTATCTTTTTGCTTTCATTAAGTACATAAATGCTTGGAGAATTCACAGCTCACAGTTATTTCATGTAGTTCATATTTTGGAACAGCATTTTCAGACTTTAACATTTTGGGTTACATTTTTTGTCTGCCTTAGGGAATGCCTTTGAGTCTCATGTCTCATGCAGAAAGCAGAATGTGTAAATAGGTTTTGTTTATTTTTTATTTGGAATATAACTTTGCAGTCCTATTCTTGTGCAGAATTGTTTTTTACAGACTTACACACTAAAGTCTACTCTAGCAGTCTTCCTGCCATTAATTTCTCCATTAACCACAAATAGTTTGTCTCTAGTTAACACCTCTGCAGATTGCTCAGATTTGCCTAACTGGAGATGCAAAACAGAGATCAGTGGATTTCTCTGGTTTCAGGTAAAGCAAAGGTTTTCTCACAGATGAGAGTGTTTTAAATGCATTCTCATTTAGGTACCATTGTATCCCCAATTTTAAAAGAAACACATTTTAACTAGAAGTTAATTATTATAATTCCTTAGGAAAATGATAAAAAATATCTTTGCATATCTATAAAGGATGGCCTGAAATCTCTGTAGGCAGGCGTTAAAGATGCTGGATGACAAGTCTAATTTTTTCCAAAAATGCTAGTTATCACTGTTTTGTTTTCCTCATCATTTATTCATTTAAGACATACTTTAACCTTAAGATATACTTTAACCCTAACACTAACCCTAACACTAACCATTGTCTCTTTTTCTGTTTCCGTCTTTCACCCTTGGATTTCATGAATCACCTTCACTTTCCTACTTATTTTCAGTCTAAGAATGCTTTTAGACTAGAGCAGAAAGTATTTTATTTTCCTCATATATAAGCTTCCTGTTTATTCTAGCTTTCTGCTATTTTCATTCTAGGACTTTTTTCACATCCTGAGTCACAATTCTTTCACATTTCACCTAAATAACAATATGCAATTCAAAAATTATAACTATTTATAGGACTGTACTATTATTTCAAGTAGTGAATTATACAAAAATTGGATAATACAGCTATTGAAGCTTACATAATTTTGTTGCTAATGTTTTCTTGGAAATGTTATATTCTACCTAATTCTTTCCTTTCTTTGGTCAATAATTTGCTTGTTACTTGTTATCTTTTCACTGCCAAAGGAAGGATCCCTAGAGACTCTACACCCTGGCAAGTATGTGATGTATTTTCTAATTTTGTGATAGCTCTTTCTATATTCCAAAGCGTAACATTTATTCCAGTTCAAAACTAGTGACTTCCCCTCTTTAATACAACAAGTTCAGAGAGGAACAAGAGTAGAGGTCCACCATGCAAGTTGTGATTAAGCTGTGATATGCTTTGCTGAATGACATTGGCCGTGGTAAAATACGAGACCAATGGCTGCATGAACTTTAGGTTTGACCTGGGTCACTCTGAGTCAGGAAGTTAAGTGAAAGTTTTATGCTAGAAAAAAACTGTAAGTAGTTTTTCTATGTGTCTCTTCTCAAAGATTGGACAAAAAAAATTAATAAACAAACACAGCATACCAAATTACAAGTTCTCCTCATGTGAGACCATACAGTGGGACATCAACAAAGTTGTAACATTTTCACTGAGTTCATTGCGGTCTAGGTGTGCAAACTATTGGGCCTATATTGAGTCCATATTCATTATATAAGATTTAATTTAATAACCAGAACTGCACAGATGAAGGCAGAGCTTCTAGTTAGGCTAGCTGAAAATCCAGCTAATGAAACCAGTGTGTCACAAGAACAAGCCAGATGTGACCTGTGACTGGACTCTTGTCCCTAAGCACAGTGCTAGCTCCATCTGTAATGCCCTGGCCTTTCCTACCCACCCTGAGATATCAGTCCAGGAGCAATTTTTGATTTTACTTGGCATTTTTATATTGCTGTATGCTGAACTAATACTGTCTGAAAGCCATGATTTTATTCTATGCCCTTCTAGCATTTCATAGAGAAATATTTACTTTATATTGTAGAGGAAGATTATTTTGGGAATTTCTTTTATCCAGAAATTACTTTGATTTTTCTAAAGGCCATAAATTCTTGGGATTTTGCCCCCCATAAGTAGGCACAAGCTTATGGTTTTTTCCCTTTTTTTCCCTTTTTTTTTGGGGTTTTTTTAAATGACTGCCATATTGTCTTCCAGGTTCCCACAGTTCAGGTGCTGCCATTCTCCAGCAATAGGGGATAATTGACTAAATCTTTGTATAAAGCTGAAATTGTAATCAGAGCAGTAAGAAAATCTGGGCCTTAGGTTTCTGTAGAAAAAACCTTTGTCCTCCATATATTTGATCTTTAAAGAAATCTAATTCTTATTTTGTTCTAGACATACTCAAAGCTGCATAGATCAGATAAGATTGCATGTATTTATCTTTAACCATCTCTAATGTCAGAGGACATTGGAGTGCAAGGGGCTTTATTGGAAGTAAACAGAGAGTAGATGCACTCTACCTTTGTGTTTTGTCACTTACAGCTCTGGAAACTTTTCAAACTAAATATCTCTCTCATCCAATGTGCCAATGAACCTGAATTACACAATGCCTTCCAAAAGGGAACATAAAAATCTAAGTAACCTCTACAAAGTTGCTATAATTTAAAACACTGGAGATAAATAATCTTTCATGGTGACTTTTACAGTACTGTCCAAAGTTCTCTGGAGTAGGGGTTGCACAGGATACGCTGCTGCACTCAGTAGTTGTATTGCATCATCTCTGCTGAATTCAGTCTGAGTATTGAATGCTGAAGTACATGTATAGGGTTTATAAAACCTCACAATTTAAAAAAAGAGAAAAATCTCTGTTGAAAAAATATCTCTGTTACTAAAAACCTTGATTATCTGAAATATTTTTCCCAAATTCAGAATATACAGGGAGTTCTGAAAGGCAATTTTTCAGGATTTGAGCAGATCCCCCATTGATACTGGCAGAAATGAGCATTAAGTTAGAAGTGGAATATCTAAGGATCAAAAGCACCAATATATGTTTTGAAAGTGGAAATCTCCAAGATTTGCAAAATCACTGGATTCTTGTTCTGAAATTCTCAATGCTCTTTGGTAATCTTCCTTATGGCATTGCATTAATGACAGTAGAACAGAAACAGTGACTGCTGTTTATTGTGATGTGGAAAGGCAGACACACCAGAAATGAGGCAGAACTGGTGGGAAATTCATGCTTTTTTTGCCCACCCAAATTGAGAGTCCAAATCTTGGTAGAATGTGCAAGTTCTCCTAACTCTAATTGCAAAGTACTAAAGTAAAAATGACAAGATTTTCAAGGCTACAGAGCAAATTCCTTTGCCTTTTTGCAGGACACTGACTATCCTGCATTTCTGAAAATCCAAGTGTTCCTTTAATGTAATTACCAATATCTCTGAGAACAAGTAGCAGTTCATATAAAATTTCAGCAGTCATCATAAAATTTCTGTAATATATATACTCATGGAATGAGGCAATAGACACATGCATATCTATCTATTTGAGTTTGAAATTTGAACTCTGTTAATGAAAAATCTTTCGTTTTGCAACATCGACAATAACAGTGTACGAAGGTAAGTCTTGGAATATAATTCTCCATTCTCTTCATTCTCATGACAAGTGACAGGATTCAAGGAAATTACATGAAACTGAATGAGGGGAAGTTTATGTTGGATATCAGAAAAAATTTATCACCCAGAGGATGATTGGACACTGGAACAGCATCCCCAGAGAAGTGCTCACAGCACCAGCTCTTCCTGAGTTCAAGAATAATTTGGAACACACTCTCAGGCTCATGGTGTTGCTCTTGGGGTGTGCAGAGCCAGGAGCTGGACTTGATAATCCTTGTAGGTCCCGTCCAACTCAGTAGAATCCCTTCCGTGCTTCTGTGACTTCCATCTCACAATGACATTTCAAAAGTACAAGAATAAATTGTGACAGTGGATAGGTTTAGGCTGCTGCATTTCATCATAAAAGTTGGAGGGAAGGGATTCCATCCAGAGGGACTTGAACAGGCTTGAGAGGTGGACCTGTGAGAGCCTCATAAACTTCAGCAGTCCTGCATCTGGGTTAAGGCAATCCAAAGCACAAAAATTATGTTGGCAAAGAATAGGTTGGGAGCAGCCCTAAGGAGAAGGACTTGGGGGTGTTGGTGGGTAAGAATATCAACAGTTCCCATATCTGGAAGTGTTCAAGGCCAGGCTGGATGAGACTCTGAGAAACCTGGTCTGGGGAAAGTGTCCCTGCCCATGGCATGGGGGTTGGAATTAGATGATACTTAAGGTCCCTTCCAGTCCAAATCATTCTGTCATTCTATGATGCCAAATACATTTTTGGAATTATTTATTTCTCTTTCTGCTAGTCGGATATCTGCTCACTGTAGTCTGTATTTTTTGATAGCATTAACCATAATGTATATTGATTTTTGGAAACAGGTGTTTTATTTTTGTATATAGGACAATTTACACATAAAATAATGACTAAAATGTGATCATAAAAACATAAAACTAAAATGAAAGGAACTGGATATATTACGGGACAATGAGAGAGTGAGTAGTGATGCAGGAAGTATTACACCATTAAAAAAAAACATTTATCTATAGAACTCATTTCAGTTACAGGAAGTAAATTAAAAGACTATTTCATCATTACAGCATTTTTTAAAACTTGCAGGAATATTTGGTGGAATGTATATTTTGCATTCTTAAATTGAAATGAGTTACAACTGTTTTTTTCTTTTTTTTTTTTTTCAGTTTATCATAAAAAAAACCTCATACAAAAGTAAAAGGTACTTTTACTTTTGTAAGAGTTTCTGTGGAGAGAACAATCAAGCAGAAACAAATGAAAAGTATAGCCTGATGCAACAAAAGTGTATCTGTTTCTAGAGAAAGAAGAAAATTCTCACAAAACTGGGATAAGACTTGTAAAAATAACATAACTGGCTTGAAAAGGTCTGTCTTTTCATTTGCCCTAAAATATGGAATACAAGCAACTCTGTTTTACTCATATCAATAGAATTTTCCATACTTGCCTGATTCCTACTTCTTATTCAGTCCTGAGAATATTTGCCATTAAAGTCATAGAAACAGTCAATTAATAAGTTATCATATGACAAAAGTATGGTTTTTTCAATTAGGCTAAATGAGTTTTCACATCAACAGGACAACTTTAATTAATACATGTCAATTGCTTTTCTAACTTTATGATCACAGTAAAAATTTTTGTCCTTTTTGCAATACTGGATGGAATATCTGGATGGAGAAAATGACAACTCTTAAGAGAACAGTATTATCAGAACAATGTGTTAGTTAATAAATGAGTACAGTTTTATTAATGACTATAAGTCCAGTCTTGGCAGCATAGAATGATTTATATTTAGAGTATCTTTTTGTGAACCAGAACAAATTTATTCCTGGTTTTCCTGTTAAAAATTAAACTAATTTTTAAAAAAATTTTTGGTACACAGTTCAAATGAGGGAGCAAGTAATATGTGATGTAATAATTTGAAGGTTTCTCAAACAATTGATTACAAATAAAGAGAAGGATTTTGTGCCACAGGTCACAATAAAAGCTCTTATCAGTGAACTTCATGAATAATTTGATGTAAATCAGTTGAAAAAACTGGTCAGGGTTAGATCAGAATCAGACCCAACACTAGTTATTAACCTACATTGTTAGGAACAATTACTGCTAAGTAATTTTCAGCATTTCCTCCATGAACCTTTGTTTCAAAGCCAAGTTTTAGACAGCCTCAACTGATTTTACATAATTGCTATGTGTGCTTTTTAAGCCTCTGTATAGTAATTGTGTTCTTCGGCCATGAAAGACTCACAAGTGAAAACAACCCTCTTTCCTTCTAATTTTAATGTTCTGAAGAGAATCTACAAGAAGTCTCTGTACAGCTAAAATTAAAAATAGTCAGAGGTATATTTAATTCCTACCTCCTTCTTTGATATTTAGAAACAATTATCTGAATCAATATTCCATAATTTCTTTACATCAATTTATTATATTCATGTTACTATCTTATATTAATTATCAGCATCATCATTACTGCAGCACTTTTGAAAGGCTTATTTTTGTGTGTTTTGATATAAGATGTATTAGGTTCTGAGTTCTCTGCAATGAAAAAAATCCAAATCTTTTTACTCAAGATGAGTACCTTTTCCCTACATCATGGGAGTTAACTGCTAGAATAGAATTTGAAACTTGCAATTAATAGAAGGTGTCAAGAGAATGACTACTGAAATTGTTGAAATTGCAACCGAACTGATGTAAAACTAATAAGAAGTCCATGATTATTCATTTTTGTCATCCTGTCTTCCCACTCGCCACTCCAACTTGCTATTTATTATTTATACTATTATTTTCAGGAAGTTCCTACAGAGCTGGCTAGAAACCATGAATCAGAAAAATAATCTTGAGGTCAAAATTCCCCTTTATAACCCTTGAAATGTAATTGGAACTGCTAAGAAAGAACCATATTTGCAGAAGGAAAGTGACTTATTAGGAATAAAAAGCTTGGCACAGTGACTAATCACATGGCATTTCCAAATTGACTGTGACACTCAAGTACTTCCCTTGTATTGTCATGTCAATGGAGGATTTTGATGGATTTCCAACTCCTCTGTTTCCCAACTTTCTAGTTTAACTTAAACAAACAAACAAATAATATGAAGCAAGACTTGCCTTTGTTTGCAAATTTCAGGGAGGTTTCTATGGATGCTGTCAGAGATTGCTGATTCTAATGAAAAGTGAACTTTAACCTGGTTGTAAATCTGTGCATCTCTGGTCTGGCGAGCTAGGACTTAGATTCAAAATCCAATATAGAATAAAACTTTTGCAGTGCATTATGAAGACTTTCTGTTTTGCAGATGATTGAGTTTACTCTCCTTTTAAGGTAATTGGCAAGATTTTTTTTATCTCCTGTTCTGTAGTTAAAACCTTAGTTTCAAATTTAGATGTAGTGAGTTGGCTGCATTACCTTGTTATTTTTTCTCTCTACTTTGTCATGATTACAGGATCACAGAATCACAGAATCAGCTATTTTGTAAAAGATCTTTAAGGTAATCAAGCCCAACCTGTGACCACCTTTTCAACTAGACCATGGCACTGAGCACCACATCCAGGTTTTCATAAATGTCTCCAGGAACAGTGACTCCACCACCTCCCTGGGCAGCCCATTTCAATGCCCAATTTTCCTTTCTGTGAGGAACTTCTTCCTGATGTCCAAATGGTTATGATCCAATTCTCATGTGTTTGTTGGTAGAAATATTGTACTGTTGTGTGTATGCTACTCATCAGCATCACTGGCGAATGAGA
Organism: Pyrgilauda ruficollis; assembly: GCF_017590135.1. NCBI lineage: Eukaryota > Metazoa > Chordata > Aves > Passeriformes > Passeridae > Pyrgilauda > Pyrgilauda ruficollis. The sequence goes on from NW_024511210.1 coordinate 1,206,984, forward strand.
ATTAACAGCTAAAGCAGTTGACTAGGATTTTTTAAAAGATTATGTGATCAGTCCAGCATCCACTGAATCCTGTCAAGAGCTTTCCTATTGTCTTACAAATCTTCTGAAGGAGCAGTTTTAAGTCCTGGTAATCATCTAATTAAATAATTGCATTTAAAAAGGAATATGAGTTGTGAGAAATTTACAGTGTACCAGTAGTTTCTGTAAGATGCCTTGAATGCATTTCAGGATGGAAAATAGGTAATAACAATGTACTACAGGAAATCAGGTTAATAACATTCACTTTGGGAGCTAATCTTTTAGCTTTTCTACAGATGTGAATGTGTTAGCCAGCAGAATTACAAGTGCAAACCCAGCAACAGTAAATCTCAGAAGAAACCAAACTTAGTGTGAAACCATACCCCTGTATGTGGTGTGTGACATTACACACTTTTCATCTAAAATTAGAAGTACATTTTGTGTGCCACCCGTGTGTGTATTTGTTTTTTACTGCAGATATATAGAACAGGATTCACTTTTTGGGACTGATTCAATAAATATACTTCACTTCTAAGAAGAAGCAAAATTCCTTATCAAAGGAGTAAGAATATTTGAAATGGTAACATTGTAGTCCAATAAAATGTTACAGTATTTAAATAACTTATTGTAATTCTGAGGAAAAAAAATGCTTGCAATTATTTTCTGTTTGTTACAGAATTTGTAACAAAACAAGAGTAACATTGCAGGGGTTTTGTCCAAGAATTGTGCCATGTTTTCTGCTTCTCTTTCCATAAACACATGAAAACCTACAGTCTCAGAGTTCTTTTCCTGTTGTTTGATATTTTGTAATATTAGACTAATGCTCTGATTATCTGTGGATGCAGCCCTGGTAATTGATGTAATTAAGAACATAAGTAAACCTTTTTTAGATGATTTTTGTGTAATGTCACCTGCTGTCAGAGTGTCCTAAGAAAAAACTCAAGTTCAGACCTTTAAAGTAAACCTCTGAGGAGTTCTATATATTTTTTTAAATTAAGTTATAATTATTTCTATATTAATTTAACTGTACAAATTAGAAGACAGTAGAAAAATTTAAAACATTTTTGTTTCTTTTAATTTGTGTAAGAAAACCTATGAGAACTCAGAACGTCAAGGTTTCTTATTCCTGAGATAAATAATTATGTTGATAAAATTTTAGTGCCTTTTTCAATATGTTGCTGAAGCCTGCCAAATACATATTCTCTGGCATATTGCTTTGGTAGTGGGAATTCTAGGGTTTATGCACAATAATTATACTAAGTGCTGAAAAAGTTCTTTGAATTATGCATTTCCTGGATGATAGTTGTATTCTGGGATGATAATGATAGCAATAAATTGAAATTTACTTGGATGATCAGCACATCATGCTGGAGAAAGCAGAGGCAAAAATGAATCAAGTGCAGGAGACAGTGGTCAAAAGCAGAATTACCATTTATTCCTTACAAATTTTTAATGAAAAACAAGTGGCATATAGTTAAAGTTATAAATCTGGCTTGAAAAATTAAACTATTACTTGTTTTTCTTGTTTGCTTATCTTGCCAGACCCCACTGACGCAGAAATTTTGCATGCAGTGGAAGACAGCATTTAATCTTTCATAACCAACATAAATTCACAGTCATTTTGCTCAGGATAAGGTTTACATAAAACTATTCTTTTATTACTCCTTTTATCATTGTCAAGAAAGATTTAAAATGTCATATCAAAACTAAGTAAAATTCTGATATTTTCTCAAAACATCCCTGGAAACTTTGTATTAATTTGGCATAAGTAAGTAGGAAAACTTCTACTTAAACAGAAGGTAAAAAACAAGAGAGATTGAAGGGAGAAGCAGCAGAGGAAAAAGAGATTGCCAAACTGCATGCAAGCTAAAGCTTAGAACACTGATCGAAATAAAATTTTGGTGAGATGAAGATTCAGCTACTGAGGGCTAAGATATGAATTAAAATAAGAGAGAATTGGATATATTGATCTACTTAAACAACCTGAGTGAATGCAAGCAAACTTGTTAGGAAAGATCTCAATAGGAAACTTTTGTTTTGTAGTTTGCACTCTGAATATTTTCCCATTCTAGAATAATGATGGCTAAATCCTCCTTTTGCTACCTTAGTGAGAGCGCGAGCATGCAATTTGTGTTTCCTTGCAGTGGATAAACATCCATATCTCTGTGATGTGCCTTTTGAAGAGAAATGTTCCCAAAGCAATTGTCCAATTTTCAACTGCTGGAAGCTAGAGCTTGAGCTGCAGTTCCACTTTTCTGGGCAGAAACCAGGTTTTTTTTCTGGGCAGAGCAACTTTTCTTCCACTGTGCTCTAGTCAGTTAATCACAGTGGGTGGGGGCATACAAGGGCACTGAAACTTCTCACATTTTTATTCACCATTCCTTGATAAACCTGCTTTCCCTGTGTTTTCTTTTAAATCACTACAGTGCACTAGAAGTGTAAGTGGTAAAGCCAACAACTACACACTAGGTACACTAAAATACGTTCTATTTTGTTCTTCTCTCACAGGTAACTTTGCACTGATGAAACTGCAGTATCAGTTTGGAGTCTACTGTCTATGAATACTTACACTTTCTTGTCTGTTTTTCACAAGATTAACTTTCCTTTTTTATTCTTTCATCAATAGCAACTCTTTCAGCAAAATCCACATAGCTGATTTATTGTGAGAAATAAAATTAAAAAAAATTACAAACTTGCAATAATTACGTAGTATCAGTGTAACAGCTGTCTAATATTTACCAAGATTGTAAGGTCTTAGGAACTCAAACCTCTCTATAGACTCCTTTTCAAAGTGTCCTTCATTGCCAAGGACACTTAATGATGGAAAATAATACTGTCGTATCTCTGTGAAAAGACAAGAAAATTTCTACTCAGTAGTTTTTCTGAAAGCACTGCTCAGGAGTGTTCTGAGAAAAAGTACAGAATAGCTGTTCACTGAGGAGAAATTACATGAGATTCAAGTGCTGTAGTTTGCAATGAAGAGCAAGAAAAATTTAAAACCAGAGCATGTTTATCTAGCTAGAAAAGTCATGTAAGTTCATATAAAGTCAAAGAGTATGGTTAAAATGCCACAGGATGGAAGTAAATTTATCAATGCTTTTAGTACTCACAGTTCAGAAATGTTCAGTGCTCAAGGAATTGCATTTTCAGTTCACTTAATACAATCACAACTATTTAATCATAGACAGCAGATTTTGGATGGAAAGACAATCAGTTTAAAATGTTCTGAAAGACAAAGTGGAAAAGTTGCTTTGACAATATTTTTCTCATGATTTATTTTTCCCATCTTTTCTCTTTCTGATAGTATGTAAAGCAAAGCAATATGAACATTTTATTCTATTGGCCTATAAAGTCTGTCTTGCTCTAGTGTAGCTACAGTTGTAAAATAAAGCATTTAAAAACAAGACAATATCAAATACACTGTTTTTTATGAGGATAGAAAATTAGCTCTCTTGCCATGCTACATCTGTGACAACTGTAAGAGTGAATAAGGGTAAAGTTCCAATAAGGCATTTCAAATCCATCCCCGTTTTTCCTATCTAATCCCTAACTCCATCTTGAACTGAAGTACAGAATTAGTTAAATAACATACACTGACAACATACTCTGAAGGCTATGTGTTTTTGTACAATATTTCAATGTTCAGTTTATACAAATACCACAAAAAATATTTCTTAAAATTAGTCATGGCAATTTTTTTTCAAAAAATTTTAAAATTTCAAACACACAAAAATGTCATAACTTCACACATACATCCAAATAAAAGTTCTCTGATTTTTTTTCTATTTTTCTCCAGACCTGACCATAAAAGAAGAAAAGCTGCTTCCTTTGATCTAAAAAGGTATTACTTCTCAGGGCTCTAAATTTTATTTACTACTAATTTTGCTTTAATTTTGGAATAAATATTAATGCTAATGGAATTTTAAAAAGAAAATCAATGAAATTCATTGACTGAAATTAAGGCTGAAGCAATACACTAGCAACCAAGAAAAGATACTAACTTGAGTCTCATGTAAAGACATTTTGTCAAATAGGTTTCTGCCTGTAGCTGTACAGCCAATATGGAGAATTGAGAATGAATATTCAGTGATAGAAAGTGCTTTGCTTGATGGTGAACATTTGCATAAGCCTGCGATCTGTGAAATGCCATGCAGTGGTTTAAAAATGAAGTGTTTGTAGAAAGGGATGGTCAGGGTTCAAAAACTGAAAGGATATTTGGGTAGTTAACTCCATTACAGTAAAAATATGCCCACTTAATCCCAACAATTTCAGTTATCTATCTCCATGATTAAAGTATAAAAGCATTCAAATATCTCTGGAGAAAAGATGAAAAAGATTTTTGTATCGATTTTTATGCAGCTATATGAAGATGCAAACTTTTCTGTACACAGTAAGCTGTATTTATTATCACTAAATCTTTTTGCAGCATTCCTATTAACAGATTAAGTCTTATTAATTATCAGCATTTCCTACTGAACCTCTGGTGCCAGAGGAAATTAACAATCCAATTAATATTCTGCATGCACCTGTGCACAAAATGATTCTGGCTCATCATAGTTAGCATTTTTCTATATAGCCTAAACAAATTATTTGAGTTCACAAATTCTATTGCTTCAGCTCAAACATTATAAGCCTCTGTTTTTCTGGATTTCTTCTTTGTTTAGCTAGAAATATCTGCTTTTATGTGCTTTTTAGCAATTTGTCTAAACATATAAGCAATGAATTTTAAAATAACACTTAGTCCGAGGTGTATTTAAACACTAAATTCTGAGGTGTATTTAAACACTGTATCAAAACCAAAAAGGTCATTGTTTCAAGTATCAAAATGCCACTGCATACTTTAAGTATATTTATTTCTGTGAATCTACCTCTATATTTCTCACGAGTAAGTCTAAATCAACTGCAAGCATAAGCATTAGCTGCACAAGATAAACTATCATCAAGCCTAACTTATTTAGAGCAGTTTTTAGTATCAAAGTTGTCGATCCCCTAGGAGCAGTGTTTCTTAAAGGATAATTTATAAAACAATTGGCTCTATGTTTTTGTCTGGTTAGACAGCCACATGTACGAATCGCTATGTGCTACTAATACCTACAGGACACAGACACCTCTGCATTACCTGTGCATAGAAGTTACTTTTTGCTTGGTTCTGCAGCTGTTTGTTATCATACCCTGCATTCTGAAGCTTTCACAAACTGTCATACTGAGCGTGGCTCAAGCTGAGCTTGCTGTCCAAGCTGTGTCTGAACTGGACTTCAGGGACAGCAGTGAATTGAGAGCATTCAGGACTGTAGATTCTGCTTTGTGTTATGTAACAATCTTCTAGTCATTCCTCTCAGCTTGTGACAAATGCCCACCCTGGTTTATTACATATTAAAATGCAAACTTACACCACAACACTATCTTCCTTCTACTCTTGCCATACCAGTTTATATGTTGATGGAAGACAGGAGTTTATGTGCATTGTACAGAAAATCATGCTGTTTTAGGCATGGAACAATTTCAGGGGCAAGCCTAGTGGTTTGACTTGAGGAAAGCTACAAGATATGATAGAAACAATGGTTCTAATCTGAGCATGTGAAGAGATCTTTACTCTTGAAGAATTACTGGTATGTTTATTATATGTGTGATAAAGTGGAAATTATTTCCTCCCTTTCTAAAAGTTTTTACTTTCTGGATACCTTTTTGGTAGATTTCAGATTAACTTAGTTTTACTATTCCCTCCTAATATTTTTCTTTCTAACTAACAAATGGATTTATATGAGTTTATACACGTTTTATGGCTTCTGTGTAGCACTGGAAGTGATATAGTTTCAGAGGTCAATACTTCATAAAGTTATTAATGTAATCACTGCATAAAATTATTAATAGTACAGAGATTTTTAAAGTCCTGAATGTTCATTAAAATACATGTTTATACCTTTTTGTTATGCCACTCTTACATAAGAGTTGTAATCTAAAACACATAAAAATTGTATAAATTAAATAGTATTAACTGCTCATACTGAAATGGAGGTGTTAATGTAAATTATTTTCATTCTATTGGTAAAAAAAGAACAATTTTTCCTCTGTGGTGTAAAGTAGACCCACAACAATCACATTTTGCATTACTATAGAAAGAAAAGATCAAAGGGAGGAACAGCATAAAGGCCAAATCTATCTCCTTGCTGGATTTAATGCAGTTTGCACACAACTGTACCGATAGCTAGGGTAATAAATAAACAAACAGTATATTAATAATAAATTGAAAAAACTCCTAAACTTCTTGCAACTTGCAACTTCTTGGATCTAAACTTGCAACTTCTTGGATCTCCGTATGGAGATGTTTGGTCTCATGCTGTCTACATCCAGCCAGAAACTTCTTGCCCCCCTACCACCGAGTAAAACCTCCAAGGATGTCTTTTTGAGGGGTTATTATCTTCTCCAGTGCTGTAGCACTCTGGTATGTTCTGATAATCAAGCTTATATTTTGTCATTCATTAAGCATTCCTTTTGTGTCTCATTAGTTTGATGTCTTCTCTGTCATAAAGAGATGTTTCTGGCAGAAAGGAAATTATATTTTCTTAACACAGATAATGACATTTTGATGGTAGTACTTACAATGTCTCTGTTTCCTTTTTTCCAATAGATTTTTCATTCTATATCCTGGATATCAGATTTCAAAAAAGATCATTGTAAGTTGTGTAACTTTAAAGCTTTATTGCATTAGCATTGCTAATTAATGGGTAAATTATTGGCAGAAATTGCTGCCACAAAACTTCATATACATGCAGGCACATACGTACCAAATTAGAAATTTAATTTAACAATTATTATAAATGTGGCTGTCTACAGTTCACGAAACTTACACAACAATCTTTGAAAATTAAAACTTTACATATTTACGCATTTAAATATGTATCTGTAAACAGCCTCATTAACACTAAAAAGCACTCACATTTATGTTTAATGCAGGCATACATTTTTGTATTAGTTGCACAGCTATACCTGTGTTTCCTAAGCATGCATTTCATCCAAAGAGCACTGTATTAGTCAGTCAAAAAATGTAAGGCCTTACCTTCAGAATCAGGACTTGATTCCATAGACGTGTTACAATTCACTTCCACAACACACTCTGCCCTAAGGTCTGTGATCAGCACTACAGGAAAAATACCAAGCATGACCTTTATATATACACAGTTCACTAATAGAAACAAGTGAATTTAGATTCACTTAGATTCTTGTTTCAGTTAGACATTTATCAAATGATATTACTGTTAGAAAGAGATCCTTCAAGCAAACAGTTTGCATTGAATTGGGAGTGATCTTGATGATACACTTCGGGGAAAAAAAGGACCTTATTGTACAACACAGCAGATGAAAATACCCACAGCCATTGCACGTACCACTCATTCTGTTAACCATGTAATATAAATTGTCATTTTGACATGTAGACTATTTCTCTTCCTCTATCACCTCCATGTCAATCCAATTCACTCATTCTTGCCAATGATGAAATAAAGAAAAAAAAAAAAGAAAAAAAAAAAAAAAAAAAAAAAAAAAAAAAAAAAAAAGAAAAGAAAACAGGGAAAGATTGTTGTCCCAGATCTGCAATTGCGGAATATTTTAAAGCCAGTTAAGTTAACCATTGGGAAGATGTTAGTCTAGATAAGAGAATCCCCACTGGTTTTCTGTCTCCCTTAGACAATGAAATCACGTAGTTGTGTCTGTGCCTCTGTTTTGGATTGTTCTGTTTTAACACATAACAGATTGAGGGCTGCCTACTATTCCTAATTAACTCAAACTAATGAGAGAGTGGGTGGAGAGAGTGCCAAAAAAAGAAAAGAGATCATGTGTTGGAAGGGATTGAATTACAACTTGAAAGGGATAGAGAAAGTAAAAGAAAAAGAAGGTGAAGGAGATGCAAATACCATTAATGTTGAAAAGTAGGGGAGACGAATTGCCTGAGAACAGATTTGCCTTTTATTTGCCTTTTATTTCTGAGGCAAAGATGTCTTGCAAAAACACCAAAGAAACATAAGCAATACAATATCGCACTAATGTTAGATTATTGCTTCTCTTCAGAAACTACTTCACCACCCACTGCTGTCCTGGTTCTGCTCTCACTCTCCTATTACCAGTAAGTTAGTCATTTGACTTGATAGCACAGCCCCTAATTAAACCAGTTTCAAGATAAAGCAAGTAAAAGTCACTTTTCAGGTGTGCACATACTGTGTGAAACATCATGTTTAGAAGGGTATATTTTTTGCCCCAGGCCCAGAAGAAGACTATAGCCAAAGCTGCCCGTTTCTGTGCCTGAGGTCTCCCTTCTCCAGGAGCCAAGGCTTGGATGGGAGCCTGCAGGAGGCAGAGGACATCAGGAGTGTGTTTGCTGTGGTTGCAGCTGAGGCTCTAGGACTGCCTGGAGTGAGACCTCACCTCTTCCATGGATGTCCCTGTTCAATTGATTCAGGCTGGGCAGGAGAGAAGAGGGCAGGAAGCAATGTGGGAGAAGAGGTGGAATGGAAGGCCAGGTCATGACAGGGAGGAGGGGCAGGCTGGTGTGGGGAGTTGCTGGGGATCAGGTTAAAAGAAGGAACTGCCATGAAGATAATAGTTTGTCAGAACAAGGGAGTGGAAGCATAGAATGAGTCAACCTTTTGCACTAACAAAATTAGGGAAAAACTGGGAAAGCAGTGAGAGAGGCTGAAAGCAGCGTGGAGCTGAGTGAGGAGAAGTCTAAGCAGGCAGTGAGCTGCATGGAGAGGAAAGGGACAAAGGAGAGGGAGAGGCAAGGGCTGGGGATGTAGCCTAGTCCCCACCACTCTCAGCCCAGAGCCAGAAGCTCTTGCTGGGCCCTATGCCTGCATGTGCCTGCACACACATATGCACAGGCATGTGTGCTTCTTTACCACGGCCCAGACTGGGGTTAGTAACAGCACTGAATAGTTTAGCAAAAGCCATGGTGACAGGTAAGCAGGATGAAAATAGCCAGCTCGTTTTGGCCGGCCGTGGCTGTTTGCATGTAAGGAAGCCGGGCTGTTGCCAGGCTCTGTGCAGATGAAATGAAGCAATGGGCTGCAGCAGGGCAAAGGACGCGCCGCCAAGTCCTGACAGGCTGAGGTGTGACCTGACAAATCCTAACCACCCTGGACATCCTCAGGACAGGAGGGGAGCGATGGCATGTGCGCAGGGTGCCAGGACACAGCCCGGGCTTGGGCTTGGGGAAATGGAGCTGGGTGGGGAGGATGGGAAAGGGGACCTACAGCACCTTGCTTTAGACTGAGCACAAATGCAAATTTAATTACAAATGCAGCCAGTGGAGGACAGAACTTTGCACCAACGTTTTCTTAGATAAATTTTTTTTCCCCAAGGAAAATTTTGGCGCATTTTTTTTACATAGGCAAATATAACTTTAAAAATTCCAACATCTTCATCTCATTAACAACAGAGGTTTTTTTGAATTGAGTCTTTGGTTTTTTGGTTTCGTTATTTTTTGTTCCCTCCCCCAGTTCATGTTTCTTTTCCTTTGGAGCAGGATATGTCCTGTATAAGAGATGTACAAAAAATAGCTTTTGAAATGTATTCTGCAACATAGGCAAATGGTGTAAGAGCATGATATCTGTGCCCCAGATATATGAGCACCTGTGTCTTTGCAATCACTAAGTGACTTTGGACATCCATAGAATTTAACATATTGCATTGGTGAGCAAGTATGGCCACAATAATCATAAGAAAATATGTCATAGCTAGTGCAGCTGTGGGAATATTTTTTTGGGTATATGTCCAGGTCCACATGGGCCACAGAATTTACTAACCTACAAATATATCCCACTTGAAAACTTTCAGGAGAAGCTGTTGCAACATGATGAGAGATGTTCTATTTTAACCTGCATCTAACACTAGTTGTTTAACAAAGCAAAAAAAAGGATTGTGAATTGTAGTTTTAAAATTAAAAGTAATAGAAGGAAAATTCTGGTTACCTTTAAACAGTTCCCACCAAGACCTATTGCTAGCAGGTTGAAAAGCTAGCCAACAGAGATGTGAAGGAATACCTGTGCAGGTATAGAACAACTGTGCTTTGCATTCTCTGCTGTTGTAATTTCCTGAAAAAAAAAAAAAAAAGGAAATTTTGAGAGAACAGATTAACTCAGTTAGAGCATGGTGCTAACAATGCTGAGATGATCCTTGTGGGTCCCTTCCAACTCAGAATATTCTGTGAATGAATACTAAATAGAAAAAAACCCATATATACTACAGTTTATTTATCTTAGTAATGCAAAGCCAATAGATTGTACTTTTGTTTTGAGTAAGGTAGATTTGACCCAAAGAGAGAGGAGAGGTCCCAGTTGACTGGAAGCTGGCTAACTTCATCCTGTCTTTCAAAAACAGCAAAAATAATAACTCTGGAAGTTACAGGTCTTTTAGTCCCACTAACAGTGCCCAATAAAGTTATGGAGAAGATTATTCTGGAAGGTATTGGGAAAGAACTAAAAGACAACATAGTCATTGGTCACAGCCAGCATGGCTTCATAAGAGGTAAGTCTTGCTTATCAAACCTGTGATCCTTTTATGACAAGATAACCCACCCCAGCTCATCAAGGGAAGCCAGTGGGTGCACTCTTTTTGGATTTCAGAAAAGCTTTCAATAGTGTCTCACCCATTATCCTTCTGGACAAAATGTGCAGCACACAGCTGCATAAACACATCATGGGATGGCTCACAGGTCAGGCATGAGGGTGATAGTGAATGGGGTGACATCAGACTGGTGACCTGTCACCAGTCAGATTCTACAGAGCTTCATCCTCAGCCCTGTGCTCTTCAACATCTCCATAAATGACTTGAACTCAGGAGTGGGAGGGATACTGAGCAAGTTCACAGGTGATACAAAATTGGGATGAGCTGTTGACTCCCTCAAAGGCAAGGAGGCCCTGCAGGGAGACCTCACAATTAGAGAACTGGAGTTACCAACCATATGAAGTACAGCAAGGGAAGGTGCCAAATTCAGTACCTGGGATGGGACATCCTGGCTGTGTTAAATAAACTGGGGAATGAGACGCTGGAGAGCAGTGCTGCAGAAAGGAACCTGGGGGTCCTGGTCAGCGGGAAAGTTGTACCTGAGTCGGCAGTGCCCTGGCAGCCGGGAGAGTCAACCATGTCTCGTGGTCTCTTCTGTTTGGTGACCACTGACAGGACCTGAGGGAATGGCATGAAATTGTGTTGGGGAGGTTTAGGATGGATATTAAAAAAAAAGTTCTTTACCCAGGGGGTGGTTGGGCACTGGGACTGGCTCCCCAGGGAAGTGCTCACAGCACCAAGCATGGCAAAGTTCAAGAATCATTTGGGTGATGCTCTCAGGCTCATGGTATGTCTTTTGGGGCATTCTACAGAGGGCCAGGAATTGGACTTGGTGATCCTTGTGGGACCCTTCCAACTCAGTGGAATCCCTTCTGTGCTTCTGTGACTTCCATCTCACAATGACATTTCAAAAGTACAAGAATAAATTGTGACACTTGATATATTTAGGCTGCTGCATTTCATGTATTTCATGTAATCTCACACTTGGGAGTGGTATTTTACAGAAGACATATTATGGTTAACATACAGTCTTTTTTTTAAAGTCTGATTGTAGTCAGCACAAAGCACAAAAACAGCTTAGTGCAGGGTGCCAAAAAGGCAAATGTTTTAACATTTTTAGTCATGATTATTTAGCACATAACATTTCTGCACACATGACACCATCCTGTCTAAAATACACAGGTTAGAAATCTCTGGTTCTAAATACCTATTAAGAACACACAAAGAAAACAGAATAGTTGATCTGTGTTTTTGCCAGATTTAATTGGCAGATCCTTCTGATCCTTACTTGCATGCCCACATAGGTAAAGGAGAAAGATACATTTACAAAGTTGCAAATTAACTTATCTTTCTGAAATGGGTTTTGTACATTGTACAATTGTGAGATGAGTGAGGGTCTGTGGAGGCAGAGTCCCCAGGCATGTGCAAAGAAGACCTGCTTAATTGTTAAAGCCAGGCCTTTTAAAGCAGTCAGCCCTTTATCAGTTACATTCTTTTAAATGATGACAAACATTATTCAACCAATGACCATACACCATGATATGAACAGGTGATGGTTATATAACTTGTTTTTCTACTTCTAATTCAGCAGAGTCACTTTCCCATAGGCCTTTTCTGCTTAGATGAAATAGCAGGCCTGGGTCATGACTTTACAAATCCTTCCCTTTGTAAGGTTTTATTTATACACAACATATTTTATTTATATGCAACATACTTCCCCCCCCCCCTTTTTCAAAGAGACTTTTGCATATCCAGATGAATGTTTTTTGCCAGCTGAAAAATTACATTAATGAGAAAAACAGGAGAAAAGGGAAAAGTGAGGACAATTTTGCTGAAGTCCCAGAACAAATAGGCAAAGCTCTGTCGAGAACTGCTATTAAACTTGTTGCATACACACGTTACACTACATATTTACACAAAGCTTGTGCAGACAGTCCTGTCTCACTAGACCACACCAGTGTATAAACCCTCTTTGGCTAAGTGAAGCTGTAACAGTATGCTTTAACCACGGATAACCTTGCACAAAAACTCCAGAAATGGAGTTTTGCAACTGCCAGGTGACTTTGAAAATTAGATTGCCATAGGATTAAGCATCAAGTATTTGACTTCTCTTGCTCTCAGAAGGCTGAAAATAGATTGAGGATATAAGGTGGAGATACTGTCCCCACTTGCACATTTTGCCAGTCTGCTTGCTAAAGGAGTATTAGAAGATTAGGCTTTCTTTTTCCAAACTGACATAGTAATGGGAATGATGGCAGACAAAAATAAAATCAACTACCTGGTGAACTAAATGTTTTCCAGAATATATGCAGATGCAACCCCCAAATATCAATATACACAGAGTAGCACCCAACAACCAAAGAAGAGAGAGAGAAAAAAAAAAGAAGTGAAAATGTGCACTTCTGTTATAATCCTGATGTAGGAAAAAAGGGAAATACTTATATCCCACAGTGTAAATAATGAAAAACTACATTCAGGTTACTGATAAGTGTTGGAATCAATGAAGTTACGCCGGATTAAAATGTTAATTTATTACACACCTACAGCAATTTTTCATTAAAAATTGAGTTCCACTAAATAATATGGAATTTTTCATTCCTCTCATTCATATCAAATAATTATTTTTTAATTTCTGTAATTATCTTCAAATTATTCAATCAACATTTGTTTTGAGGAGACGCGCAAAGTCAAACAATTAATGTTTTCTGCATTATAGTTATCATAGACTTCTTGGGCAAATAACTTCAGAAATAAATTTTGCTTTTAAAAGACAATAAATATTCTAAGCATATTAAAACTTTATCTGGAAATCTATAACCTCCCCATCGTAAAAAGAAAATGCCTTCAACATATACCTTACTGCATGGTAACAAATATCCCATAGATGTGTGTATTATCAGCAGCCACACGCACATCAAAATTTACATTTTACCAGGAAAAGTGTCCTGCAAATTCTACAGGCTGGAGCTCAGTGAGTCTTTATGAGTATGCACCTCTCTGAGACTTCACAGAACATGAAAAAGAATCAGTATGTGAACTGATTGTATACCCTCTCCAATCTGGTGATTTACAAATGCTGAGGCCATGCAGATAACAAATCTAAGTTTTGTTTTTAAAATAAAGATGGCATGAAATCTTCAATTTTGTAATAATTATTGGGCCACAAGGTATTCTATTCTGCTGCTATTTTGTGTTCTATCACAGGGTGCTAGCAGGAACTTCCTAAAGGAGTTCCTTTAGCAAAGTTAGTTTCCCGATGCTCCTACTTTATTGTAACCCAAGTGAAATGATAACAATGTTATGAAATCTTTTGAAAAAATGTATTGTAGCCTGGATGGAAAGGTATCATCCTTACTGGACTGTGTGGGAGAAGTCCAGTGTGTTTTGGCCAGAATGGAAAATGACAGATAACTAAAGCAAATTGTCTCACAACTCCATGACCAGCAGTCCAAGATCCCCTCTGGAAGCAGCCCTCTGAGCTCTCCTGAGGCATGACGCCTGTGCCAGTACCCCCATCCCAGTGGGATGGCTCTTGGAGCCTGCCAGCTCTCCAGCGGACAATACTTAAAAGACTGTCACCGATTATGAGGACTCAGCTGATACTGCCCCAACACACACATGCTCCTTGAGGTGCACAGAGCCCATTAAGAGAAGCTAGGGGATTTGATGTGAGCATTTGACTGAACTCAAGGGTAATTTTTGATGGATTCCTTTAAACATACAGATGTAGATGTAGACAACTCTTTGCCTGTGCGCATGCGTGAGAGCTGGTTATGGCATGAATGCTCTTATCCTGAATTTGAATTAAGCCACTGTTATAATTGTAGCATATCTTTTTGAATAAGTGTATAGATGTTAAATTAGTCAATGATTAAATTCTACTATACCCTTTTGAACCCTTCTGAACCCTTCTGAACCCTTAGCTTCTTGTATCCACATTCTTTGTACTTTAAGCCTCTTACAGTCTCTACATAAATCACTCTACATTGATTGTAGTCTGACTTCCTTATGTATGATTCATCAGTAAGTGATAGAGTGAACCTTACCACTGAGCTCTGTTAAAATGGCACTTTCTCAAACTTATATAAAGCCTGCTCTTTTGCCAACAGCTTTGATGACAAATCCTTAAGCAGCCTTACAATTCATTTGTGACATGAGGTTGTCAAGCACAGGCATTAGTGCCCAGACAGATGGGAACACACGAGAACAGTCAATAGTCTTAGCATCCACTCTTAGCAATTCTGTACATCCTGCTTAAATTATGTCAGCAACTGACTGGACTGTGAGTATCCTAGCCACTCATACATGCAGCAATTACCTGAATGATGCAGCATTTGCACCAAGTTTTAAGTCTGTTTATTTTGTGTAAACCCTTTCTACATCTTTCTTTTTCTGGCCTTGGGTTACTGAAAGCTCTAAAATAATGATCAGCACTCAATGTAGACTTTTGCCTGAAGCTAATGTCACACCAAATTTCCATCAGCTCACTGACTCACTGACTTTAGTCACACTACTGCTAAAGTTCTCCAGCAGTGAAACAATGTCAGATCTGTACAATCAGAGGTGACTTACATTTCAGTTGGGACTTTTTTAGTATTTGGATGTGTTTCAATCATTGGCAAATATTACAACACCTATTGTGTCTCCATTAGTTCTAGCGTGGATTCCTGAGAAACATAAATGTGGTGGAACGTTGTGCTCACAAAAGCTGAATATCTTCCTGTAGATAGTAATGCACTCTTCAGAGGGGAAGCCATATTTTATAATATGGAGAAATTGCCATATTACTCATCATTTTTTCATTCAATCACTTACAGATCAGTGGAGGATAAGGGGTTTTTGGCTCTTGTCCATCAGATTTTGTCTTTGTTCTGCTGTAGAATGTCCTAACAGTTGCCAAGTCAAGCTAACTGGAGCTTAGAGAATTCAGACAAGTCCATCCCCTAAATCATGTCTGGCATGACTGAATATTCAGCTGGATCACTTACCATGGGTTAATTTCAGGCACTGGTATGTCCGCCAGAGAAAGACAATGTATGTTAGTTCAGAGGAAATGCAAAAATTATCTAATAATACATGTACTACTTTTACTGAACTTTTTTCAGGACAAAACAGCATCTTGAAGTGAACTGTATGTCTGCTACACCTCAGTGTGTCACATTCATGCAGGATACAAAGTACAGTTTCGTTTAACTTGATATCTATTGGAAATTAAGGTAAGCAGCAAATGTCTGAGAAATAGTACAGGTATTTAGCACATGCTCCACGTTAACTGTAACTCAGATTTTTACAGTAAGACAAAAATGCTTCAGTGTTCAATTTGCTATAGAAGCCTTGAATATCTGGCTCTGAAAATCCGTTGTCCAGGAAAATTCTAGGCATCACACTGCTAAATTTGTTGCCAAGCAACAAACCTCTGGCTCCAAAACCCATGGTCCTGTTTCTGTTAGAGAAAAACATGTTAGAGAACCAGTTAGAGAACCAGTTAGAGAACTTTCCTCCAAACCAAATGCAATGGATGAGTCTTTGACAGCTGCTGGAAAATTAGTACAGCAGACAATTTTATGGGAAATGCTTCAGTCATTGTGTTACTTTTTACAATTTGTGGCCTTGTAGTTGTAGAGGGCAGGACCAGAACTGTCAGGAAAATGCTGAGCTTTATGAAGTGTCACATATTGAAGGAAGAGAGAACAAAGTTCCCAGAGCCCATCACTATTCAGATTGTGGTAGTGTGAGAGCCAACAGGCTGGCTCTGCCACAAGTGATGAACTAGGATTTCCAGCATGGGACAATCATAATCTCTCAGAAGAGCAATCTGTCCTTCAGCCTGGAAATGTCTGTGTTAATTACAGTTTTAAAGTAACCTTAAAATCTTGGAGTTTGTTGTTTCTGACATTTTTATTATATGGTATGAATAGTTAACTGTGAGGAGATGGATTTGCACCTTGTCATGGTAAGTTTAGTTGAACTGGAGCTAACCATGCTGTGTAAAGGTCCTGTCACCAGAAGCTTTATTTACCATTTCTTCATACAAGCAAGCCCCCCTACTTTTTAAATATTTTTTCCTAGAGCTGCCTTTTTATTCTTGTTTGTCTTTGAAGACAGCAATGCGTCTGAATGAAATGCTTCCTTCTGTGGATGACCACCTGAGATAAATTTGAAGAAGAGATTTTACTGATCAAAGGAATTTAATTTATCTGGTTCTTCAGTAATTTTTTAGGTGGGGTTTCATTACCTTTATGAACTCATGCTTTCCTGCACTTTTTATTTTTACAAAGATGGCTGCTTTCTCAGTAAAATGTTACTTAAGTGTGACTACTAAAGTCAGTTATTTTCTATATTAAAAGAACTTTTGTATCCAAAGAAGTTTTGCTGTTCTCAGGGAACTGGGGTACTGATTTAATGTTGGCTGAGTCCCAAAGATATTTTAACACCATGTACTCAGCTGACATGATTGCTTTATGATTGGAATTTTAACATATTTTTCTTCATAATTGAATAAATACTACTTTTGAGTACAATAGAGATTTCATTATATTAATTTGTTAATGCATCAGTGGAAGAATTTGGTATACATGCTTAATCCTCATCACTTGTTGCATCATGTTCTCTTTCAAGTGGCAATAATAAACTGCAATATAGATGAATGAATTGTTGAAGTGAATTACCTTGCAGTCTATATTTTATAGAATCACTTTTGTTCCTGACAACCTGATAAATTAATAAAGTATATACTATAAACCTTATCTACAGACTATTATGAAATATTTTGCAAAAGTACAGGCCTTTCCCTTTTTACTTGTTTGCTATTTCCATTGATAAGAATCTGTTGATTTCAAAACCTAACTTTCACAGCTGAAATCCCTTAAACCCCAGGTAACTCAAGTTGCTTAAAAGGCTGCAGTGGCAAATAGTCTTGTGCTGCCAATTCATTACTGTTCATAATGTACTTTCAATATTTTGAATGTTGTGCATGTGGTTAGGATTTGTTAATGCATTATTTGCATACAATCCCTTTTGAAATAATGGACAACAGTAATTTAGGGCTCAGTCCTCATTTAATTTGCATCCATACTTAGCAAATTATGACTAACGGTGAAATAATTTAAATTTATAGCACATGTAATCAAAATTAAGTTGTTAGCCTTTCTGGTAAAGAAAGAAGTTGTAGTTGTATCTTTCAAGCTACATTGGCAAAACTGTTGTAGATTTCTGAGAGTTAATAATCAGTTATTTTGGGGGTTTTCTACTGTTATTTGAGAAATATCTTGCAGTTCAGTTTTCTGTTTAATAGTTATCAGCAGCATTTTTAGAAGGTATTTGAAGTGACTTCTCAATCCAAGATAACCATTATTTTCTTTTTTTGTTCCATAGTAGCAACAGTTTTTCATCTGAGAAATTCTGTTAATTCTGTTTTAAACTGCCGGGTTTTCATTATGATGAGATCCATACTTTTGCAAGGAGCCATGGCAAGAGAAACCATGAAAATGGCATTGAAGGGAGAACCAAGAAAAAGTCTGGATTCAGACTGCATTCAGTCTGGATTCTGAATTCATGGGCGCAGAGCAATCATTCTCCAGAAAAAGAAGCTTCATTGTGGAATTTTCATAAACTTCAATTTGCTCAACCCTTTTAGGAACATTAAAGTATTTCTGAGCTGTTGGAACCTCTTTTCTAGAAATTCAGAAATGAAAATTACCTAGGTGGCAGCTACTGAAAATGCTTTCTATCTTTTCTGTAAACTGTCAATTTTACTGTCAGTTTTACCTTGAGATGTCATCTGAACAGGTTTTTTTTTTTGTTTATTCATAGCTGCTTACAGGGCTTGTCTTTATCACATCTGTATGAGAAATGTCTAGAGTCCTTTTCAAGCCTATACGAACACATCACAAACCATAAAGCCACTTCTGTGTGTTGATGTGTAGCTTAAACACTGCCTATATTTAGCAGTAATATCTGGGAATCATGCTCTCAGCCAGACCTTTACATAAACGATAGATGAGTGAAGTGATACTCATGTTGTGGTTGTGTGATGAATTTAACTGCAGTTTAAGCTGAGGTGAAATATAAATAAGAATGAACTTTGGTCATTATCTGCCAAGGTTTTATTTCATCAGTTCTGGAAGTTTCTTATTCATCTCATAAAGCAATTTCCTGTTCATAGGATGTTAAAGATTTAGTAGTTTTTCTGGACCATGTTCTGTTGCTGCTTTTTGTTATACAGATAGCAGCTATAAAGTTTTGCACTAAATTCTGCTCACAAGGTGTTACATTTCCAGACTCAAACTCAGTATAAAGTTTTAAAGTGTGTTTATATTTTGTCTTAAATTACCTGATAATAATATTATTGAATAATTTAAAATTAAAAATTGATTATAAATTAATAGCAACATGTGTTACCCATTTTATTAAGCGTAGTGGTGGATTCAGTAAAAAAAAATTGTAACACTGCAGAAAATCAGAAACCTTTGATGAGATTTGTGGCAGAGCAAAGTAAATAAGAAACTAAGATAATGAGATACATAGAAGTCAATAAAAACTAAGACTCCTGCAACACAGGCTTTTTGAAGACATTGCCAGAGATTTCAGACAATATGTACTCAAAAGGCAAAGTTAAATATCTACTACTATTTAATGTGCAGCCATTCAGCCTTGAGGTCTGTTCTGTGAATATTGCCAAAATGGAGTGATTGGTGACTTTGGATGGATGATTTCAAAGTGGGGGAAAAATGACTGCTGGATGTTTTCTGCTCACCAGGAATGACACTAAGAGGGCTATAAGGAATTTCTATACTTTCTTTCACAGTGGCTCAGTGTAAGCAGAATGTAAGAGCAAGAAATTATTAATTTCAGTGATCTATATTGCCCTGAAGTGAGGAATAATTGCAGTATGACTAGTCATTTTTGATCTAGTTAGAGGAAAACGCCTTGGAATGCATCCACAGAGGATGTGCTAGAGCAGATCTCAGTGAAGGCTGGGTGACAGAGCATACTGTGCCCCTTTTACCAAGATGTCTGCAGAATTAAGTAGAAATCATTTACTAACACTTCCAGCATTCATTCTTAGTAGTATAGTAATATTTAAAGATGCACAGTAAGGACTAAAAGAGTCACAGTTGACATGGGGCTGTTTCAATAAACAGGAAGAAGTATGCCCTGACCTTGGAAGTATTAGAGTTACTTTTCTAATTCAGGGGCTGGAATTTAGCCTGAAGTGAAATTCCTGGTAGAGAACTCATCCCACAGCACTACACTAGCTTAATAAGGACTTTTTTTTTTTTTTGAGAGAGAGAGAGAGGGAAAAATCAAAATGTTATTTTAGTAGGGCAAAAGAAAAAGAAAATCCTGACTGGAGTTCTGACTTTTAGTTTTCTTTAGTTTTCTGGAGTACTGAAATTTCTCCATGGATTCCACCTCTAAATCCCCTCTAAGAGCGAAAAACTAACTTCATCAAAGTTCATTCCTCATTGCTGTGATCAGAGGGGAGTCAGGCTCAGTCCTTGAGAAGGCTTGTGGTTAAGAGTGATACCATGAGGTGCTCAGTGAGGTGATGCACATGTAGTCATCAGAGAAGTGGTAATACACAGTGCTGTAGTTATTACCATAATTAAGTTTAATTCATTGGCTATTCTCACCCATAATCAAATCCCCGTGGAGCGCACCCTGGACTTCTCCATTGTCCTGTATTACCCACAAAGCTGCTCCCCAGTGCTCGAGCAAAAGTACCGTCCCACAGATGGGTTTGCCTTTGCCTGAGGTAGGAATAATGCAGACAGTTTTCCCAAGCATGTTTTTAATGTGTACTTTTTATCCCTTTCCACAATCCATGAAAATTTTGATTGGGCCAGGCCAGCCTGATTGGCAGAGCCTCTGCTGTTGACAGACTAGGTGGTCTTTGCTGAATGTGTATCCCAGTGTTTGAAAGGACACAACATTGTATCCCAAAGTTTGAATTCCCAGGCACTCAGTGTAGTCTTTAACAGTCTATTACATCATTTGATCTTTCCAGAGGCTGGTCCATGAGAGGGAAGGTGATGTACTCACTCAGTGCCACATTCTTTGGCCTAAATGTCTATGAGCTGGTTTCAGAAACTAGTTTCATTTTCTGGTTTAATTCTTTCTGGAGTACCGTGTTACCGTAAGACTTGCTTTTCAAAGCCTAGGAGACTGCTCTGGGTGGTGGCATGGGACACAGGGTATGTTTCCAGCCATTCAGTGCTTGCTTCCATCACCATAAGCACATAGTGCTTGCCACCATGGTTTTAGGGGTGTGTGACATAGTCTGCCAGGCCTTCCTATACTTACATTTCAGCCACTGTCCTCCAAACCAAAGAGGCTTTACCCACTCGGCCCTGCTTGACAGCAGCATATTTCATGATCATGGATAACTGGGAGATAGTATCCATGGGTAGGTTCACCCCTGTAACACCCCTGTTGGATCTCCTCCTTGATGTCCAAAGGTGTCATGGACCCACCAGGCTAGGAATAACTCACACTCATTTGTCAGTCCAAACCCAGCCGAGCCGCTTCAATCCTAACAGCCTGGTGCCCGTGCTGGTTCTTCTGATGTTCTTGTGTGGCGTGACCCTTGGTTACACGAGCATCTCTGCAATCTACCTTCACAGCCATGTTCTCCACCTGGCAGCGATGTCTTGCCACAATGCAGCAGCCCTGACAGATTTACCACTATGCTACCAGGTATTCTGCTTCCTTTTTTGCAGCCACCCCCACAGGGTGTTTACCACCATCCATGAATCAGGATAAAGTATTGTCCCTTTCTCTCGTTCAGCAATGTCTAAGGCCAGCTGGATGGGTTTCACCTATGCAAACTGACTCAATTCACCTTCTCCCTCAGCAGTTCCTGTGACTTGTCATAGGGGACTCCTACACACAGCTGCTTTCCATCTCCAATACTTCCCCATAAGATGGCAGGGTCCATCAGTATAAAAGGCATATTGCTTCTCACTTTCAGGTAATTTATTATATAGTGGGGCCCCTTTGTCATGCTTCTCTGGTGACATTTCTAAATCTTTGCCTTCTGGCCAGTCCATGATATACTTCTAGGTTCCAGGAGAGCTGGGGTTTCCTGTCCAAGCTCATTATGTGGTCAGTATGACCTGCTTACTCCATGTAGCATCTGTTGCATAATGTCTAGAGGAGATGCTCCCTTTGAACATCCAATCCAACATGAGCAACCTCAGTGCCAGGAGGAGTTGTGCCCCAGTACCAATCACCTCTGAAGTGGCTCAGACACTTTCATAAGCTGCTGGTACCTCCTTTTCAGTTTGAATATAGAGGACTTCAGGTCCTCTGTATGCCCAATTCCAAAAGCCTAGAAGTCAATCTTGAGTGTTGCCTGGGCTGCTTTCTGCCAGAGCCTCCAGGTAGGGCCGTTCTCCCCAGCTACAGTACAAAGCACATTTTTTACATCTTGCCCTGTTTGGACTGGCCAGAGGGCTACAGCATGAACTACCTCTTGCGTGATTTGCTCAAAGGTTTGTCACTTGGCAGAAAGGGCTCACCATCAGACTGTAATTTGGAATGTGCATTCTCCGAAATCCCACAACATTTGAAAAACTTCTGCTACATATCTTGGTGAAGATGAAGATTTGTTTTTCACTTTTTAGTGGGAGAATTGCAAGAAAATTCCTGAAAGAAAGTAGGAGAGGTTCCATTTTGCTGTGATGATCCAATTTTTTTGAGGCTGAGATGCTGAGTGCAAGCATAAATGAATCTTCAGCTCCTGCACAACTTGCTATTTTCATTTCGGGAATAGTAAATGAACACAGACAGACTTGATGAGATGTCCTTCCTTTGCAGGACAAAGGGATCACTATGATGAACACTAGAAGTTTTCACTGTTGGGGAGTAGCTAAGGTTTGCACTGTTTTTTAAGACAGATTGATCAACTCAGCTCATCATACAAGTGCAGGCAGTAAGGATGGATCCATCATTACTGCCTGAAAATAGAAGAAATGAAAGGTATCCAAAAGAGACCTCTTTGGAGTGGCACTTCTCACGGAGAGACAGGGAGCAAAATGTTCCACCAAACATATAAATGGTTCAGTTCTTGTCCCTTCTTTACTGTGCAAATGATGATTTTGTTTTACATCCAGGGTCTCAACATACTGCTTGAAATGCAACTAAAAATTCATATTTTTTCGAAATACATTTTTGTCTTTTAAGGATACGTAAATGAAAAATGCAACCACCTTTACATAATTTGTTTATTAACCAACAGATAAAATTTGAAAACTGCTAAAAGATGCTATAAATATGTTCCCACCATAGGAGGACATACTAGTAGAGCCCGTTATCTTTCAGGAGGTTATTAATTTTACAGATTAAAAGAACTAAAGAAAATATAGCTTTATTGTATAGAAAGGCTGAGTGAAATGTCACAGGGCAATGCAATCACACGTTTTTACACAGAGTAAAGAGAAGAAACAATAAAGCTCAGCTGTGGAAACAGATAGCTCAAACAATGAAAGCAACACACTCCAAACATGCAGAGAGGTGTGAGTGGAAACTGAGTGATGTGATCCAAAACTGATGCAGAAAAAAAAAAGCAATGGCTAAGGCACTGTTTGAGGGAACTTTGGGGCAAGTATATCACCATCTCAGTCAGTTTAGTCCTGTTAATATGTCATTTAGAGGAAGAGCTAAGAAAGAGATTGAAGATAAAGTGCTGACCAAAAGCAGGAAGGGACTGCGAGCACAAGGACAATTAGTTAAATTCCAAGGGGATCAGCACATCCATGCATCTTTTGTCGAAATGCTCAAGGAATGTCTTTGTAGGAGGTGTGCTTCTTTCTGTCTTCAGGTTTTCAATCTACAAAAAAAAAGGAGAAAATAACAATTGCTGAAGTATGAGGATTAGGTAACTGTTCAGGTTGAAAGAAGGCAATACTCCATTTCGGAGAGAAGAAAGGCAAAGTGAGATGACATGATTGATTTTGTCTGGGAGGCTACAACCACATTTTTGTGAATATATGTTCTGTTCAAATGTATCAGACCAGTAGTTGGTTTTACTTGAATAGTGTATATGATAAATGCTAGTAAGGTCAAGTGAAAAGATTATTTTAATTATTTTTTTTTCCTTTTCTATCAGAAAGAAAGAAAGAAAGATGGCTGATGATTGATCTAAAATACATATTGCAGATATTTTATTAATAATTTCAATGGAATCAGCAGCTAGATATCGTCTTCACACTGAACTAGCACCCTCTCTTTATGGTGTGGAAATACCTCACGAACTTAATTCTTCAGTTTACTAATCCAAAAAACATCTAACTTCCATACCTTCTACAAGCCAAAAACATCTCAGGATTGTGACAGTAGTTTGGGGGTTTTCTCATGATTTTTTTTGCTTCTTACACCATTGCAAGCAGGGCACAGGACGTGAGTTTAGCAAGGAAACAGAAATACTCCTACTGTTCTACCCAAAGAATAGGTCATACTTTAGGTAAGAACAAAAGAATAGGAGTATTGGATATTGAGTGTTTTCACCTAAAGCCAAATAGGAAACACCAAAGAAAAACATCAAAGCTTACTGGAAATGAATTTTTATTAAGTGTGGAAGTTCAAATTAAAAAAAGAAAAAAGAAGAAAGAAAAAAAATACCAATTGCACCTCCTTGTGGTCTACAAAAAAAGTGATGAGTCTTGGACACATGGTTGTTGTAGAGCTTTCTGAATCAGATTACTCTGAGGGTATGAGGCACTGGCACAGAGCTGTGGATGCCCCACCCCTGGAAGTGTTCATGGCCAGGTTGGGCAGGGGTTTGAAAAACCTGCTCTAGCGAAAGGTGTCCCTGTCCACCACAGGGACACAGGGGTTGGAATGAGGTGAACTTCAAGGTCCCTTCCAACACAAGCCATTCTATGATTCTATGGTTATTGCAAAAAAATACACTAAACAGGCATCTGTAGTTTATTTGCTATTTGCATAGGAATTGGCCTACAGAGGCATACTTTTGAGCAGTGTGAATATATCAAAGTCAAAAATCAAATATAAAACTGCGACCCAAATGCAGGCCACTGCATCTGTCTGCTGCCAACTATTCACCCGCTTCAAGGGCACCATGTCAGGTGCTTTTTTTTCCCTATTCTTCTTCCTGCTTTCAAATACCTTGCAGCAGACTATCTGCTAGAGATTGTTTAACTATACTGACCAGCACAGGTGACTGTAGAGCATTCAAAGTTATATTTGGGCTCCTTATGCATCCCTAGGATCTTCAAGGATCCATTAATTTTTACCTTGCTTTCCCTTAGAGATTGTATCTGCTACAGTCATGGTTTTGATACAGTTTTACCTTCTAAGCTGTGGACAAAACAAACATTTAATAAGATGCCTCCATCACTTTCTTTCAATGTCCTGCAGGACCTGAGCAGTGTTCACCAAATCAGGGGTTTCCCTGGAGTTGTATGGGAGAAACTTTTACTTGAAAATCAAAAATTTCCACTTGTAAAGATGGATATTAAGGTCTCTAAATTTGTCAGTAAAGAATAAAAAAAAAAAAAAAAAAATCCCCAAACTAAAAAAGTCAAACAAAAAAAAGCCCCAAAAAACCCAAAGCCAAACAAACTAAACATCCAACTACATCAACAAAAAAAATCATAAAAATACAGTTCTCTAAAGACAGATTACAAAATCAATGACAAAGACAAATAAGAAAAAGGTATTAGTAGCTTTAAAGTTTAACTTTTATACATGTTTGTGTTAGGCACATCTAGGAAGACTATGGCAATTTTCTATTCTCTGCTTGCTTATTCCACTTGAGATCATGTGCATATGTGCATACACTTATTTTAAATCTATAATATAGTCTTGGTTTGAGTAACCTCCTTATTTGTTATTTTCAGACAAAATGTATCTGTCTAATAATTAATTCTGATTTTCTGAAATTGATTTCTGTATTTACAGAAACTTTATTGTGTGAAGGTGGGTCCCATGGACTAGGAAACAAGTAAGGAATTAATAAAGACCTTGTTCTTTCATTACTGTTAAATATTGTTAGCTGGAAAAGTACAGAATGTATTTCAGAATACTCTGTTTTTTCTGAACCATCCTCTTATGTATAAAATACTGAAAAATAATTTTTCCAGCAAAAGTAAATAATATATGTCCATTTTTAGAAAACACCTGCATGACCTCTATATTCTCTTTAATTTGAAATGCTGACTTGAAAATTATCTTTTCTGTCATTTCTCATTCCCTGACCAGAAAACCTGAGGAAAGCCTAATTTCCACAAAGAGAAAGCAAGGCACAGAAC
Organism: Pyrgilauda ruficollis; assembly: GCF_017590135.1. NCBI lineage: Eukaryota > Metazoa > Chordata > Aves > Passeriformes > Passeridae > Pyrgilauda > Pyrgilauda ruficollis. Next base: position 1,232,834 of record NW_024511210.1, read on the forward strand.
TACTTGTTTAACACAGAAGGTGAAAAAAGGCTTGAACTCCCTTAAATTATCAGTCTTTGTTTCCAAAGTGGGAATGAAACAGCTTAGTATTAAAAACCTTCAAATAATATTTGATGTTCATAGCCACACTTTCATTGTCAACCCACAGCCATAGGATGCCAGGATTTTTGCTGCTGGGACAATGAGATAAAGAGAATGACTGATGCTGTGGAGGGCAAAACTTGTTCTTGCAGACAGAGAAATTTATAATCTATCTGTAACCCCTCGTTGTTGTTGCCTTTAGCACTGGTCACAGCCTGTGACAGGATTTATTTAGATACTGTGATACAACTATGTTCAGCTCTCCTGAAGCTGTTCAGAACTTCTGTCTGGAAGTTGCAATTGTCATCAGGCTTCTTGGGAGTGGTGAGCCCAAAGTCCCTCATATCTTGCATGAGATTCACCTTATCATGACCTGACATAATTTCCAGAAAGATCATGGAAGGATTTGGTACTCCTGTACCTGGAAATGCAAGTTTCACCCAGGGAACCATGGGAGCTTTCAGTAGAAACACTGGGACATTTGGGAGTGCCTTAACTAATTGTGGGCTCTTAATTTTGCCAAATTAGTGCCTTTGCTTTGATAGATTACTACTTTGATAGATACAGCAATTCACTCTCTGTAGCATTTATTTCTATCTTATTGTGTGTGCAGCCCCTTGTGTGAACTGGACCGTGTGATAAAATCCTCTGCTTACACTACGATAATGTTTCTACATTAAAGAATGAAACATATGTGTAAAAAATCCTCTGCATTCGAACTTAATCACAGAAAAATTTTGGAAGAAAGTGGATGTCATGGTGTCTTTTGAATATATAATCTTCAATCCACTGTAGTGGATTGATCGTGGCTGGGTGCCAGGCACCCACCAAAGCAGCTCTCACTCCCTTCCAGAGCTGCAAAGGGGAGAGGAGATATACTGAAGGGTCCATAGGTTGAGATAAAGACTGGGAGAGATCACTCATCAAATGCCATCATGGGGAAACAGATTCAAATTAGAGATACCAATTGAATTTATTGCTGACAAAATCAGAGCAGAAAAATGAGAAGTAAAATAAGATCTTAAAAATACCTCTGGAATAAGTTGTGACCTGCTTCATGACAAGCATGGATATGTTGGTGGACAAGAGGCCAGAAGCCAGAGGCTCCAGCCAGTCATGCCTCCTGCTGCAACGGGGAACCGCTACCGGAATGAAAAACTGTGACAACTGAACTCACTCATTCACTCAAGAATTTATTTGCTTGGATGCTGTTCAATTATTTATTAGTGCTTGTGATGGCCAAGACTTGCCTGAGTGAGGTTGCTGGTCTTTTGTCAGCCTTTTTGTTCTTTAAATGGCACCTGCTGCTGTATGAAGTGGGAAGGCCATGGTGCTGGGTTATGACAGATAAATTTTACGTGAAAATGTCTCTCATTTCAAAACCAGATTTGTTACTCTTGGTAGCAAGTCAGAGTATAAATGGTGTGTGCAAATTAAGTACAGATTCTCACAGCAAATATCTGATCTTTCTGCACTCTGATCAAAGTTTGTCCCCATAGATTCAGCAGTGTTTTTTCTGGAAGACTCTTCTGCATCTATGAGCATCTGCATAAAAGAAAGCTGATGAGGCATGCAAACTAGAACAGAACAGACTCTTCCTATAAAGAACACAAATTTGCTAAACAGACTGGTTCTACTGAGGAGAGTCTCTTGGTTATCAGTAGCAATCTAAATGGCTTTAAATAAAAATTCTGATACTTGTACTTCAAGTCCAAGGGAATCATCAAAATTTTAATGGCTCTCCTGAAACTGAACAGCCTGGACAGCATCTTTTGCCGGTAGTTTAAAATATGTCATCCTGAGATTTTTCCCTCAGGTGGGATCATGGGTTATTTTGTTTCCTTTTAAAAATAAAAGATTTTGGTGTTTAATGGAATATATGTACATAAACACTGGGTGAGCGTGCTTAGTTTCAAACTAAAGTGGTTAAAATGTGAAGTGCATGCTCTCCACTCATTCCCACAGAAGTAGAAATCCCCTGACTTTAGGGGGAGACAAAGCCTTTCTGAAAATGGGTATTACTACAGCTGCATTGCACACAAAGTGATACACAAATAGGCCATGGTTTAATCAGGCATCAAGCACACGTTGATATTTTCTTTATGGTTTGAAAAGTAGGGTTTGTTGAAGTTTTATAGACTCTCATTTCTGCCATGAAGGTAAACTAGAAGAACAAATTTTGCTTGTGTCCAATTTTAAAAATCACCCCATGTTGAGTTTCAACAGGTTAAAATATCTCTTCAGATGGGACTCTACCTGATTGTTTAGACTGAGGGACAGTTCAGGTGTTATAATTTAGGTAACTTTCCTGCCTCTGGTGTCTCTTGGCACAGTGACATCTGTTCACATATGCTGAGCATAGCTCTATTGCTGCAAAATATCCAGGAGTCTTTGTAGATCTTTTGTTTTGCCCTGGTTTGCCCTGGTATATGCCCTGTGTCTATAGACTGACTTATTAAATATTTTGACTGGGGATTTTTGAAAGTCAATATTCTCTTAATATAGGTGGGAAAAATGAGAAAACTAAACAAGGAAATATATTAGTCTATATTTTCTTTCTTTCTGTGAAAGAAAGTTTAATAGGGCTTGCTTGTCTAGAATTATTTACGTCAAATGTCACATTGATGTGGCATCTATTCATGCCTGTCTCAAATGAGCCATTTATGGTCACTCAAAGTATCACCATCAAAAGTATTAGCAAAAATGCTTTTAATATGTATTTATAAAAATGCTATTTAACAAAGTTCGATGGCAAGGCTCACTCTATTACTTACTACATGGATGAAACATACAATCCAAATCAGGTCAGAATTGACTTAGAATGAGACTAATACATAAATATACAGGAGATTCTCCCATTGAATGATGAATTTCACAGTGGACCCCTTGCTTTCTAAACTCCTGTTAGAACTTAGATGTGGCTAAGATTGTTATCAGTCATTTACCCAGGATTTGTTCCAAGCAAGAACTCTCTCTGCCTTGGATCAGGAAGGATATCCCAGTTTCAAGTAAGAAATCTCAAACTCTGAGAGGCATGCTACTTACATGGAGAGTCACTGGAATGCTGTCCTGCTGCAGCTTTAGAGAGAGCTCAGATTTGACTTACCCATAGATCTGTCATTGGAAGAAAGTCTGTCAGTCTTGAGGAGCCACCTTAAAAGCTGTCTCAGCTTCAGGGGAGATTATGGCCATGCAGCCACGTTTCCTTGCAGGGAGAGCTCAAAGAATGCTCACTGTGGATTTTGTGGGATAAAGTGGTTGGCTCAAAGTCAAAAGACACACTTTGGGAAAGGAGATTCAGTGCTGCAGCAGGGCTCGAGGCCCTCCAGCTGTTCTGGCCATGACTGGTCAGAGCACTGTGCCACTGACCAGCCCATGTGCAGACCGACCCCGTCACATCTGCATGGTGCCTGCAGCAGGACAGAAAGACAGACCCCCTCCCCCAGGCAATGATGTGACTGTGCTGACCAGTTTTGACAATGGAGAGTCCCACCAGAGAGCCTCTTGGGTCACTCTGTCTCTCAGCAGTGGATCTGTAGTAGGGAATTCTTCTTTTGGGCTGAAAGGCCACCCAGAGGTGGCCGTGAAGGCTGAGAGACCTTGTCTTCTTCTTAGAAGGAGGAATTGTGCATTCCAGGTTACCCTTTTTTTGTTTTGCAAACTATGACTATTAATTCCATAAGAGTCACAATGTGTTATTCCTGATTCTGTTCTGTTTCATCAAATGCATTCAGCTAAGTGAGGTTACCCTTCTAAACTTCAGAATTCTTTAGTCAGCTATTTAAAAGCAATTTTTTTGACATCCAATATCTATAATCAGCTAATGATGGAGATTTAACTGGTTTTGTAAAATGAAATTTTGTTTGGTTCATTATTTTCCTCAGTTAATGAGTTTCTGCTACAGTTAATTGTACACACAAATAGTGTATATATGCATAATCTATTAATATTTCTACAATTATTTGGTTTTAACGACTTGTTTTTTCTGGATAAACTTTGGATCAGAGTTCTTAAATGCTAGGTAGTTGTATCATTTTGTTTCTTGATAGTATATTATTCAAGAAATATCCATATAAAAACATTTAGTTAGAGAAAAGAACATTTCAGGAATTTTATAATATAATTATAAATATAATAAATATAAATATAAATAAAACTTTATGTATAATATATGTATATATATATAAATATAGTGTAATTTTATTTGTTTCATGATAGTATATTAATTAAGAAATGTTCACCTAAGAACATTCCAAGCAAATAATATTTCAGGAAGATTTGTTTATGTTTTTAAAGTTTAATTCTGTAATGGCATGCTATTTGCGTTTCATGGGTTTTTTTACTGAACTGTCATACACTAATACAGCATATCGTGCATATGTGTTTTGATAAGCATAATATTGTGATGGCAATGAAAAGCAATTTCAGTTGACTTTTTCAAAAAAAGGAGAAAGATAAAAAGTATATAGTATGTCTTGTGGGGGGCAATTGCTGATAGGAACAGACATATATTTTTGCTGTGAATTTCAGAGTTACACAATGGAAAATGATTAAAGCAAATTGTTTGTTAACAAATGGGTATTGTATCCCATTAGGAATACCTTTATATGTGAGGGTAGCTGAAAAATTCTTACAAATGTGTTACTGACTGAGGATCAATTTTTGGTTGTGAGGGGCCTGCATAGTGTTGCAGGTGAAAACCAGCTAAAAATGAAAAAGATAATATATTCAAATTCAGGTATTATTTTAAACCTGCAATTTACCTGTATAATAGCTTCTGCTTAAATTCCTTTTCCGAAAATAAAAATTTTGAATTTCATATTTCTGTTAAGCCTGTGTACCTGCTGAAGTATCTCCAAAGGTGAAAGTTGTGAACTTTTCAAAATATGGAATGTACCTGTTCTTTTGTTAAGAATGCAGTGGTGTGTGCCTGAGGAGGAATTACCCTGTGCACCAGCACAGGCTGGGGCTGTGGGGCTGACCTGCTGGGGAACTGCTCTGCGGAAAGGGACCTGGGGATCCTGGTGGATAAGTTGTCCATGAGCCAGCAGTGTGTCTGTGTGGCCAAGAAGGGCAGTGGTGTCCTGGGGTGCATCAAGAAGAGCACTGCCAGCAGCTCGAGGGAGGTGATTGTGCCCCTCTGCTCAGCCCTGGTGAGGCACATCTGGAGTGCTGTGTCCAGTTCTGGGCTCCTCAGCACAACAGGGACACGGAGCTTCTGGAATGGGTCCAGGGGAGGGGGACAAAGATGGTGAAGGGTCCAAAGCATCTGTCTTACGAGGAAAGGCTGAGGGAGTTGGGCCTGTTCAGCCTCAAGAAGAGAGAACTGAGAGGGAATCTCATCAGTGTAAGTATCTGCAGGGAGGATGCCAAGAGGGTGGAGCCAGGCTCTTCTTGGTGGTGCTGAGCAGTAGGACAAGGGGCAACGGGCAGAAACTGATGCACACAAAGTTCCATGAGAACATAAAGGAATAACTAGTGTAGGTGACCATGCACTGGAACAGATTGCCCAGGGAGGCTATGGAGTGTCCCTCACTGGAGATATTCAGGAACCATCTGGACACAATTCTGTGCCATGTACTCTGAGATGACCCAGCTTGAGCAGAGAGGTTGGACCAGATGACCCACAGTGGTCCCTTCCAACATGACCCATTCTGTGAATCTGTGATTTAACCCTGAACTATTCTGAATATGACTTTAACCTATCCCCTCTTAAAAGAGAAATACCTTTAATGGAAGTTGTGGATTTGCAGATTTATTTTATTGTGTGTTTCAGCTTTTGAAAGATATCATAAAGAAGGAGGCAATAAAGTAATGCTAATTCACAGAAACTGCCTGGCAGAATTTTCCATTAAAGAGACTGCAGTGCTACTGTTAGCAACTTATCTTTGAAAGGTTATGTGCAGATTCAATGTTTAGTAAGTTAGGAATTTTTTTTTTTGTGACTTAGGATGTAAAGAAATAGTGAAATAAAAAGGACGGGCCCAGTTTAAGAGTAATTCTTGGAAACTGCAATACTCTTTTGTCATGGAAGTAAAATTAATTTGTGAACATCCGGTATGAGCTTTATTTTAATCTTTTCAGTATATTCCTTATTACCAATTTATGTAATTACAATTACACAATGTCAAGAAGGCACTGCAGTCACTTTTAATTTGACCAAAAAAAAAATTAATAAATTTAGCCACTATCATGAAATAATATTTTTAATAATATTAGCTGCCAGTTTTTAATATAATATCAATATCTATTTTAAACAAAAGAACTCATGTGTCTATGATGAAGTATGATTTCACATCACAAAACCTATTTAAAATATCCTTTTAAGTAATTTATACTGTAGAAAATCAAACATAGTCACATTCCGTTTGCCTCTTTTTACCATAAAATAAATATAAAAATAAACTTGGGTCTTGAAATATATCCTATTACAGACCCTGTGTATTCTAGTACATTATTATTAAGACCGTCAAAATGACATTTGAAAGTAAAAAAAATGAAAACTATTTTTTTAATAACTAATTCCATAACTTTCTTCAACCATGATAGTTTGTTGTCTTTAACTGATAGATGATGTCTTTAATTAATCATCAAATTTGTAAATATGCTTATAGCTGATGTGACATATAAAGTGCTTATATATGAGTTCTCCTTTTATTCTGCATCTTGATGAATTTAGCCATATTATTTTCATGCAAAACAAGATTTGCATGCCAGTAATTTTTAAATTTTATTGTTATTTCAACTTTTTTGAAACACCTACTGAACTGTTTCTAATTGTCAAGATGAATTGGTACAGAGCACGATATTTGTTGAAAATTCTCATCAGGCTGAAAAAAGACCCCAGACCATATATTGGGTAATTCTTGTGCTTTTACTATACACCATATTTTACTATATTTAAATCTGGCAATTAGCCCATAGTTCACACTCAAAAGTTGTTGTCTAACAAGTCCCTAAATCTTACAATACTCTTCCTCAAAAGCAATAGCTAGCAAATCCTTATTTTTCTACAGTACACTTTAAGTAAGATTGCAGATCCCCCAGCAAGCGGCTCAACTTTGCTGGTTAACAAGCCAAAACACAAAGCCACAAACTCCCCACTCCCACAACAAAGTTCAGTACAGAGTATGGGGTAGAACACAACAACCATGCTTAGCCCAGTAAAAACAAGTGGAGATAGAAATAAAGGCAAAAAAAAAAAAAAAAAATAAGACAGAGAGAAGTAAGTCCACAAGTCCCTAGGTCTCACATTGGTCCAGCTGCCTGGATGGTCCTGGGCTGAGGTAGTGAGGAAGAAAGCAAAAGAGGAATAGGGGAAAAAGAAAGGGGGCCTGATCTGTTTCCTTTTACAGTTAACCTCGGCAGCCTGTGATATAAACTGTACTTGTTCAGCCATTTCATCCTCAAACACACAGCCAGCCCATTGAGCACTCTTCCAGGGCGTGAGTCAGGAATGATAATGATTGTGACAAGGATGGCAACAGAACACAGGTCTCAAGGTGGAAAAGGAATTTGGTTCAGCACAGCACTGTCCAACCTCCAAGGGAAGGTTTGGGACCCTCTCTTCCAAACACAACTTTTGTTTTGCAACAGTCAAAATGTTTGAGAAAAAACATGCCTATGCCTGGTCATCCACACTGATCATTGAAACTGTAAGTGTAATTTTAATTAAAGGTGCAATATAGGATTATATATCCAAATCTGACTTTGGGACATACTTTTCAGATATGTAGAGCACTCTATTCCGTACCAAAGCCATGCTTTCCATCTAAAAAGGTACCTATAGGTTAAATATCAAAGTTCAATACTTTAGTCATATCAATAAATTCAAATTTAGATAGTAAAGGTACAACATAAAGTCACTTAAAAGGCCAAATTTCATATCTTTCTCTTCCACTTCTGCTGTATTTGCATTGCACAGCTAATATAATTTCTATGAAATTTGAATTCTTTTTTCCTGTATATATATATTGGGCTTGGTTGACACTTATGAATCTGATTTCTGCATCCTGTAAGCCAAATCAAAACTTTTTTTACAGAATAACTGTATTAATATATCTAATGTAAAATATAATGCTTAATTTTATAGGTTTGGATACTACTACAGCTAGATGTATTCTGGTGTTTAATTAAATTTTCTTTTTCAAACAGAGGACTCTACAGCAGGAAACTTGTAAACGGTCTGAAAATTTGTCTCTATGAAAATATTTTAGATATATATGAGGTATGATCTCTTCATTTTGAGAACTTCACTTGAAGTTGTGAAGTTCAACTTTTCCTGAGTGAAAAAGGAAAGCAGTTTCATCAAGAATCCTCTGCTCCTTGGAAGACTTCTTTGACTTGCAGAGTATGCCACTAATGTCCTCACACATCAATAGGATGGGGTGGGTTTAACGGCCAAGTGCCTGTAGGCGATTTCAAATCAGGTTAACTTTCGTGTGTTTCAATGAATTAAAAATTATTCATACTGCCAAAGCTGCATGTATGTCCTTTGCAGAAGCGATGGTGAAATGCAGAGAAATAAAATGCCTGGTGAAAATGAAATAGAGTTGACAGTAGGAACTTGGTAAATAAGGAGAAGCCAAATAGCTCAGATGCTGAAATAATGAGGTCTAGACAAAGGAAGTAACAGTAGGAACAGAGGTTTCCGATGCACTCAAATTGCATTCATTGCGCAGGTGAGGACTGGGAGGATTAACCTCTGGTATTGACCTTGAACATGCCAAAAAAATTACCACAAGCAGAAGCGCAGAGTCTTTTCTCGGAAAGCAGTAACCACACCTGCATTAAACCACAGAGAAAGCTAAGGCTGCCCTGTCATCTGGGCGCTCAGGGAATGAGGTCCTGCTCCAGTCTGAGCCCATGCCACACTGCCTCAGTCTGCCATCAGTAGAGAGGAAGCTGGCACAGGCAACCCTGACTTCTACCCCAAAAGTAGCATGGATGCACCTGGCTGCTCAGTTTGTCGAGGTGAGCCCAACTCTGGAAACAGTGTAGATACAGTCAGAGCCAGCATCATCAGGACCAACACTGCTCATGAGCACAAAGTGAGGCAAAAAATTTCCACTCATTTTAAGATTGTACTTGTAATAAAGAAAATATTATATGTGCAGCTTTTGGACAGGCTAATCTGTCTGATAATAATTTTCAATTATGCACCTGTGTCTACAGCTCCCATTTTGACAGTAGATAAAGAAATAGTAGTGCATGTATAAAGCACTATGTGACACTACTGAGAAATGTGGCCTGTAAAAAATTCTTATAACTGTGACTTGAATTTAATGGGAGGCAACAGATCTAAGATCTAGCTGTGCGAAATGAAATCAGGAGGCTATGCTTTTTCATTTATTAGCAGTCTGGGGTTTCAGTATTTATTTCATATCATAACCGAGTAATAATTTAATAATTTTTTTTCCCTAAAAAAATATTTGCTAATTTATTCAGCTTAGAGCATCCCACATGAAGCAGAGGTCCTGGAAGGCTAAGGAGAACACCTGGACACAGACAAAATCAATGCAGTCATGAGAATTTCCTTAGTGGGAATGTCTAGGGTGCTTGCAGCCTCAAGTCCCATATACCTCATACTGAAGTGAAGCCTACTACTTATGATACTTAGGATGTCATGAGAAAGATTTTTGGATGAAAATGTATCCCTTTTAAAAAAACTTTTGAAATCATTTCAGTGACATGTCTAATGCTTTAAATATAGGCAATATAAAACCCACAACTAATATAAAATTCCAGATTTATCAAACAGTAATAGAAAGACATTTTTTGAGCTGTTGGGCATTAATAAAGTAATTCAAAGCTTTTAATCAGTATTCATGAGAACGTCAGAGTGTTTTAGAACAGGGAGTTTTAGCTTACATTTTACTGAATATTTGTGGGGTTTTTGTGCATTTTTTTTTTTTTTTTTGTTGTTGATTGGTTTTGTTTTTTGGTTTTTTTTTTGTTTGTGCTGGTTTGGTTTTGTTTGGTTTGTTCTTTTGTTTTGTGTTTTTTTTTTTCATGTGCATATAGAGAATCATTACAGGACATTAAAATAAAATTTCAATAATAAATTCATGCAATAATATTTTACTCAAGAAAAATCCATTATTTTATGAACAAGATGAAAAAAAATTATTTTATGTTTTTTCAGGACAAAAGAATAGATGTGCTAATTAGAGCTATACAGAAGTTTTCTTTCAGGGTACTTGACTTTTACAGCTAAGATTCTTCTCTGATGAGAGAAAATATTTTTTAAATTAAGTTTCTAGATAATGTGATTTTTCTAAATAATTATTACTTGTTCTTTATGTTGTACTCTTCTTTTTAATCTTTGGTTTGTTTGTTTGCATACACCAGAGGAATAGTGAAGTAAAATTATCAGGGAAAGTGTCAAATGCTTTGCATAAATCCAAGTGGATGATGTCAGTTGCTGTGCCCCTTATCCAGTGCTCTATCCCCATCACAGAAGATCACCAAATTTGTCAGGCATGATTTCCCCATTACAAAGCCATCTGGGCTGTTACCAAGCACCTCTTCATTTTCCATGTGCCTTAGCATAGTTTCCAGGAGCATCTGCTTCATGATCTTGCCTGGCACTAAGGTGAGACTGACCAGTCAGTGGTTCTATGGGTCTTCTGCTTTCCCCCTTTTATAAATGGGGGTTATATTTTGCTTTTTCCAGTCATTGAGGACTTCACCTGCCTCTCACCATTTTTCAAAATCAATGGAAAATGACTTAGCAGCTATGACAGCTCCCTCAGGATCCTGAATCTCATCAGGTCCTCCCATAGAGTTGTACATATTCAGGTTCCTTAGGTGGTCTCAAACCTGATCCCTTCCCATAGTGGGCTTGGGGTCATCATTCTCCCAGTTCCTGATTTTGAGTTGGTTCTCAATTTGGGTAGTGTGGCTAGAGCTCTTCCTGTTGAAGACTGAGATACAGAACTCATTGGGAACCTCACCCTTCTCTTTGTTCAGGGCAGTCAGGTCTCCTTTTTCCTGCAGCAGAGGGCCTGCATTATCCCTAGACTTTCTTTTGTTTGCGACACACCTATAGAAGCTCTTTCTGTTATCCTTGTTATCCCTGGGTGGACTCAATTCTAACTGGGCTTTGGCTTTCTTAACCTTATCCCTAGCTTCCTTTGCAATTCCCTTGTATTCCTCCCAGGTCACCTACCCTTCTTTCTACTTCCTGAAAGCCTCCTTTTTTTCTCTGAATTTCCTCAGCAACTCCTTTGCCATCTATGGAGGCTTCCTGTCATTTTTGCCCAATTTCCTCCTTATTTGGGTGCATTGCTCCTGGGCTATGATTCTAAAACAAAATTACACTGTTTTCTTATTCTTGTTTTTATCACTTATTGCTCATTTATTAAATTAATTATATTTAAAGTATGTATATCTGGTATTTAAAATTATGTTTTATGGATAATTTTAATTAAAATCTAGTTCCCAGCCTTAATGATTACATTATAAATAAGTAAAGGCCAATAGCCTAATAGAGAAATTATTTCTTTTCCCTTTGTAACATAATTAAAAACAGGTATAAAAGTGCAACTTGCACTTGACACCATGAAATTGCTTCAGAAAACTTGCATAGACATGAGATTAGGTGAGGGAAGGAGCTAAATTATAAGCTTTGGAGTCAGGCACTCAAAAAGGTTAGAGAAAGAATAAGAATTGAGCCAAAATTTCTTCACAGATTAAACATTTTCACATGAGAACTCTAAATAGCTAACAAAGCTAAACAACAAAGTTAATAAATTTTTTTTTGATATTTTATTTTACACTTCTATACATAAAATGTTCAATTACTTTGCATTATACAGTTCAACAGCTGAACCACACCTCAAAAATCTCCTTTCATTTAAAACAGTGTTCTGGCTTTCTACATGACTTCTGCCCTTAACTGTCTCATTACCAAAAAATCAAAATTCTAACAGCAGCAAAAAATCAAACAGTGTCTATGTGTACATCCTGCATACAGATTGTATATAGCTTTTATAAATATTTAGGTTTAATCTCTCTCTCTGTGGTGGACTGGAACTGGTTTAGTTCTGTCTAAACCTTGGACTTACCAGTCAGTGTTGCTGCATCTTGGAGTGGTATGTTCACAGCGAAACACTCAAGATGACCCTCTCTATCCACTCTAGCTGTTTTTGTCTATAGCATCTTCAGCATAATGCATCTACATTTCAGTGACATCTAAGTCCTTGTTTCTTTTCTCTTGCATTCGCTTCAGATAGTCTCGCAGTGTACTCTAAGTTTCAAATGCAAAATGCCCTGAGAACGGTAATGGCACTCAGGAACAGACATCGTGTTCCCAGTACTACAGTTCCCAGAAGGACAGTTCCCACAAGGACAGTGAGAAGTACACATCAATTTGTTTGCACAAAAGCACAGTCATAGGGATGTTTCATCCGTGTTCTTTCTGGATGGGTAATGCAAACCTAGAAGATGCACCTTATGAACAGACATGCAGTAAAAAAAAAATAAAGCTTGTGGATGTTACTATTTGAATTATAGATCAGAGCTGGAATACAAAATTTTTTCAGCTTATGATATGGGACATGATGCAGCTGGGCAGTTCAAATAAACCACTCAGCTCCAGGTACACATGCTTAACAGACCACAATAAAATGTCAACCCAAGTCTAAAAGCATACATTTGGTATTTAAAATTCCAGTGTGCATTTACTTCCAGGAACTTAGCATTATCATCTTCAACAACTATTTGTTAGAAACAAGTTGTTCTCTTCAACAACAACAATCATCATCTTCACATTAATTTGCCCCTTATTACCACTACATTTTTGAAGTTTATATTTTTAAAGTTTTCTTACTATCTATGATTTTTTTAATACAATATTAAAAAAAAAAAAAAAAAGAGAGTGTGAAAAGTTGAAACACATACGGTGGTATAAAAGCCAGCACTTTAAAACAATAGCTAAATAATTTGAAGTAGGACAAAGCAAAATTAATTTTGGAGGCTTGTGCTTCACAGATGAAAGTTAGCCTTAGGGGTACCTCTCTGCAGATATTGCTTGTGGGGGCATGTTAAATACCCCCCTTTAGACAGCAAAAAACTTATATACCCCATCCACTTGCAACAGAACTATACCTGTTTGACTCAAAGACTCCTTTGCTCAGTCACAGTCTCTTTCAGGTCATTGCTAAGCTGTTTTTTTTGTTTATTTCTTTTAGAAATAAATCTTCTTTTAGAAGATTGCTTTAAAATGTTTATTAAAAACCATTGTCCTGGTTTAGGGCAAATGTGGGAGAAAACCTCCAAAGGGGAGGCCCCTCCAGAAAGCAAACCCACGTGGCCTCTCCCTCCAACCAGTTTGGGAGGGATTCCTCAGAGAGAAGTGGAAAGAGCCTGTTTATTTAACAGGCAAAGCACCCCCAGCACACAAAATTAACAATACTGGATGACAAAACTCATTCACTGCTCTGAAGAGATGACAAATCTGGTAGGTGGTTGCTCTGTTATCAGGCCCTCCAGTGCTGGGGATGGCTGCTGCAGCCACAAAGTGGAAACTCTCAGTGTTTCCCAGGTCCCAGTCCGGAGCAGGCTCGAGTGGTTCCAAGAAAAGGGAAAGAAAGACAGGCCAGGGAAAATTCGGACTGCCTAGCTAAACTAACTAACAAGCAGAAGCAAAAAAGAGCAAAAGCTCTTTTTGGAGCACAAGCAAAAGTAAGAGCAAAAAGAAAAAGCTGCCCTATGTACTGCACCGTCTGTGTCCCGCCGACTGTGGGGGAGTGAGCAGGCTGATGACAAAACAAAACTTTGCTTTTATACAGTCTTGAAAGCACAGAACATAATATCCAGCATAAACAGAACAGACGACTGGGGATACAAGCATCATAACATCACCCTAGGATATACATAATGTTTTCAAAGCACTTAAATGCCTGATAATAAATTTTCTGATATTTAGAGAACTGCACGTATTGAATGCTTCCAATTTTTTGTCCACTCAAAAAATACTGCAGAAAATGCTTTTTGTGTGTCAAACTTTCTCTCCAGTGCTTCTCTCTGAAAGAGGGAGCTTGTTTCAGAGTTGGTATCTTAGTGTTTCTTCATTACCAGATAAACCTGAAAACTCAAAACAAAACCAAACATAAAAATGCAACAAATGATGCAACAAATGATAAAATTAAAAATTAGCAATAATATAATTTACAGTTTTTATTCTATATTTACCAATTAAGAGCTTGTCTACATTAACTTGACATGATGGTTGTTATTTTAGTGTCTGTGTAGGACAAGTAATTAGGTAATGTAATTTTGAGCCTATTCACTTTGGGATTCAACAATCAAAATACCATAAATGCATTACTGCACTCTGGCCTTTGATGCATTTTAATATATATAGTTGGGTCAATTTCAGCAGAGGATCACAGGATGAGCCAGATTGGAATGGACCACAATGGGTCATCTGGTCCAGCTGCCCTGCTCAAACAGAGAACATGGCACAGGATTGTGCCCAGATGGTTCTCTGAATATCTCTACTGATGGAGACTCCGCACCCTCTCTGGACGAACTCTTCCAGTCCCCTGCACAGTAAAAAATTCTTCCTCATGTTCAAGTGGAACTTCCTGTGCATCAGTTTCTGCCCATTGACCCTTGTCCCGCCACTCATCATCCCCAAGAATAGCCTGTCTCCATCCTCTTGGTGTCCTCCCTTCAGGTACTTACAGACATTCATAAGGCCCCTCTTGGTTTTCCTCTTGAGGCTGAACAGGCCCAACTCCCTCAGCCTTTCCTCATAAGACAGATGCTTTGGACCCTTCACCATCTTTGTCCCCCTCCCCTGGACCCATTCCAGAAGCTCCGTGTCCCTGTTGTGCTGAGGAGCCCAGAACTGGACACAGCACTCCAGATGTGCCTCACCAGGGCTGAGCAGAGGGGCACAATCACCTCCCTCGAGCTGCTGGCAGTGCTCTTCTTGATGCACCCCAGGACACCACTGCCCTTCTTGGCCACAGAGGTCCATTGGTCCATGGAGAGCTTTTGTCCACCAAGACTCCCAGGTCCTTATCCGCAAAGCAGCTCTCCAGCAGGTCACCCCAGTCTGTGCTGGTGCCTGGGATTGCTCCTTCCCAGGTGCAGCACCCTGCACCTGCCTTTGGAGAGCTTCAGACAGCTCTTCTCTGCCCATCTCTTCAGTCTGTTTGGAGGTCCTTCTGAAGTGCAGGACAGCAATGGTACCAGCTTCTGCTCCCAGCTCAGAGTCATCAGCAAATTTTCTGAGGAGGCATCTGCCCCTTTATCAAATCCATTGATAAATAAGTTAAACAATACTGGCTCCAGTATAGAACCTTGAGGGACACCTCTAGTGGCAGACCTCCAACCTGACCCTGTGCCTGATTATGACCCTCTGGGATCTGCCATTCAGCCAATCCTCTATCCACCTCACTGCCTACTAAGCCAGTCCACACTCCTTGAGTTTGCCTGTGAGGATGTTGTGAGAAACAGTGTGGAAAACCTTGCAGAAGTTGAGTTTCACGACATCCACTGCTCATCCATCCAGGTAGTTGTTTCATCATAGAAAGATATCAGCATGATTTGCCTTTAGAGAATCCATTCTAACTGCTTTTGATCACCTCTTTTTCCACATGGATAGAGATGACCTCCAGAATGAGGAGCTCCATTGCTGTCCTGGGGTGACTTTATGATGCTTGTATACTCATTTGCCTGTTTAGCCCAGAAATAAGTTTTTAACCTTTAAGATTGGTTCTGAGTAGGTGGGAAGACAAGAAGTGTGCAGTTTGTTTTCAGACACTGCACTCACTCCTCCATATTCCTGCTCCTGGACTGTGTTGTCTGTGGATGGACAGAGAGCAGGAGAGCGTTCTCTCTTGCTTTTTAGTTAGTTTTAGCTAGCTGAGGCAAAGTTACCTGGACTGTGGTTTTTCCTTTTCTTCGAACTGTTTAAGCCTGCTCTGGACTGAACATGCAGAAGAGCACCAAGAGCTCGCAACTGTGGCCCACTGGGCCAGGCCTGGGCCATGGCATTCCTAGTGCTGGAGGGACTGATAAGAGACTGAGTAAACTGAGCTACAGCCCATGAAAGGGATTTTCTGAGTTTGTCATCTCTTCAGAGTGGCAAGAGGTTTTATTGTTTAATAGTGTTCGGTTTTTTTGTGATGGTGAATGCTTTGCCTGTTGAATTGTTTTCCACTTTGCTCCAAGGAAATATTTTCCCAAACCAGCTGCGGGGAGAGAGCACTTGAATCTGCTTTCTAGAGGAAGCCCTTTGGAGCTTTTCTCCCAGATTTACCCTAAACCAAGACAATTGCCTTTCCAGGAATTGAGGTGATAGTCCTCTGTGCACCCGTTCTTGCTGTTTTTTAAAACTGGGGTGACCTCTGCTTTCTTCCAGTCTTCAGGCACCCTTTCCCTGCTCCATGACCTTTCAAAGATGATAGTGAGCAGCCTTGCTATGGTTTATGCCAGGTCTCTCAGCACTCAGGGGTACGTCCTGTCAGGGCCCATGGATTCATGGATGTCATTTGCCCAGTGTGAGAAAGCTCAACACAAACAGTTACTTTTTTCAGTTATTTACTCGAATGCAAATTCACATGAGGCAATGCTTTTTTTGTAGTCTACTAATAAGCAAGGAATCCATGTATCCCAAATCATTAGAGATATGAAACCAGAGCTGTTGGAACACATCCAGAAAGAATCAACAAAGCTGGTGAAGGGCCTGGATCACAAATTTTATGAGGATTGACTGAGGCAACTGTGGGTTTTTAGCCTGGAGAAAAGGAGGCTCGGGGGGACCTTATTGCTCTCTGCAACTATATGAAAGGAGGTGGGAGTGTGATGGAGAAATACGTACCTCTTCACCCAGGAAACAAATGGCAGGACCATAGGAAATGGCCAAAAGTTCCATTGAGCCAGGGGTGGTTTAGATTGGATATTGGGAAAAATTTCTTCATGTAGAGGGTTGCCAAGCATTGGAACAGTTTGTACAGGGAAATGGTTGAATCACCATAGATGCAGGTATTTAAAAATCTGTGTAGATGTGGCACTTAGGGACATAGTTTGGTAGTCAACTTGACAGTACTGTGTTAGTGGTTGGACTGAATGATCATAAGGGTCTTTTCCAGCCTAAAGAGTCTAATATATTCTAATATATTTTACTTGTAATAGATATCAAGGGCCACCAAGATGCATAAAGACTAGTACATGAACACATCGATAGATATACAGATGCAAAATGCAACATGGGAATCCTTTCATATACAGAAAACTGTAACCCTGTAATTCACTAGTTGGCAAAACTATGTCATTCTTGGATGTAAATGTGCTTAGACATCACAGAAAAAGAGCAAATCTCAAACCCCTTAAGAATAGCTAGGAAAACTAACACATTATTAATAACTTATTTAAAACCATGTGGTGTGATACATTGTGAAGTATTACCTTGATTTCTGTTTTAAACTTCTGCATGAGTTCCTTGGAATGGTGACTCTATCTCTTCAGAGCACATTGCAGGGTCTTCTGGAGAGTTCCCATAATTATATAGTTACACAGGATCAATATATAACCCAGTAAATCTTCTAAATTAGAAATAATCATTTTTTCAAATAGAAGAACACATCTGCCTTCGTCTCCCTAAGTCACCAAGACCAGATTTTGTGTTGCAGAATCACAGAAAAAGCAAATCAAATATTTGAAAAACATTTTCTGCTAGTCCCACTAGAGGAGCACAGTGTGTTAAATTCGTGCAATAGATATTTTAAGTTTTTGTGAAAGGGGGTTACTGTGAATTCCACATTTGTTATTTCATTCAGTGCATGTCTGCCAAATCTGGGGAGATTCTGGGTGCATCTACCTAGAACATGCATTGAGATATTTAGACACAATATAAAAAGACATCTATTTTCAAAATTATAAAGATACCAAAGAAAAGCTGCAAGGTGGAGTATAAATTCAGAAGCCCTGTGTTTACAAGCCATGACCCATTATTACAATTCATATAGTAGCTCACTGAAATGCACAAAATGGAAGATGTAGTATGGAAACCCTTAAGGCATGGCAACAACATGCTTTTTACTGCTTCACTGTTGTTTTATGTATTCAAAAGTTAGTAGGGTGAGGATAGTCAAGCTTCTGTGATTTGACAAGAGGATTTCTCACCTGACCAGGCTACATAAAGACAATCCCTTTTAATCCAGTTGGGGATTTCTCCTGTCTGGATACAGTCAAACACCAGTTTTTCTGTTTCAACGTACTCTAAATCAGACTTTGCTTTCCCAATGTTTCTGAAAAGCTTTGTTGGGAGCTGTGTCCTACGATTGAAAAGAAAAAAAAAAATGAAGAAAAAAAAAGAAAAAAAGAAAGAAAAATAATAATTAAAAAAAACACCTTAGAAGTTATTTGTAAGGAAATTAATTTATAAATAGGCTAATTTTTAAGGAACTTCCTGTAGAAAAAGTAGAAAGAGAAGACGATGTTTTAGCACAGGGCTGTTAAATAAGCTTATTTCAGCATATTTTATAATACAGTGGAAAAAACTTGCACAAGCCAGTTAAGTTGAAATGTTTTTCTGCTTTTTATACAAGGTATTTCTAAGTCAGTGATTTCTTTCACAATGTAGATGTAGAACCTACTTTAATACTTTCCCCCTATAAATAGGCATAAATACTAGAGCAGCATTCTTCAAAATATATTTTTCTCTCTGTGAAAAGAGCTAGTTATTTTTCTATGTTATATCTATCTTTGTTTTATTAACTATTCAATATACCTTGTTTCATCCATAAGTTCATTTCCACAAAACATTTCATAGGACAGAATGTCAGCCCGAGCATTATTAAAAACTTCTTCCCGAACAGGTCTTTCATCCTTGTTCTTCCTGATAAGCTGATAGATGCATTGCTGTGCCTCAGGAACATCACAATATATGGTGTGAACCTAACATGGATGAAAAGCTGCAGTTCATGCAGTTCATGTAACTGAAAGGCTAGAAAAACATGTTTTTTCCATGGTACCATTCTCATGCTTCATTAATTTATGTTTATAAAAAATGTCATGAGTATTCAAGTTGGTCTTTAATAACGTGTGTTATTCAGAAAATCTTACCAGTAAACTAACGTCTACAAAATAATATTTCACCATTTTTAAGACTATAACATTAATAAACTAAACTGCACTCTTTTTCTTTCATGAACTTTTTAGAAAGCTCATTAAATAAACTTTCATCTTTGCCAAAACTGTATTCTTACCATCTTGATAAGAGATTTCAAGAATATTAGCACTGTCACTTGAGGTTTCATTGCCTTGTAAAATCTTCTTTCATTTTGTAAGAGCTCAGTGACTTCCCTCTCTCGTTTCTGTAAAGTTTCTTCTATCTCTTGTAGGATGGTCAGTGCTTGCCAAAGATATTGCTTTTCCACTGACCAGTCAGTCTTCTCTTCTTCATTAACTGCCTACAGGCAAAAAGGTAACTCTTATACACTAAGCCAAGATCTAAATTTTGATTGCTTTCATGGAAAACTACTAAGAATTTTATGAGCAAGGTGGAGCAGAAATTAAGAAAAGCAAATGAAATATTGAATAAGATTATTTCTTTGGTTCCAGTGTTCAGAATATAGTCTTTACATCAAAGAGGTGGATACTTAAAAGAACTTTGTAGCAAAGTGTCTACCATCAAATATATAATGACAACCATAGCATACTATTGGTGATTCCAGAACCAATGAGTTGGTTTCATTATTGTGATATTTTAATCATTAATCATAAATGTATCATTCTCAAGCCATGTATATATTTGCACACCTTAATTACTATTAGTTAGGCCCATGGTTGATTTCAGCTTTTGAAAGATTCAGCCTGATTGACTTTGAAATACCTGCTGTAATCCCATAAACCGACAGTTAAATTTATATTTTTGTGCTCACTTTGTCTGTTTTGAATACTAAAACCTTTGACACATCTGATTTGTGTCCTCCTGCCGTTTCAGATTTTTGTTGAAGAATTTTTATCTGGAAATTCATGAGGTCTTGCAATCTTTCCACATGTAAACTGATGTTGTGTAGTTCCTGTAAAGCTGAATTGAAAACAATAGAAAACCAGGTAAGAATAACTTCAGCATTTTTAATCTGCAGTTCCAACAATATTGTCTCTTTATAAATCAAGACACTAGAGGGACAATAATTTCCCTTTAGAAATCAAGAATTTGTCACAAAACAATATTTTTTTAATAATAAATATTTCATTTTCACCAATAACTCATTTTTTATTAATTTAAACTCAAAGAATTTTCAAGCATTCATGCTTTGTTTTGCTTTACATTTCCAAAGGAAAGGCTATAAGTGTTGAAATAAACATACTGAGAAATTATGCTGACTGTAAAAAGCAAGGTGTACTAAGGAATTTGGAATCATTACAGGCAGTATTTGTAGCTTCAACATTCTTTTATTACTCCACCTGCGCACACAGTATTGAAAAGGAAATACTTATATTGACTTCAGCAGGTATGCAGCTTACTGTAAACAAAAGAGCAAACAGGGAAGAAACAGAAACAGATCAAGAAACTCTGCATCTGAAACACTCACTCAGTGTGTGCTGTGTATAAAGGTAATCTAGCTTTTTACACAAATTTTCTAGAATCCAGACCTGAAAGACAAGAAAAGAACAATAGCAGGAAATCAATGCCAATTTTCATTATCTTTCCTTGGGGAGAATAATCAAAAATAAGGAAATAATGTTGTTGCTACTTATGTATACAGCCAACACAAATGGGTACTGAGCAGTAAAATTAGACGCCACTGGACAAGAAAATACAGAAATAAACCAGAGACTGCTCAAGCACTAGTGTTTTCACAAGAGCCTCAGTCAAGGGGTCCTAAGTTTATACTTTCTCAAGCATTTGTCCACACTACTGAAATTATAATAGCAACAAAATGATTGATTCTCCTGAAACAGTTAAATAACAAAAGCTTTTGGAAGGATTCCTACGGCAACCCTGCAGAAAAGGTTACACATGCCAAATGTTAACAGCGTTATCTGCCTAACAGAAAATATTCCTTCTTCCCACAAGCCTTAAAACATAGTATCCTCATCATTTTAACTCTTCATTATAACACTTTTGCTACATTTCCTCGATATATAATAATTAGGTCAAAAGATTTGTAAACCCCACGGGTTTTTTTTTGCAGTTTATCAATAAGGCATAGGATATTACAACGGTGGGCACAGCTCAATGTGTTTGAAAAGTGGAAACCCTGATTCTAAATACTGGTGCCATGCAGAACTTAAACAGAAGGTGGTGCTAGGACACTTCAAAAGAGAAACTTAGAAAACTGCCTGAGATCTTTGCTCAGAAATCATACAGAAATTTGCATTCAGTTTCACGAATTAAAAAAGAATTTGTCTCACAGACCCCACCCCCAGACCCCCTCCCTCCCCCATGGCTCCCCCGCACCAAGTTGGGTAAGATCTTCCTGTATTCGAGTCTTGGAGAACCACAATGAAAATTGGCTGTAACAAAGCAGTGTTGCAAAATTAAAAGAAGAGTTGCACATATTGAACAGAGCAGAAGTCTGTGCAGAAAATAACAAATACCAGGCTATGTTTACCAATACTATCAATTAAAACCAAACAATTTTTTTTTCTTTTACACATATGCTGTTAATAAATTAAAGTGCCATTACTACAGATAAATTTGGAAAACCTCAGGAACTTTAAGGAGTTTTCCCTGGGAACCACCCAATAAGGTAGTTTTGCTGCTGTGCCAGCCAGCTGAAATGCAATATTGCAATAATGGAGACAATGAGATGCTTTTGTTGATTTTTAATTTTAATTGCTAAACAGGGAAGAAGCAATGCGCTGTACTGTAATTCTAAAATTCTTCAAAAAAAGACATAAAATGTGGAATGCAAGAGAAATGACCATCTAATAATTTTTAGTGGAAAGAAAAATATAGTAAGACAAAACAGCACATATCATCTTCATTGCTGTTTAAGGGTGAAAACATACATTTTTCTCTGAAATAAAGGAAGGCAAGTGCATAGTAGCTCAATCTTCACCGATTTAGATGTATATATCTAAAAGTATACAGGCAGGCAAACAGCATACACTGGAAACAATAGCAAGAACACCATCTGACTCCAAAAAGAAAACACAAAATCTGTTTCTTTACCTTTTCTTCTCTCCAGTTCTCTGTTCTTTGTTTCATTTGGTAAAGAAGATCTTCCTTCTCTTGGATCAGTTGTCTGTTTCTTTCTCTCAGGTTCTGAAGGCAGTAAATAAGGCAAAAAGGATGAGAATTGCAACACTATTTTTCAGAAAGGCATACAGTTTGAGATTTTTTGTTTTACGCCTTGAAAAGTCATGACATTTGGACCAGGCTGCTAAGGCCTGTGGATCTTTAAAAAATTAAAATTCCTCATTTAACAATGACCACCTGTGGCCAGAGGCAGTCTGCTTCTAAAGACCCTTTCTAAATGCTTGAGGACTCTGAACCTTTTCCTCAGTAGCAGAACAGAAGGAGGAAGAGGAAAACCTTAATATCTATTCATCACCAAATAAGCAGCACACATCCTATATATTCTAGGAATATACTTCACACATTATTTACATGAAAGCAAAGCTGTTTCCAAGTGCATAGCACAGATAGGCCAAGCTATGAAAACTGGTTTGGAAGTGTACTGTGCAAAGCTTTATTATTCTCCAGGACAAAACCACAGCTAGTTTTAAAGTAAAATTTTACAATTTTACAAACAACCTGTGTTCATTAAACTGTCTGTCCATAAGAAGAGAGCATTAATTGTAAGGCCTGTTCCTGCAACCTCTGTAAATATGTGCCATGTAAAACAGAAATGCTCGTTTACCTTAACTGTATCTTGCCAATGTATGCTGCTCTTGTTCATCAGCTCTTGGTAAGCTTCTAAATGGGATTTCAGACACCTCATTTTCTCACTGTAATGTTTCTTTAGAGTAGTTATAGTCTCCTCCTTTATAACAAAATATTGAGAAAATTAATAGTGAATGAGAACAGAAAGGCATCATAAAGGAAACAGTTTTCATATCAGGTTCTCTTTATTCTCTTTATTCAATGTTTTTTATTTTCTGCAAACATTTACTACTGATCACAGGAGGTTTGTACTGTCATTCAATGCAGACTTCAAGCAAAACTCACTGCTAAAATAACATATATTTAATGTTTTTTTTCTGCAGAAATAAAAACCATAGCCTTTCTCAGAGCAGATCAGAATGAATTCACCCAAGTGCAGTTAAGCAATTTTAAAGAAATTAAACTTAGCTCAGACAGGGAAAGTTTGGAAGTACCATTAAAAAAAAAAAAAAAAATCCACAGAGCAACTAAAATGAGAGCAATTCTGTGGAGTAAGATAAGTGTTTGCATCACTCCCCAGGAGGCTGTTGTGTCTTGCTATGCATCTGCGTTCTTCCCTGTTCTCCTTCTCTTCCCTTAGTGATCTGTAGTCAGTTGAAAGTGGAAGATGTGACTGTGCCAGGGGTACATCCCTATCAAATTCAGAAATGGCTTTACACTGGTACACAATGCTTGTGTAGATGTGACAGCCTGAGAATGATGAAATCTTGTTCCGCTCCAAAGGATATCTAGCCTTTGTACATGACATACAGGAAATTCTCTAGATTGTACTTGACAGTCAGAAGAGTTTGTTCACTTCCCCTTGATGGCTTTAGAGGAACTTCTGAATCTCCTCTTTCTGAGCGCCCACAGTAAACTTTAATTATCTGGAAAGCATTGTTCTCCATAGGAACTGAATGCTTGTCTTACTGTGGATCAGAAAAGGAGAATGATGTGACAAATAAACAGAAACAAGAAGCTGTAACTGCAAGAAAAGATTCCAAAAGAGTAGCAAAAGATGATGTAGGTAATTCCATCTTTCTGGGAGATTTATTGACTAATGGAATGCAGAAATTCTTCCACTAGGGAAAGAGAGGTAGTGTGGAATTTAGGTCACAGCTGAGACTGACTCTCAGCTCCAGGCTGCAGTCTCAAGATGCTGTTTCCCCGCCCCCCTCCAAATCTTCATCCTCCGGGCAGAGCCATTCTGGATCCTCACTGTCACCTTGAAGGAGTTTACAGGTTAAGATATTCTGTTATGCTATAAACTACACTGACAAAATATTGCAAGGCTAAAGCCAAACTAAGTAAAAAGTAGACAAAAATACACACAGAAAAATAAAAAAAACATAAAGGCAGTACAGCCTGGCACAGCTCTTAACAATGCAGACATTTTTGAGAGGCACAGCCTACAGAAATGCAAATGTTGAAACCATGGTGCCAGTCATGACACGAAGGTGTTAATAAGATAAAATTTTAGTAACAGGTAAATTTTAGAAAAATCTCTGCAATTGTGCCAGACAAAAAGTAAAACCAGACTTCACAAAGTTGTAAGATACACTGGCATTATTTACAGACACAAAGAATGGTAGAGGAATGGATATTTATTTGTGAATGAAGTAGATTTTATCTCTCTGTATCACGTTGATTAGTGGTCAAGAGTTCTAATGCTCCAGTATAATTACCTGCTTTTCTTTCCTTATATCATCTAGTTTTCTGATTATCTTCATGTGTCTGTTTTTCATTTGCTGCATGTCTTTTACAATCTGTAGAGGAAGAAGGAAATTGTAAACTCAGAGCAGAAGGAAGAAGGAAGTTATAAACTCAGAGCACTACCAACTCCAGTTGTAATGAACCAGAGATAAGTACTCAGTAGAGCTACAGACCAAAACTTTCAGGCTTCAATAATAGAAAGTATGTTATGCTATTGAATAAAAGCCTGTGAATTACTTGAAATGGAATTTCTCTTTTGGTCCTAACATTGCACCCCCACCTCTTCCTTTTTAATGTTGTGATCTAAATAGAAAATGGAAGACATATTCATTATAACAATTCTAAAGTTCTTGAAAAAGAATAATAGCATTACGAGGCCTATAACTGGGAAAAAAGGCAATCAGTGTGGAAGACTGCATTTCTTCATTTAAGAGTTATAAAAACAAAGTGGCTAAAGAATACACTCTATTTTATATTGTATTTCAGTAAAATAATCTGAAATCCTAAAAAATTGATATAACTTTAAGGTACACTGTCAGTTTTAATGACTAATAAATAGAGATGTGTACATCAAGGATGGACAATTTGAGCATTTTCCCGTTTGAAAGTGAATCATTTAAGCTTTAAATTGCATCAGGTTCGTCAATTAATCTCGTTAATTAATTTTGGTTTTAATTAAATTCATAATAGTCACTAAAGGAAAATTCCACCAGCTCCTGTCCTAGTTTCTGCTGTCCATCTTTTTTTTTTTGACATAGCTGTCTGGTAGTTGCAATGTCAAATTGCACTGACACATGAATGAGATTAACAGATACTGCTCAGTCAATTACGGCAGTAATGAACAGGATCATATGTAAATTATAAAAATCTAGAACTTTTCTAGAGATTTCTCTGGTTTCACTTCTTCATTTAAGCTTCACATGATGCATATTCTGCTGACAGTGAGCAGCTCAGCCAAATCAAAACAAAAAGAATGAAATCTCAGATTATTTATTGTGGCTGATGCATTATTTGAAAATAGTTGTGGTTGTTATCATGGATCTAGTCTGACAGATGAAATCTTTATTAATATTGGGAGTGAAGAATCTCTACCACCTGACACTGTCACAGTTCAAATGACATAAAAGTAACCAAGCAGCAATGCAGTCTTGAAATATACTCTCCTATTTACCCCTCATCCACAAAAACTAATGTGGAAGTAGAGAAATTTTAAACAGGCACAATCAAAAGTTTAAGACACAGGAAAAGCCTCTTTGAGAAGACTGAAAAGCTCCAGATGGGCTCCAGATCTCATCATCCACAAAGGTCTGAGTCATTTTAGTAATTTGCTTCAGGTATTTAACTTGTGTCTTACAGCTGGCTCAGCAGTCTGTATGTAGTATGTACAAAAGAAATCACTACTGAGCATTTTTGATTCATACTAAAAGACCAAGAATACAAGACCATATCTAGTGGAATAAATAAAGCAAGGAAACCAGTAAACCAGGATATATGTATATTTGTTATTATTTTATATACAGACGACTGTGTACATCAAAAATATTGTAAGAGGATAAAACCCTCACACTTCCAGTCACATACCACTTCCAGCAATGAAGAATGGTACAGGATGAGATGTATGAGATAATGATGAGAAATATATATAAGAAAGCAAGGATTTCCTCCAAACACAGTTAAAAGGAACTTTTCATCTTTAGACACTGACCTGGGAAAGGCATTTAAGCAACTTACAATCTGATCTAAGTTAAGATGGCACTTTGATATTAATGTTCACATTTTTACACCAATATTCAAAATTTAACTGCAGGCGTCCAAATGAGAATCAAAAAACCAACCTACTGGGCAAAAGGATTGTGTGAATTGAGTTTATACAATGACAGTGATTATGACAATTCATCCAATTTATCCTAAGGAAAGAGGTGCTTGCTTATACTGTTAATTTTTAAAATATTATAATCTATTCAATCACTGGGGACTTTCTTTAAGGGAAGGGGATGTTTGTTTTAGTTTTTTTTTACCTTGACGATATGCAGTGTAGCTAAGCTGTATGGAATGTACGGCACTTCTTTGGTTGTACATTCCTCCAACTCAGTTGCTTTGTGATGAGCAGCAGAACAAACTCCAGATGTGGTAAACTGATCTAGTGTAAAACAAAATTTTCCTTATAAACTAAAATATTGTACACATGTACATGTTACATTTAAAATTTTTTATTAGAGACGTTGACTACCTTTTTTTTCTTTTTTTTTTTTTTTTTTTTGTTTTTTTTTTTTTTTTTTTTTTTTTTTTTTTTTTTTTTTTTTTTTTTTTTTTTTTCTAATAACAAAATAGACCCCTGGGAAAGGACAGCAACTCAGACTTGTCAGCTTTTATCTCTGGACACCATCATACAAACTTACATTTGACAATTACTTGTTCTTGAATACTCGGATATTCATTACTTACATATACTTATGTAATTAAAACTAAAAATTAAAAATCAGGTTTAAAAAACCATGCAGAAACATGTTACCTTTTAAGAAAACTAGCTTTTACCACAACTAAGAGGCATCCCAGGATGCCTCTTAGTTGTGGTAAATTTTACATCCTGGGAAATTATCTTTTACAAGTTATTTGATGACACATTTTTTTATCAGAGTAGGATACAAATTTAATTTTTTTCTAATCTTACTTTATGTTAAATAAAGACATAAAATTACTTTTTTCCCCCCAGTCAGATTGCTCTGGCTTAATACAGAGCTGACTTCCTATTAGAAAATTAATTTAAGTATCATTATTAACTAACAGGAGTATAAGTTAAAAATATTGATGTAATTACCTAGAGTAGTGACTTGTATATATCTAAGGTAAAGAATTTTATTTGGAAATCCAAGTAACCCAGCTAAATTCAATCAGAGCTCACATACAAGGGGAAAAAGAAAAAAATAAACCTCTTCATTTTCTTTAAGGTATTATCTGTTCCAGAAAGCAAGAATAATACTTGTTATGTAAATATACCTTTTTCTTGAGTTTTGTCTTCACTCCATCCAATCAGGTAATTCAGAAATGACCATTTGTTTATATTCATTCCAAGCTTGTGCAACCATGAGTTCCCCTCTCCGTCTGTTAACAAAATTCAAGTGCTAAAATATTGTGAAAATCATTGACATTCTTGCTCTGATTCTCTTGTCTAAAAAGTGTTCTAAGTAATTAAAAGGGACACAAAAATGTGAGAGACTGGGAAGCAATTGAGAAAACCAGAAGCATAAGAAGGTTACGTGAGGACTTGTGTGAGACTTGAATGGTTCCCCTTGCTCCTGAAAATAGAGATATTGAATGCAAAGGCTACATTCTGGACTGCTTTCTCATCTTCTCTAGGAATGTTTTCAAAATGTTATTTTGAAAAATTACAAAATAAACTGGATTTTGCCCAGTATCTTGGAAAATGTGACTGTATGTGTGTGTGTGTGTGTTAAGAGGTGGGGCTGTATCACATTGTTACATAACGTGTGTCTAATTCAGGTATATTTATGAGAGCTCTGGATGCATTCAACACTCCTGCTGAGACAAAACCAAGCCACAACATTTTCAAGTGCTCTGATGTGAAAGAGAAAACAGTGTCTGAAAGAAGTCCTCTGACTCTTTGAATTGGTCAATACAATTCTCATAAATGGAGAAATTTTTGCATTGGAGAAATATAAATATATACCTTTCCTGAGTTCCTAACAAATTTCTAATTTAGTTACATACTGCAATGATTTTATACTAACAAATACCTGTCTCTGCATGTTGTTTTTACTAGCTGAATTGTAAGTGCATGTACCATTCTAAAATACAGTCTGTCAGCTACTAGGTGGATCATCGGATCCTGTTCAGGTACAGCCATAAAAGTCTTGTTTTTCAAGATCCAGTTTTGGTGATTTATAAAATACATAAAATACATGTTGGCTCAATCTATTATTTTTTTCTGAATTCAGTCTTTTCATAGCTATACATTACAGATATAAAAATATCAGCTTTTGTTCTGTGAGTAATGTCATTGATGGACACAAAATCTGTATAGAACAGTTACTTTTAAAAAGACTGTACGCCTTGCATCTACATCCTTTTGGTTCACATTTTGTTTTCTTTCTACCATCTTGAAGACTCTTAGCCACCCTTCACTTCACATAATCCTACTTTAGGCAAAATTAGTCACTTATGCATCAATGCTTTCAGGCCAAGAGCATAGGGTCTATATTTTCCTTAGTATATAGATTAATCAGACATCCAGATTTCATTTCTGAGTTAAAAAATACATTACTATATCATGTACTAGTGCAACTGCAAAGTTTGTCTTCAATCTAGATGACCATTGGGAGGAAAAATATTTTGAATTCCCACTGGTTAATTGATGAATGCTAAAATCAGTCTATATGTCTTTTGCTTAACTTAGCATTTCACAGAGCATGTGACTCTCAAAGCTACTGAACATCCCTTTTCACACCACTTCTGCGTTAACTCACACAGAACTCTGTGTTGTGGCAGGGATGAGACATCTGTAACAGTTCTTTGCACTTCTTTCCAATGCCTCCAGTCAGACTGCTCTCAAAGGGCACTCTGGTCACAGCTCTTTGCAGTTTAATTCCTTTAGAATGTAAGGCTCCTCAAACCAGAGGTGTCTCCTTTCTCAGATTGCAGCTACAATGAAAGCATTCAGCAGAGTCTAGGCAGCCACATTACTATTTCTGAATAATACTACAACTATACTTTTTGACAGTTTTCAGAGAGAATGCACATTTTGTTTTAGAAGTTACAGGTGTAGACCATATAAAAAAATCTAGTCCTGTTCTGACAGCTTTAGTTTTAACAGGCACAAAGCCACTATGCATCTGTTGTACATGAGCTTGAAGATCATGTCCAAAAGTTATAAACTGAATCATGACAGGAACCCTTCCACTTAGTCCATACTGACTTTTATCCATATTCAAGATATATCAGCACTGACGACAATGTGGACTATTATGCAGTTCTGCTTCTGTAACCCTACAATACAGATACTTCCACTACCTTTTGTGGAAAACAGTGAAGTTCAATCTCATTCCAAACATCTGAGGCACTACTACTACTTACTCTCCTCAGGTGTGTCTTCCACCACGCTTTCAATCACACATGAAGGATGCTCCTGCACCTCCTGGGAATAATCAATAACACTGCCTGGTAGAAGAACAGTGGAGTGCATGGTGGTCTGTGGTTTAATTTCAGGATCAGTTCGTGCTGAATCTTTGGGGACTTGCCAGCCTGAAAGGTCATCACTTTGCACCCATGCTTCTGAAAAACAAGCAACATAATTGTTTTTAGTAAAATGCCAGGACAAGGCATTAAAGAGTCTCAAAAAAGAGTCTTAAAAAGAGTCTTAAAATCAAATTTGTGAAACAAGACCAGGTCTGTAATATCATTCACCAAAATGTGTTTTAGATTAAAGTACTCCAAACTGTCAGCAGTTTAATTAAACCTGGGTGACTTTCTTAGAAACTAATCAGAGCAAATCTTTCGTTTTGGGTCTTTCTGTCTTTTTTGAAATCTAACATGATTTGGTGATTTAATCTTGATTTGACTGTCAGATTTAGCTGAATTAGTAAAGTACATAGAGATCCATGAAGTAGATCAGAATTCACCATCTATCATGAACAAACCTGTCATGCCTCATGCAGCTTCCATCCAAAAGCACATCTCAAACACACTCCTCAATGCATAGCTCCTGGCCAACTTTTGTCTCTGGATATCTCTAGGATATTTGATCTCTTTTTATGATAAATTTCTATTAACTCCCAGAAAAAGGTTTTCTTGATAAATTTGAAATAAATCAAAGATATTTATGACCAAAAAGACTTTTTTTTTTTTTTTTTTTTTTAATACCTTGCCAACCTCATAAGTTCCATAGAGAAACATGTTGCTTTTAGCTCTTCAAGGTATATACAACACCCTGGAATAAAATGAATACTGGATCCTGAACATGAAATACAAATGAGAGGCTTTTTGGGAAGCATTTAGAGCACATGCACAGGAATGAAACTGTAGGTGACTTTAAGTTCAGCAACTGAAGACATATCATTGCAGTAATTTCAACTATCTAGCTAGGGGACTTGCCACTGCCTGTCAACATTGCACAAAAAGTGCTAAAGCCTTTAAAAACCTTTAAAACTTGGGCTTGTGCCCAAGAAAAGATCTGAAAATTACACTTAAAAGTGGTCAAAAAGAATTATAATGATAGCAATGTTATTATTGATATGACCATGGACAAGTTGAAGTTCTACACAGCTAATGAAGCTGACAGAAAGTATTCATATGAGAGATTAGAAATGCAGCTCAGAAATGCAGTATAACAAAGCTCAATCTGGTTTAACTAATCCTTCCCTCCCACTATCACCACAGTTTGAATTTTTTTAAATAGTTTTCTTGGTCAATTTAGTAAGTAGTACTACCCAAATAAGCAGCGCAAGAATATGTTGCTAGAATGACACCAGCTTCTGCTGTGGTTTAAGCCTGTCTAGCACCTCAGGTCCACACTTCCTCACTCCTCTACAGTGATGGGTGAGTGAATCAGAAGTATAAAAGTGATAAAAATAGTGGGTTGAGTTAAACAGAGTTTAACAGGTAAAGCAAAGATCTACGTGCAAGCAAAACATAATAAGGAAATAATTCACTAGTTTCCATTGGCAAGTCAATGTTTAGTCATCTACAACAAAGCAGGGCTCCATCACATAAAATTGTTACTTAAAAGATATATTTCATAACTCCTCTCTTTTTTCTCTTAATGCTAAACTTTTATTGCAGCACACGGTATTGTATGGTATGGGATATCCCTTTGGATGGTGTTGTGGTTTAGGAATTGTAATCCCCAATTCAGTGCCTGCACCAAGACTCTCCTAAACCACATACCACTCTCTCATAATGTAAAACAAAGGCTCTTTTAATATCTTTTTGTACAGAAGCTGTCTGAGAGCAAGTTTCTTTTTTTGCTTCTTGTTACAGCACTTTCTATTGATGCACAGACTCTTTGCTGTTCAACATTACCCATGGTGCAAATGCATGCAGTAGGTTTTCTTGTAATAACATCAGCATACTGCACAGAGCCTGTCCCACCCTCTGTGCTCTGATGCAAAACAAAGAACAGCAGTGTGAGAGAGGACTGGTGGGAGTGTCCTTAAAGTGTGGTTCATTAGAACAGCCTGAGTGAAAAAGACCATTGCTTCTGGACTTGGGCAGAGAGGTATAAAGAATGTTTCCTACTCCATTGTGTGGAAAAAGGAGACCTAACTGTTCTCCCAAACAGTGTCTCCCTGACAAGCAAGACCATATTGTTTCCCTAAGTGGCTTACAAAAAAGGGGAAATTGTAATTTTTATCCCTGCTGCAATCACTCAGACAAGCAGGAATGTAGCAACAGCAGTTGCCACTGAAGTCCACTCCTTCCTCATTAGTACTACATTACATTGGTATAGACTGGTATGAAGATTTGTGCCAGGACATCATTTATAACTCCATCTCATCCCCTGAAAGTAATTTAGCAATGAATTTGGACAGCGTATTACAAGTAAAGGCTTGTGTACATTGTTACAAGCTACGACTCAGTTCTTTTCCAGATGGAAATATATTATGCAAACATTTTCTTTTTACTCTCTCTGGTCAAACCACATTTTTATCTCTAACATTCTCAGGTTACACTGCCTTAAGTAACAACCTTGCCCAGTTGTATTGTCCAACAGAGCTGACAATCAAACGTGTTTAACTTGTTATTCTTCAACTCTGCTGTGAAGGTTAAACAGTCAGGACATATATGTATATATAGTATATTAGCAAGAAGAAGAGAATATATGGCAGCTATCACCTATTAGGTTGCCAATATGGAGCAAAACATCCATATCAAGAGTTAAAATTCCATCTTGCTAGCACTGACAGCAACAATTTTCTTGCTGTATTTTGTTGAGCTTTCATCTTGAAAATAAAAATAAAGGCATGCATTTTGTACTATAAGTCACAGAGCTGCTGGAAAAAATGTAAGAATGTAGATTTAACTTTCCTTGGAAAAAGATGTCTGTTTGTGTGTCTATTGATAGACAGAGTTGCTCCTTCATGTTGGTTAGACCTGACATTCCATGGTATTTCCAGTCTGCTCACTGATTAGTCAGCTGCCTGAGATTACACACAGACCACCATGCCCCACTAACGTTACTATTCATCTCTAAATCAGACATGACACTACAATGTTAACCTTTACTATTGCATTTAAATTTTAAACACAATGCTTAACGACTATGTTTGACATCTGAGGAAAAACTACTTCTACAAATATGTGTGGGAAGGCCTAATATCAGGTAAGAGAAGACTGTTCCTCGTGATTTATGGACAGAATCTGCAGGTTGCATAGAAGAAGCTGTAAAACTTCCTCATGTTTTCCTATACTGCATTTCAACACCCTGCTTCGTAAGGTGGGGCAAGACAAACCACTTTGCATTTTTCAATGCCTCAAAGATGGCCACATCAGGGTTTGTATCATAAAAAAAAAAAAAAAAGAGGAGTCACAATAGTTTTTGTAGCAGGTAATCTACATAACAAAAATTAGTTTAAGAGGACAAGTGCAATTTAAAGACAATTTTAAGATGTCATGGTTAGGATATATGTTATCTCTGTGGAAAATCTAGGAGGAGACCCACAACTTTTGGTTTTTTTTTTTTTTTTTTTTTTGTGATCTCATGGTCTCTTCTCTGAGGCAGAATCTTCTGAGAAAATTTATTTGCCTTGCAGGTTAATTTTTTTTCAGCAAACAAGAGTTAAAATTTCAGGGAAGAAATAAGCAGCAGGGATGTAAGGCTTTGAGGAAAGGTGTAAGTTTGCAAAAAAAAAAAAAATAGTCCTAAATAAAATAATGGTAAAAAAGAAATTAGGACCCATTAAACCCATTTTTAATCACTTATGGTGAAAATGGTTTATGTTTAAAATCCAAATGAAACTCCCTTTCCTTAATTTCATAACTTCCTGTCCTACAATCAAATAGATAATTTTTTAAGATTTCTGAACTCAGTCTTCTGAGAATTAACTGAAGATTCTCTCATTATTAGACCTTCATTCCACTTTTCAGACTTTCACCAGAAGCCACATTCATCAGCCCTTTGATGATTCCCCTGTACAATCTCTCTTGCTCATCTTCTAAGATTGCATTTTCTGAAATGACATGAGTTTCATTCCTGAAATACTCAATAACTTGTTGAACTGTGAAAAGTCAGGCCTGTTTTTCTAAAAAAAATCACAAACTATTTGCAAAACCTGCAGTGACTTTACTTAGAAGACCTTAATTTATCACATGTTTAAGACCTTAATTTATCAAATGCTTATGAAGACGCATACAAAACTTTCCAAATTATCCCTATCATTCAAAAACATATTTCCTAGGTTAGTAAGACAGCTTTTGAAAAATACTTACCTGTGTTTAAAACTATTGTCATTCCTTTGTGCTTATCTTTCTGCTATGTAAAGGACTTGGCTCTTTTAGTACATATTTCATATGTGTGAGTTCTTTTCTTTCTCTGAAAAAGAGGTGGTTGTCTTCTTCACACTTTGCGCTCAATTTATTTGATGAAATAGTGGCCTGGCTCCACCCTTTCACTCTCAATAGCTGTGTGTCATAATGTAACATGCACAAACATTTCTCATTTTTACTAAATACACACTAAGTCCTAAATAATTACCTTCATCCATGGTTATGCATCTGCTTCTCAGTGTTTCCAGAGAGATGAGAGTTAACTTCTGGTATTTTCTGAAAACCTCCCACACTATGTACATGAATATTTAATCTGCAAAAAATGCAAGAGCCTCACTCGCAGGCAACAAGATACCTGCAGAAAGTAAAATAGACGTGGGTCAGGTTTCTTCTCACTGACTCCTGTGTCGGGCAATGTCTGTTTTGCCAGCAAATTAAAACTTACTATAAATGAAAAAATACAGGTTCGTTATATATATTGGAAAGCACAAACAGCCACAAAATGAGAAGGTTTTGATTAGAATAATTTATAAATCTCCACACTTGCTTTGGCTGCAAGAATGTGAAGCATGATTCTCTTGCTACACTTCCAGGAGTAGTTAAATTGATAGAGTTCCAAGGGGTATTTTATACAATTTCAGCTCTAATTCCATATGAACTGAGTGATTAAATCAGTCCAGATGAAGCTGTTACTACATTAGAACAAAGCTTTCCCTGCTTTGTACAATTTTTTCAAGGAAGTGTATTTGCATTTCCCTTCTGTGCTAATTAAAGGTAAAGCAAGCCCACACTTCCATCACCTCCTATGCCATTATGCTGTGACTGGCCTCAGCTGAGACAGGCAGGTTATTTTGAACTATAAGTCAAATATGCTGTTTTCTTGGAATAAGTCCAGGCACAAAACTTCTGATATATTCCTGGATAAATATGAACAAAACAGTAGCAGAAACAGGGAGAAGCAAGTACTATTTAGCAATTGCAAAGAAACCCCGCAGAATGAAATCTGCAGGCTGACGTGATCCAGCCTAGGCAGGTGAGACCAACGGCTCAGGATTTCTACCTCACTGCTATTGTTGTGTACCGCACCCTTATGACAAAAAGGACTAAACCCAGGAACTTGCCTTCACATTATAGTACAAAAGGAAGGCTTTTGGTATCACTAACTCAACAAGCAGTTTCGCTGTGAGTTTCCAGGAAGCAGCTTCATTGTGAACCTTTGTACAAATAATCCACAGCCGATTTAATTTCTATGACTATTTGCTCTACTGTGCTAATTTGAATATTTTATAGCTTCACTGGGACGTGAAGAACACCTATAATGATTGACCTATACAAAAGACTTTTTTGAGAGAGTATTTTTTTTTAATGAACTATTTTGTGATTTTTCTTTTCATGATAACAAAGGGGGGTTTTGCTTTCCTTTCTCTTTCCTCTTATCACAGAAGGGAAAAAAGAAATAAAGAATGGAAAAGGAGAAAAAGAAACAATAGAAAAATCAACCATCTGAACAAATTAGGGTTTTTTATTTTAAATATTCACAATATTATAAAAAATAAAAGCATATTTGACAGATTTTGTTTCCAAATTATTTTTAGAGTAATAAATTATGTAAGACAAATTAGCACTACAGCTATTGCTAAATGAAAAAAACTGGCAAAGCAAACAGGAAATAGCAGACTCCCACTTGTATTTAAATAGGGTATTTTAGCTTTCTACTTAAATTTTTAATTTTCACTGTGATATTTCTTGCTTTGTTTAAACTGTGAGGGCTGTGTAATAATCCCATTCTAGAACTAGAATGTGACTGTGCTAGCTATTAAATAAACACAATAAAACAGACTGGTAGTGCCACAGATATCTCAAGATCACTCCTTTCAATATGTTTGTTTTGGCTGGTATTCTTGCTAATTTTACTTTAAGAAAAATCTTTGCCTCACAAGCCCTTACCTTCTTACTTAAAACACCCTTCAAAAGATCCTGTATTTTTTAAAGTTACATTGTATGTCTTTTTCTTAAATTAGCATAATTGGGACTCACTACTCTCTTGTCTTGTATTTTGTTACCCATCATAGTTCATGCATAATTATGTGAAGTTAAGTTTCTGTGTCTAGAAGTTTCATGTTCCTCTTTGTATCTTCGCAAAGGCTTTGATTACCTTAAGAAACTTATAGCAGATCCAGGGACAAATAATTTGCACTAGTATAGAATTGGGCTACATCTGAAATGTTGCATCTGCATCTTTCTCCTTTGAGGAAAATCAGATGCAAATCAAACTCTGAGTTATGTACCTTTAGGCAGTTCTATAATGGGACAAATTATAACAAATACAAACATGCCTTGAACCTTGTTCTCTCTGAAACAGAAGCAAGCTTAAACTCTTTGAAATTTCCCTTTAATAGCTGTGACTCGCACCATTGTGCCCTAGTGGTATTTCTTCCCCAGCAGTTTGAGGCAATCCAGTCCAGAATAAAATTGAAAAAAAAGAACAGGAGTTTTCTGGGGTTTTATCTGGAAACACAATAAGGAATTCCTGTTCAACATCACAATGCAGGAGTTTGCAGGAAATCTCCTGGATACAAATCATATTTTGCTGAGAGTCAACAATAAACTTATATTTAAATTGAGGAAAAAAAAATGCATAAAATGGAGGAGAAACTACTTTTTCAAGTGGAATACTGCAGTTTAGATTAACACTTTGATTATGTGTAGATTTGAGGGAAAGGTACATGAAAAGTTTTATTTTGTCTGAGGTTAAACTATTCTGATGTTCCATGGAAGCAAACCGGTTTTGCAATGACTGACTAATTGTGAATTACTTCTGTCTCCTGATTTTGGCAGGTAAGCTGCTGAGTGAAACAGTAACAGCCAAGCAGTCTCCAAAAACTTCTAACCACAAACCACCCTCAAAATTCTGGGAACAAGACGTTACAAGAGTGAATGGAATGTATAGTTTCCTCAGGTTTTTTATGACTGTTCTTACCCCACCTTCAATGTACACAATGAGCAAAACATGATTTACTATTATGCACTTATTATGTAATTCTTGTTTCTTCATAATAGTGGGACCCAAGTTAGGGCTATGGCGCTCAGAAAAAATATGACCTTGACTGAAATGATTCTGAAGATTCAGAGCATGACACTTGCTCCTCATTGTAGATAGCGAATAAGATATGTTTTATTGTTTCACTATTTTAACCTGGGCATTTTTTTATCAATAGATCCACTCACTGGTATGTATTTCAACAGCACAATGTATTTGTATATTTCAGTGTATTTCAAAGGGGCACAGTTTGCTAAGGGCATATTTATAAATATTTATAATATTAATTTTCTTTGCAAGAAAAAGTGGCACAAGAAATGGCAGTAGATGTAAAGCTACTTCAAGGAATCAATTTCAGAATGCCAAATAAACTGGGAAATCCCAGATGGCTAAATTTAACCCGCATATTGCAATACCACAGGTGGTTCATCTGCTGATTAAATTTTTGTTAATTAGTGTTGTCTCTTCTTTCTTTGAAGTTACAACAATTTAATTGTGCAGCAGGGTTCAGTCTCTTGTAGATCAGAGGACTGCTCATCCTGCTGCTTGGTTTCCCTAGAAGAGATGGCCCAGTTCCCTTCCTCCTAAGATCAGTTGTGACATACCACTAATTCTCTTGTTTTGGTTTGGCTTTTTGTCTGGGAGGATGTTTGGACATTTTCTCCATTAAGGAGAAAACAGCTTTCCACAGCTTTTATGCACAGTACAATTGTGTTCCCTTTACCCAAATGACTCTTCTGTTATTATTTACACCCTCTGATTAGCATTGTACACTGCCTAGGACTGTAAAATATGCATTCTCACTTTTTCTTGTTCCCTTAGCACTTTCCCCTGAATGTGCACTGAGTTTTATCTTCCACTGTAATTTACTATTTTTGTCACAACTTCATCATCAAACAGGTCTGTTTTGCTCTACTGGGATTTGGATGAAGATATGTGTAACAGACTTCCAATGTTTTTTTTCCAAGGAGGCTTCCTAGAAGGCCTATATTTTCCTCATCTAAATTACTTTAGCACACAGTTATAGGGGTTTTTGTCCAAAAGGCTATCTGTGACATTGAAAAGCTTCTGGAGGTGTTTCTCTGAACCTGAGTTCATTTAAACTGAATGGGATTTCTAATCTCCAAAATGATGTTACCTTGACATGATTTCTCATGTGGCTACTCTTCTTCTTTCTATGAAAGGATGGGCTATCTTTATTTCTCTGTGCAGGGGGCTGCTCATTAACATTTTCTGTCTTCTGGGTAGCCAAGCCATGCTTAACCATGAGACTCAGAATATCCCATTACACTTCCAAAAATTTATGGAACAGCAGAAAAGTATTTACTGCAACTAAGAGATCAGTAAGTATTAAAGCTGATTATAGAAGCAGATGTATGTTTGATTAAACAATGGAATTCCTGCTGCCTGAGAATTATTGCTAATTCAGTATTTCATGAGGCAATAACAAAATGCAAATCCATGTTAAAAGACAGAGGTGTTAAAATATTTTATGCAGTGTAAATAAAATGAATCCTTATTAGAAGATTCCTCAAAAATATTTATGATTTGTTTTGCATCAGTATCAACAAATGCATGTTGCCCTATCTTTTCCCTATTTACAGACTTGCAAAGAGGTTCAGAACCGAAACATGATCTGAATGGCAAATACAATAAAAATAAAACCTTTAACAGAGAATCCATAAGAGATATTATACAGTTTTGGATGTCTTATTGTGTCTAATGATTTTTTTTTGTTTAAGCATGAAACTAAAAAGCAATTGTATGTCTAGATTTGAATTCATCTAGCCCACAATATAGGATCACAGGGTTACATATAATCACAACGTAGCTGGACTCTAGAACCATACAGATCAGGTGGAAATGAATAGGTAGTGTAGCTGTTCTCACTGAATTTGATATTTTATCTCTGGTGTATGTCAAAGGAAGAGATGAAGGTCTGAGGAGGCCCTTTACCTCAATATGCAGGAAAGATATTTTTCTGAATAATGTAACTGAGACACACATCCTGAAATAGAATTTGCACAGGAATTGGTAAATATGTAGTAAAAACACTGCATTATCTTTGGAGTGTCTTCTTGGGAGTATTATTGCCTTCAATAGGCCTGCTGTAGGCCTCTTAGATCTCTATCTTCGATATTAATGTTTGTGTTTCCTGTAACCTGAGTACAGGTGCTACGCTGCAGATTCTGGGTGCCTAAGGAAATCAAGTAATGTGTTCCTC
Source organism: Pyrgilauda ruficollis (assembly GCF_017590135.1). NCBI lineage: Eukaryota > Metazoa > Chordata > Aves > Passeriformes > Passeridae > Pyrgilauda > Pyrgilauda ruficollis. The sequence goes on from NW_024511210.1 coordinate 1,272,227, forward strand.
CTCAGTTTTTTAGGAAATGGATAAAAGCTACTGAAGATAAATGAAAACACAAGGGGCAAAAGATCAGAGAGGCAGATTCCAGTTGGCTCTGGATTACTATCAGATGGTTCAAAATGGATGGCTGTCATGGCATGAAACAGGCAGATTTTATGATTTTATGATTTATTGCCTGATCATACTGTTAGTAGCTCCCTCAGGATAATGCTATTTCATACCAATGCAATATGTGAGCATCAATCTTCTCTTAAAGTTTATCTCATAGGCAGTCTGAAGATCATCTGTAAAATGTGGTCTTTGGTTTCATGTAGGTAGAATCATCATTTCCTAAATTTCTCCAACCATAACTCTTCTTTAAGGCACCTTGGGTGGAATAAACACAGAGTTACAGCAGGTTGGTAGCAACCTCTGAAATAGATGCTAGGGCTGCTGCTCTCGCTCTCAAACTCCATGAAAATTCCTGACTCATTTTCCTATAATTTTGTGTAGGATGGATTTCTTGGGGAAACCCCATCTTCCCAATTGAACTGAGTCATCACTAGCCTTAAGAGAAATATTTGGCATGGCCAAATCTGGCAGTTTATCAAGTGACCATTTTTCTTTTCATATTTTCATGGAACATTTCTGTTTCTCTCAATTGCATTATATGCATTGAACGCTGTAAACAAATATACTTATTTTTGTCACTTTTGAGACATTTGATCCTCTACAACAGTGGTGGCATGCTTTGCCACTTCTGAACAAATAATGGCAACTCAACAACAAACAATATGCCAACTGTGATAGCTTTATGAATCAAATTACAGAGTTACAGTTAAAAACTTAACAATTAACAATTGTTAAGAGCTCCATCCAAATGCAAAACTGCATTTCTTAAAGTGGCAGCATTTTGTACAATAAAGCACTCTAGTGCAGATGATGACTCAGCTGAGCTCCAGGAAGACAGTGAGTCAACAAGCATCTGTCCACCCATTAAGAAGGAAAAGCAAATGCAAACAGCTTCTTCAATGACTAGCAGCAGAAGTCATTGTACCTTCTTGTGATATCACTCTGAAGGTGGAAACATGGAAAGACAATAGAATTAGATTTTTTTAAAAGCCCAAAACCCAAAATAACTAAATCAGAAGTTAAAAAATACTATGAAAAAAATGGGGTAGTAATCTGATTATGGAAAAAACATATTCGAAAAAAGAGTCAACATGTAGGAGTGTCTTACTACTCACTTCTAGCACGCTGATTCCTACCCTTAGTTGTGCTCATCAATAGACAGGGGAAACAGTCCCAGAAAAAGAGTAAAAACAGAGATTCTGACCAACACCTGAACCAAGTGAAATAAGACTGCTAGTGTCATTCTGATATGGAATTTGGGTGGACTAGTGTAATCTGTACATCACACATCATAATTAAATAAACAAATCAACATACACCTGACAGCTTACCCACTTTATCATTGTCAGCTGGTAAGCCCCTTCAATTATTCAGTTTACTGAAAACATCTAAAATACTTTTGTCAAATGACACATTAAATGTACAGAGGGAAAGGAAATAACTAAGCATAGGAGAAAATTGCTCTCAGAGAGTCAAGGGGGCTGGGGACTCCCTGGGGGCCAGCAGTGTTCCCATGGGGGTCAGCAGGCAGGGCTTGTCAGCCCCTCCTATCCCATCACCCCAGCCAGGAGCAAAGACCTGGGGTGGCACTGTAAGCAGCCCCAGCTGCAGGCATTTGGCAGCTCTCTGGGGTTGGGAATGGGACAGACCATCAGCCCATAGGCTGGGTCCCACTTTCACTCCCAGCCCTCTGTAAGGCAGCAGGGCAGTGACTCAAGTGGGGAATGAGGGCTGAGGCCATTGCTGAGGGCAGATCCTGGGGCTGGGGTGTCCTTAGCACTCCTGGAGGCTCTCTCTTAGGCTGCTGGAATGGGGACCTCCTTGAATGTGATGAGCAGATTACCCTGAGCAGCACACATTTGCGTGTACAGTGAAAGATGTAAGTTATGCCAGAATGTGCATGTGTGCTATTTTACATTTGAGAAATTTGTGAGGATTTCCTCTAATAATTACCATCAGTCTGTTCCTCTTCCTACTCTTATAATTAGTTGTTAAGACATGGGTTTCAAGGGCAGACTGCATTTCACGTATGTCCATGTGGGGCAGATCAGCCATACTGGGGCTCCTGTGCATTGCAGCCAGTCAGCAGAAGGAGGATGAAAGTCTGCTCGGAGCCCTATCTGCCCATTGCAAACACTTCTCGTTCAGCAGCAGGTATTTCTTCACTGGGCATCATGCTCCAGGCCAATCTGAGATGTTGGTGATGGTGTTGTGCTGTGCTGGCTTGGCAAGGAAGTGCTTGCAGAAAACCAATTCTAGCACTCTCACTTTGTACTTCAGAGTTTAATCTGATTGTTTCAATCTCTTTCTAATTATGTAGGTTACCTAATTATGTAGCCCTGTTATGTAGGGCTAATTATTGCCCTTATATTAAGTCTGCCTTTTTCCATGAGTTTCTTTCCAAAAAAAAAAAAAAAAAAAAGTTATTTACATTAAATACTAGGCATGTTTTATTCCTGGGTTATTTCTACCATGGACTCACATGCAAAAGCTGCAGAGCTGATAGCCACAGGATCTCAGTGAAGTGAGGATTCTGCCTTGAATCCTCACCCTGTCATCTCTCAAAGTTTCACTGAGCAAAAATATATCTTAATATATTCACTTTTGAAATTATATCAGACGTTAAAATGTGAAGAGAATTACTCAAATTTTCTTTTCTTAATATTTAATCATGCAATCCAAAAATATTTATGGCAATTTATTAAAACTGGGGATGTGGTCAGGGCAGGAGAGAAGAGCTACCATGGCTTGCTCATGTCTTTTCCCTTCTGCAATCTGCTCATGCTTTCGCCAGCACATAGTTTCGCAATGACTTTTTTTTTTTTCCTAATGTTTCTCGACTTTGGGTGGCACCCAGATACAGCTGCTGCAGATGATTACTAGGGCTGTGGAAACACTGGTTGCTGGGTGGAGTTTCCTGCACAGACTACAAAAGCTTTGAGAGCCCTCTGCTTCTTTGCTCCTAACTGTGCAGCCCTGCAAGGCAGTGTTTGTGAGGAGCAAGGTAGGATTTTGTTATTCATTATTGCTCTCTGTAGACCCAGCACTTTAGGAATTGCGTGCTGAATTTGTCAAGTGACCTGGTGTAAACTTTCTGTGGGTTGGACTTGCTGTCAGGGAAAAAGATGGGTGCTGGCAGGAGAAATTCTTTCCATTCTGTAACATTTTACACAATTATTGCTTTTATTTAATGCAATTAAATAAGGGGAATAAAAAATGGTTAAAACTTCAAAAGCAAACTTATTTGGAGTAAACCATTTCCTATGCTTTCTCTTTGCCCTTTTAATAGGCTTCTGTAGAAATCTGTAGATTTCTAGAGCTCCTAGGAAACTACTATGCTGTGTATGTAAACTTAAAAAATAGAAACAGCTGTTGATACTTCAACATCAGTTTGCTGCACTATGACTGTAGAGGAGTCATTGTTCATGAAAGTGATGAAAATCAAATTTCTTAGAAATCAAATTAGAAATAAAATTTTAGAAATCAAACCAATGTTTTAGAAACATAAAAGCAAAATCCTGCTTTTCTGACTAAGAACTTGGCAAAGCCACATAAAATCTGTATCATCCAGGGTTCTTCCTGCTAAATCTTTCCATAGAATTTTACAAGGATGAGGCTGTTTTTCTCTCTGGTGTTTCCATATTCAGCAGACTTACCACTGCAAGGTAAATTACTGTATTAGATCTTCTGCCTATTTTTCTGACTGGTTGACATGACTGTAGTTTACATGAAGATCCTGGTATTGAGCCTTTGAAAGTAACCAGGCATCTGACATGCTTAATGATATAATTAAATAAGTATAGATAAATGCTGTCATTTGACACAGACTGTAGTGTAAAAATCTAGTTGTATCTTTAAATATTTTTAATAAAGTGTTTTCTCAAAATCTTAAAAATTTTTGATTGGTCCTGTTGAAGGGTGCATCTTCAGGGGATTAAGAGCCAGACAGAGAGCAATAATGTGGTGATTTTTGTGAAACAACAGGGTTTTCAGTCTGGATGTGTTGTGATTTTTCAATCCCATTGCGATGTTGATCATTCCAACTGGGAATCAGTTACTTCCGTCCTTTTCATATTATATTAAAGTAGTATTTGGACTGAATGCATCCTTCTTGGATCTAGGTACTGTTTATATGATCTCTTTGCATTTTAGAGTGTCAGGACAAAGTATTGGGCAAGACCTTACCTCCATCGGGGGCTGGCTGTCTTCCTAGATTCCAGCCTTTTTTTTTTTTTCTTATCAGCTGTAGTTTCTTCCAAAGCAGAAGAAGAGTTTTATATTAAGTTGGTTTTTTACCTTGCAAAGCTAATTCAAGCAGACTAAGATTTTCAACTTCCCTCAAGAGCTGTTGACTACTTTGACTTATATTAAAATTGCATTATTTCTTTCCTAGATGGAAATAGACAGAACTGCATGCCAGTGTCTTTATTTCAAAAGAAAAAAAAATTAAAGGTTTTAAGGCACAGACTTTTTTCTTTTTTCTTACAGTACCATTTAAGCCAGAAAAAACATGAGGTTTTAGAGAATTAATAAACTAAATTTAGTGTAGTCTAGTAGCCTTCTGCTCCAGCCAGCCCCAAAGGCATGGAAACCTTTAGAGCTTGGTGTCATGGGTGGGTGTGGGAATATGTAGAAGGAAGGGATGTGCTCTCCCTGAAAGGAGTTACTTTATCAGGCAAAACACACCTCTTCTCGGATCTGCTGCTGGGAGACTGAATCTTGTTTCATAGCTTGGAGTGGCTCTCTGCTGTGTGAATCAGTCAGCGGACACAGCAGGACATGCCAGCGTTGATGACTCAGTGTACCCAGTATGGAGACTTTTAAGTGTTTCCATCCCACTGCATAAGGCCTTCATGTGTGCTGGTACAAAATGCAGCAGAATTTTGGGCACCATACTGCTTCATCTGGCCCTGCTAACTTCTGTCAGTAGAAGGGCACAGGAATCACTCTGACAACTTGAGAAAAGTGCAGGTTGCAGTTGTGATGTGAGCATGCATTTCTGATCCGGAATAAATAGCAGGTCATAAAAGTTGATCCTTCAATTCTGACTGAATATTCTGCTCATTGTTTACGCAGTGAAGACCTACTCTAAATAACATACAAATACAGATTTTAAATCAGTTTCAGCTTTTCTGGCAGCACTGTCAGAGCTAAATTCCTTCCAGAGGGAAGGAAATGAAGCAAGAGCTTTTCAGGGAAGAGGGAATATGGCTGGCTCTTACCTTGGAGAGAGCTACAGGCAGGCTCTGTGAGGTATTTGTCACTTTTTTGGCTTCTGAGTGCAGAAGCAAGCTTTACAGTGTTGTTGTGAGGGAAAGAAAGAGCTGGGCTGCAGCTACACTCCTTGGTCCTCAACTTGTGTTGAGTCAAGGCTGGTTTCTGCCCTTCCTACAGGATAGAGGGGATTTGTTAGCACCATAATTAACATATTTTTTTATAACTGCATATATGATCTGAACTCTAAGACTGCAAACAGAATTTTGTCTCTTAACACCAGTTAGAAAATCAGTCTTGTTTACTCAGCAACACTATCTGTAGTTATTGCTTACATGTATGCTTTAAAACCAGATCTTCCCTGGAACTTGATGAGGAAGAGTGCTTTTAAAAAAAATCTAGTTTGAATAACTTTATTTGATAAACCATTTATTTCTTCTTTCTATTTCCTCACTATTTCAGTTAACAAACAGAATATTCCCCATACCAACAAAAGAAGTTGTTATGAAGCAACCTATTCATTATTTTTGAGTACTTAATGTTACATCACCTCTTATTTTTTCCTTTTCTGCATAGTGACTTTTGGGAAAACTTTCTTTCTGAGTGGTAAAAAGCAAAACTTATTTTATTTCCTCTTCTTAAATTGGTAATGATTTTTTATTATTATGTAGAAATCGTAGAAAATGTGTAAGAAAAAGCAATTTAAAACAATATAGAACTGTCCAGATTTACTCATCTTCCTTAGAAAATGTCTAGTCAAAGAAATAAGATGAAGGTATATTATCAAGGGAATTTCTTTTTTCCTAACATAATGCACAAGAACTCCAACATCAGTAAATGATGAGACAAGACCCCTTGTTTACCAGTGAATTTCAGAATGATCAAACTAAATGGGCATAGGTGATGAATTAACTAATTGGTTTCTAGTAACTTCCCTTTGTCAGTAAGTGCTAATGCTAATGTAAGCAGATGGATAGTTCTTCTGCTGCTCTTATCTAAAACTTTTGAAAAGTAGCTAAGAGCGTAAGGGTGAGCAAGCAGCTGTGGAGCATTACATCACTCATGAAACATCAAAGTTACCTGCCTCTAATAGCACAGGCCAGTTACCATGTGGTAATTAACCACAACATGTCGTCGTGCTAGAGAAGTGGTTTTGAGGGTGGAAAATCTTGAGTTGCACTGGTGCTGAAAATGATAAAAATTTTTTTGTAATTTGATGCATTTCTTCCCAGAAGCTCTGTCAACATGGCTATGGTATCAGAATTTCTGAAGCAGGCATGGTTCATTGACAACCAGGAGCAGGAATGTATTGTAAGTATTATCAGCGTTTGAGGGCACCATGCTTATTTTCTTGTAGTCTTGTAAACAAGTAGTTTAAGGACTTCTAAACATCTTTCATATATGCAAATGGAAGGAAAACAGTGGCAAAACTCTAGCAGATTAGAACTGGAACCTAATTTTATTGCGATGTATAATCTAATGTAAACATATAACCTAGGAAGTTAGCTACAAGAAGAAAAATTGCTCTCACTCGCACCTATCAGTCTAGTTATCAATTCCTTGGCAGAGCTAGTTAGTGTGATTAAACTGTAACTCCCAGTGGCTAGTCACTGATTTCCCTTAGGTCGGCTTCTTTAATGTAGTAATCTGAAGCTGAGTTGTGTGAATGTGTATGAACATGTCCAGATAAAGTATGTGAAAAAAACAGGGATTCTTTGGCTGAGGTAGAAGAAGCCATGAGTTGGAACCCAGGAATGTAAAGGAGGAAGTAAAGTCACTAGTATTTATCCTAGCTTTCATATCATATGTCATGCTCGTGGTGGAACAAGCCACAGCATGTAATAAACCTCAGACGATGAGTACAGTTATACATTAGAAGGGAGAGATACGGTTGTGAGGAGTCAGGAGTTACTGTGCTAGGATGATATGGAGAATCTTTGTGATAATGAGGTGAAGATACTGAAATGAAAGCAAAGGTAAAGCAGTACCCTGTGAAATGACAGAAGTTCCCCAAAAAACTTACAATTTGAAAACAAAATTATATAGGGGAAATTTCAGTAAGCAAAAGTTTTCTGCTCTAGGCCCTTGTAGATCTTATAATTTTGACTCCACAACGTTTTGTGCACAAACCTTTGGCTCCACTATCCTATTCCCCTTCCATTCCCAGGGTCCTGAGACATTCTTGGCTATGGTGGTTACAGAGACTTTTACATTGCTGGCAGATAAGTTTGGCATGGAAACCAGCATACAAAGGTCAGCCTGCAAGATTGAGAAACAGGCAGTGAGACAGTCCCACTCCTTTGTTGACTTGAAAAGTATGCTAGCAACTTAAGATGCAGAGATTTAAGTATCTCTGTGCTAGAGGTTTAAGTATGCAGTCTGTCAGCTCTCTTACAACTCCTCGTGAGACAATTGTGTAGGGAGATAAACATTTAATTATCAGATGCTAGAAGTGTACAAAATTCAATACAAACTGTTGTATGTAAAATATGTATTCATAAAACCTTGAACTTTCTTTTGGGATATTTTATTTTAATGGCAAAGGATTAAAAAAATTGAAATGCTAATTTTTGAAACAAGAGAGACTATTGGGGATTCTGAATCATCTAGCTAAACTAATGGTGTCTTGTAATAAGAAATGTCACCACATATCACAACAATGGGAATGTTCTACAAATCTTTCATCCAAGAATCTTGGAGCATTTTATAATTCTGTAATAGACTAGAATCAATTATTCAGTGCTGTTGAGTTGAGTGCTGTATGAGTTGTTTAGTGCTGTTAGTCCTATCTGTACCTTGATGTGTCATGTTGCTGACATAGGACAAGCCAAATGATCTGTTGTACAGTTCCCAGAGATCTTCAGACATTGACTAGGAAGTGCCCATCTAGGAGTAGATTCACCAAAATCAGCTAGTGGATAATGCTTTGCAAAGACCGTGGCTTATGTCCAAAGTTTCAAAGAAGCTGGGTGAGAGGTCTCTGCTTCCTTGTAGGGTTAGGCTTGAACACTTCCCCAAGATCTTGCTTGTAAGAAATATTTGAAAGCTTACATATTAATCAACTGAGGGCACCCATAATGTGATAACAGGGTCAGTTTGCATAAGATGATGAAACCAGCACTTTACTGGAAGTGCCTGAAGAATTTAATTGTGGGTTTAAAGCCTTTAAAATTTGAGCATAATTTCCTAATTATGACAGTTAATTATTTTCCTATGCAATCCTGCTTACACTAAGAAATAGGTGTTCAGGTACCTAAACCAATTTATGAAGTACTTTTTTGTTTAATATGAGAGCTGTGAAAGGAATAGATACAATGCATATCCATTATTGAATCTGTTCAATTACCTGTAGCTACAAAACTGTATGTTCAGTGATGATAAAAGGCAATCCCAAATGCACAGTTTATTTGGGCATTCAAAACTGCTCCTGTACAAAAGTATTCTTTGGTGAGAGCAATTTTTTTCTTGTTTCTGTTTTAAATTTTATTTTTTATTTTCCCTCTGCAGAAGAGCTCAAAAGGTATCCGTGGAGTACAGTCATACCCAAATTTTGATCCATCAGCTGATGTTGCTGCTTTGGACAGAGCTATTACTGTAAAAGGTAAAAGGAGTAAATATGTAACTTACTGCATTAGGACTCTTCCTTAGAAAAGTTTGAGAATAGCCCTGAATAATATATGGGAGAGAGGCAGTGGCAAGTGGGAGAGGTGCCTCTACTTTTAAAAGCTTGGCAATACATTCAATTATGCCACTTGGTGAAGAAGCTCAACTCTTGATAGCCTGATGTATTACAGTTTCAGACCTTAATGCTATATTAAAGTTCTTGAATATGTTGAAGGAATGGTTGAAAAAATGTAATTTCTAGGGAAGGAAATAATATTGCAACATACCATACTAATACTTTTTGACTTGATTTCCATATCATTCCTGCAAGAGGCAGTGATTATGCTGATAATATATATTGTATGCTTCTGTTACATATCTCTCTTTTAATGAAAATCACATTTGGCACTTTGCACTTCCAAAGGTTTTCCAGTTTGACTTACCAAGATTAAAGGAGAATAAACCTCTCCACATTACATTTAGTTATTTCTATTTTTTTTTTTTTTTTTTTTGTGGGTTTCTGCTTGTTTGGGGTTTTTCAAGATTTTTTCAGTTTTTCAGTTTAGTGGAAGATCTACACTCAGAACACTGTCAGACTTTTTGTATGAAATTTGTGTGTCCTAGATGGGTCTATTTATTTGGTTTCTTAGCTACATAACTAGTCTTGTGAGTTTGTAGACAATAATAGCTTTTCCTTTGGTTAAATTTGAGTTTATCAAGAAATCAAAATATGGAATAAAGCAGCATAATTAAAGAAAATTAACTGGCTTAATGACGTATATCTTTTGAATATATTGGAATTTGGTTTGTTTATTCATAGGTGTGGATGAAGCCACAATCATTGACATCTTGACTAAGAGAACAAATGCTCAGCGACAGCAGATCAAAGCTGCCTATCAACAGGCTAAAGGAAAGGTAAAGTATATTCAAACCAAGCTTAATTTTCACTCAGAATATCAAAGTTTCTCCTGGCTCAAATAGTATAGATGAGAAAAGATAGAATACTGGGTACAATAGGAGAGTTGTAGGACCATAACACTCTTCCCCAAGTCTACCAATGCTGCTATAGGGAGGGGCTTCTAGTGATTTTAGAACATTTTTGGATAGGCAGCAGAATAAACCAGATTTTAATTTTTTTTAATTCACGCCACTCAAATTTTGGTCAAATTAGAATATAGCCTTTATCTTCTGAACTGTGGTTTTGTTTAGGGTGATATTACATATGTTCACTTCAAACTTCATGCAATAAACGATAAATTCAAATGTTACACAAATAAGCAACTCAGTCATAATTGTAAGAGTAATATGACATTACCTTCTCTTGAAGAACGAGCAGCCTATTTTAAGTCTTCTTCTGATGCTGTAAATGTTTCAATGTAGCTGAACTGCAATGTGTGAAAACACTCCAGAATACTTACTGAAAAACCCTGCCTGACACTTTAATTAATGTAAAGTGTCAAATGTGACAAATCTGAAACTTGAAGTAGGGCTTCATAATTCTTTCTATTAGATATAGGAGTGATGTACACTTAGATTGATCAGAGGTCAGACTAATTTTTGGACTGCAGCTGAACAGCAACTACACTTCCACCATTTATTAACTTGATGTGTTTCTTATTCTTCCTGAAACAGAGTCTAGAAGAGGCTTTGAAAAAAGCTCTGAAAAGCCATCTAGAAGATATTGTTGTGGCTTTGCTGAAAACTCCAGCTCAATTTGATGCTGAAGAATTAAGAGCCTCTATGAAGGTAAGGCAGAATCTTCAGAGAAAAAATTTCCTAAAGAACATCTGTACTTACCAAGGCCTGTAAATAACACTGGACATAGATTTCAATGCTTGTGTACTATCATCTTTATTTTAACTTTGTTTTGTTAAATAAATTTTTATTGGCAACTCAGTTTATGAGAACAAGACCCACTAATTCCTGCTGAATTTCAGAGTTGGAGGAGATTCTTTTGAGAGAATGAACTCTTTCTTGCCCACTGAAAACTGGTTGTTAATGAAAGCCATAGCACATACATTAATATTTACATAGGAGAAAGAAAAAAGGGAAGGAGGTGTTTTTTCTTCATAGATTTTACATTCTTATCTTTTATGTGCACTGTTTGATCCTTTTAGCACTTCTTTTTGGCACCAGTGTATTGAATGTGATAAAGACTGAATTCCAAAGGAGCTGAAATTACATAATAGGGAAGCACAACATTTAAAATTTTTATTTCTCATTCCACGTGGTGTCTTCAAAGCCAAGCCAATGATTTTCATCTGATTTCTGTTATGAATTTTAAGTTTGTTCTATTGAATTACATCTCTAAAATTTCAATCGCTTCTATCAGGGGCTTGGAACTGATGAAGATACCTTAATTGAGATTCTGGCTTCAAGAACCAACCAAGAGATCAGAGAAGCCAGCAGATACTACAAGGAAGGTAATTCAGAGCAAGAAAGAAGTACTGAGAAGCAAAAAAGAAGTTATACCATTGTATAACCCTGTAGAGACACATTAGATTCACAACCTCTCTTAGTATGAGGAGCTGAGAACAAAATAGGAGGCGAATGAAGCTTCACAAAAATTTGACAGGGCTGCTGTGAGGGAGATCATGGTCACCTTTGCTGATCTATGTTGATTCCAATAGTGAAGGAAAAGATACATCACCACTGCTGGGATTGTGGATGTCTCATGGAGTGAGTCACACATTGAGAAGTTTTCTTGGATGCATGCAAAGACAAGCTACTTTCCTTCCCCTGTAACTAAAACTTGGCTGACATTTTAAGAAAAAGCATGGGCTTGAAAAAACCCCAGTCTTACTGAGTTAGCAACACAGATGTGTTAGCAGTAGGAGCAACCAGTGAACTGCAAGGGGAAGTTGCTTGAAGAAATTACTACAGTGTAATGTGGTGTCTCCCTTATATGTCAAGTTTACTGTATTGTCTAATTCAATCCTGTTTTCTGAGATGATGAGGTAACTTTACCAAGACATTTCTTCTTAGATGCCTATATTAAAAGCTTGATTTTTTTTGGGAGAGTTTTGTGTTTGAGTTCAATACTGATAAGAACAGCCAGAAATAAGAATGAAAAAGAAAAAGGCTCAAAACAAGGTTTGTGTATTTTACAAGCAGAAACCCAAGACAATGCTACCCACAAGACCTTAGAGAAGGACATTTTTCAGCACATTTTAGGTTTAATCTCCAATTTCAAGCACGTCTCAGAATTTAAAGGATATGTTGCAAATAAACTCCTTTACTTGAATCCAAATGAAAAGAAAACCATATTTCTAGTGGGCATTTTTAAGTGGGAAATTAAGAAAATACTGGAAAAGATCATAGAGTGGTTTGATGGGTCCTTTAAAGATTATGTAGTCAACTTAGTTGATAACTTCAAAACAAGCTATTTGATTGCAGTGCTGAAGAGAGATCTGACACAAGACATCATCTCTGACACATCTGGAGACTTTCAAAAGGCTTTGGTTGCTCTAGCCAAGGTATGCTATGCTTAAGCATTTTGAGTGACAATATATGTAATCAAAAATCAATGTTCTCAAGACTACTTTAGAGAGAAATGCAATAAATAAAAATTTATGCAATATTTATTTCTTTGCATTGCCTTTTAAAACTGTCAAATCATAGACCATTAGAAACTGTTCTTAAACAAAATATAATGAGATTTTATCTAAAACACCTTTTAAAAACTTTATTGTAAAACAATATTTCTTTTTAATCAGCTATGCTTTTAAGATTTTTTTGTGCTGTCTTTAAGCACTAGAAAAAGTAACAGGCATAATGTCATGTCAATTGACTAGAAAAAGAATAAATGTTTAAAATTAGAGAAATAAACTCTTTTTCTTTTCTGCTAATGAATGTTTCTAGTAGTTAGATAATGGGACAAGGGCAGGGAGTTAACAAGTGGACAAAGTGTTTCATAAATTTGCATTGAAAAATGGATAAGTTCAAACAGTGGACCTTCCCAATTAAAATACCCTTTAAAAATTAATAAATACTTGATTTTTGAGTGTACATATATATATATGTGTATATGTGTATATATATGTGTATTTGAGTGTATATATATATGTGTACATATATTGTACTTCCATACAGTGGAAGATTTTTTGATACATCCATGTGCATGGTTTAGACTTCCAGTTATAAATTTCAAATGAACTTGAAAGGAGCCTTTTGAGTGATCATGAGGGAGCAGGTCACAGGTTTGAAGCCTGTAGTTTCATGTCAAGAAACAAATACTTCCTGTGGATTTTTAGGTAGGAATTAAGAAATAAGTCACTGATGGCTGTAGAAGTATGTTCTCTGATTACAAATAGAACAGTTTTATTCACAAGGTGATTCACATAACTGCTCCTATTTCCAGTTATGTATTGGGTTATGTGTGGGAGTGGTGCTGCAGAGCTCCCAAATGTTGAGCTTTAGTGAACTGAATGATTGTGAGTACAAGTGAAATTTTATTTATTTCTTTGTGTAGGCTGACCGATGCGAAAACCCTCATGTGAATGATGAACTTGCTGACAACGATGCCAGGGTAAGATCACAATTGCCATTTTGCAGAACTACTTCTTCTGACTTGAGCTTCCTCTGTTTGTCTGAATCCTGTGCATTGCCTAACTAACAGAGATTTCAATGTCATTCAGCAATCATTTCTGAGGAGATAGTATTTTACAAAGTTCATGAAAATTAATTATATGAAGGAAATTAGATCTTCACCCCAATACCTAGCTTCAGAAACATTTCTGCAGAGCCTCGTCTAGTTCATGAAAATCATGAAGACCATTTGAAGTACAAGTCAACAAGGGGAGGAATCAGACCCAGTCTTGCTTCTGTTTATAAAAGAGTTCTTGAATTAAGGAACAAGGATGTGCTCATCTATATTCAGAATCAGCTGACCATTGTGAACTCTGCAGTATGTTAGATATTGGTATTGCTTTTTAGTGACAAACCTTTCAAGATTATTGATAAACCTTGCCATCATTTTCTCAATAATTCTAAAGTAAGCATCTGATCTTTTTATTTCTTCCAGCATTAGTGGGATTATCTTTGCTAAATCTTGACAAAACTTAGCCGTCCTTGCTGAGTTTTCACCAACAAAATGTTACATTACAGTTACAACTTAAGTTTAGATGACTTCAAATTGATTATTTTAAAAAACTCAGCAAAGAAAAGGCCATTGAGAAATACTGCTTTAATTTCTGTTACATAAGGAGTTTAGTTCTGTCATCAGATCTGGATGACAAAGTTCAAAAGTTCAGTACTATTTATTTTTATGCAGAGTGTTAAATCTTCATGCTGTATGAAGATCTTTTATTATTACTCTTAGAGAGGTTTAAGGAGGTGTGGAAAATGGAGGAGACTGATTTGGTTTTTACTTTCCTGGAAATAAAAGTCACTCCTGGAAAGATGAGGAAGTACTTAGTACATAGGTTTCTCCTGCGTATTGCACCAGTTAGTTGCAGAAATAATTTAGTCAGTCTTACGAAATCCTACCAGTCCTGAGGCTTTCATGCAGACCGCTATCATGACAAATAAAAAATAAATTCATTCAAGAATGTAGTGTACCCAGGAAAGCTAGATGATGATGGTAAAATGTCTGAAAATATGTTTTCTAGCTGCATAGTGTTCTCTAGGTACTATTAAGACATAAGTGAAGTATGATTTAACAGAGCTGGAGTTAGTCTGAGGTAGAGTTTTGTGTGTCCTTCTTTTCTTTACAGGCCTTGTATGAAGCAGGAGAGAAAAAGAAAGGAACAGATACTGGTGTGTTTGTAACTATTCTTACTACAAGAAGCTACCCCCATCTTCGAAGGGGTAAGTTGAACAAAGCTTCATGCTTCTCTGGGATGATTTTTGAACATCTGGTCATGAATTCAGAGAAGATACAGATCATCAAGACACTGCTCTAATTGGAAGCATGCCTGCTGACTAAGGGTGTGGGTGGCAGCCTAGCTGTTCTTTCAGTAGTAGAGATGAGCAATATCATTTAGGCTACTAACAAAACGGAAGTCTCAGCTGGGTTGTGATCACAATGCCAAGCAATGAGAGCTCCCCAAAGTGGTCTTGCTACTTAGCCAGTTTGCCCTAGACAGGGGGCTATCACAATGTCGCAGGCTCTGTGGTCATCACTTGGCCACCTCTACTCCAACCACTGGGAAGTGAACTCTTCCATCCTACCAAAGGCCCATTCCGTATGCTGACTCCGTCTGCAGTAACTGACGTGCAGTAACACTGCTCTTTATGCTATCTGAAGAAAGTGAGAAAGATGACCCACAAATAGTTCTCTGCTGCAGCAGTGAGGACAGAATAGGGCAGAGAGAGTGCAGGGAGAATACTGTTCTCTCCCATTGTTTAGTCTTTCAGAAGTACACCAAATACAGCAAGCATGACATGAACAAGGTACTGGATTTGGAGCTGAAAGGTGATATTGAGAATTGCCTCACTGCCCTTGGTAAGTGCTTCTGCACATTGAAACCTACTGTATGTTCTGACTAACTTAACCTTTTATTTCTTGCTTTATTTCTTTCATAATTGCTCTGATCAGAAACTGTTCTGTACTTACCCTGCTTCACTGAGAAGCTTGCTAAATAAAACCTTGGGAAGTCTAATCTAGTTGTGGTGATTTAACTGACATGCCTAAAATCAGTTGAAGTTGATGAATGAGTAGAAATACCTCTCCTAATATTTGGAAAAGTCTTTTAAGGGGAACAGATGAGTTGTCAACATAGGAAGACCTTTATAAGAAGCCAATATGCAAAAAAAAGCTGTCAAAACAGGTATAGTTTGTATCAAAAATCTAATTGTTTTAAACCCATCTTCAAACAAAGCCACTCTTCTCTAAGTTTCATGTTGCAAGAATACTTACAATATCGGTTATTAAAAACATAAAAAATCCTTCAGTGATTTTGTTCAAGAAAATCTTCATATTAAGTTAGTGACTGTTGTTCATGAACAGTAAGGTAAGGAAGGGACTCACTCTTACCAGTGGATCAGAGGTGTAATTGGAAACCAGGCACTCATCTTGTTCTTAGCTTTTATATCACAGTCAAACACATTTTGGATAAAAGAATCATTTTCATCAGATTACTCTTAATATCAAAATTGAACTATAACTTGGTTTACAGAATATCAGATTATAACCTCCAGCTCTGCTATAGAAGGCATACATGTTTTTACATTTTTCTTCTTGGGAATTACAATACCTTCATTAATTTTAGGGCAGTAAACTAGGGAGAAATATGTTGTTTTTATGGTAATTATTCTCCCCTGACTGAATTGCTTTCTGAACTAATAGAGGAAAGTTTCTTCTTGTCCTCCTACATTATGAAGAAAGGTAACAAAGAAGTACATAAATAGGGTATGTGGGTAGGAAAATTGAAAGGGTTTTGAAAGTGCTTTATTATACTTTTATTACATGTATAGCAGAAGTGACCTTGTCTCATTGCTTCATTACAGTAAAGTGTGCCACAAGCAAGCCAGCTTTCTTTGCAGAAAAACTCCATTTGGCGATGAAGGTAATCTAAATAAAGATCTCCTCTTTGTAAACATGAGGTGCTTTATAAGCCGAAAAATAAAGTTAGCTAGAGGTCTCTAGGCCCTTTGTGTGCTAGAAGAAGACTGCAGAGGGAAATTCAGAGTATTTCACTTCTTTTACTCCTTCCTTTGAAACCTGAGACTTTCTGTTTGCTGTAATATTCTCAGGAGGGCATCTGTCCATCTGCACATATCTTTGACTGTTACAGGGACAGGAAGCAGACTGGAACCCTTCTTATGAAACAACAATTGTAGTAAAAAGTCAAAAGGAGAGCAATTATAGATCTTAGCAGGAACCTTGTGGAAGGCTAATTTATAATGAGATATCCATGATCCTTCTGGCAGGTTTGGAACCCATGTTAGTGATGCAGCTGGTGATCATGAAACAGTATAGTATGCAGAGATTGTCATAACTCCTGTGACTTAGTTAGGAGCAGTATGGGAAAAATTGAGTGAAACATTATGAAAATGCAGATCACTGCACTATTAAAAGAGTAATTTCAAAAGGCAGTAAAGTCTCGGCTGTCCCTAATGTCAAGAAAGCACAGTGAAGGAGATGTCTGCTTTTAGGAAACAGCTAAAATAAATGTTTAAAAATATTTAAAAAACCCTAAAAACAACAGGGTGGAGGTAGCCTATCAGAAGTGTTTTGTGCTCATAGGGCAGATATGTGACCTCCCTGTTACAAGACAGACTAAAGGAAAAGGAAAGGGGTATGTTCATCTATGAAGAAGTCTGATGGATTAACATACAGAACTTGATCAAAGATATTTCAGTGACAAAAGTAGCATAATTCTTTTCCCCCTCCTTTTTCTCCCCCTTTCTTCTTTTTTTCTTTTAACAGGGTGCTGGGACCCGGCACAAAGACCTCATGAGAATCATGGTTTCGCGCCATGAAGTGGACATGAATGAGATCAAAGGCTATTACAAGAGTCTGTACGGCATCTCCCTCCGCCAAGCCATTATGGTAGGTTTTCTCCCACATGACACATGAAACACAAATCAACCAGATGATTTTTGACATACAGTAAAGATCAGTTAAATTTCCTGCTCCTCATTCACCAGTTCATCTTGCACAGCTCATTGTAGCTGGGTACCTTACATTTCCAATGGCCTACAGGCTGGGAGAACTAATTCCTTTCCAGGTCAAAGTTGTTGTTGAAAGAGCTATAGAAATAGTAGTTATACGTGTCTCAGGATATCACCTTACAGTCAAATCCAAGAGCTGAAAGGAGAGTACAATATCCCCAGATTCTTGTACTTAAGCAGTACTTTGGCAGGAGAGTGGAGAGGATTGCCATGACAACTGTAAAGGAGGTATTTGACGCAACTGGATATTGGCTTTTAACATTTGGGGTACTCCAGCAAGTGAGTTTTTAATTTTATTAACATGTATTTGGCCTGTTTTCCCTATGACCTAAGTAAATGAGTTAAAAATATTTTGTTAAAAGGGACTGACCACCCAATGTTCTTTCCAGAAAATTCAAGTGGTGAGGAGATCGAAGAAAGCTAAACTGGCAAAGCATCTTTGTGGAGAGTAATAGGCATAACAAAAAAAAAAAAAAAAAAAGTCTTGATTGGAATAGAAACATACTCCCTACATGTATGAAAATGCCTTTTAGGTTTTTATTGATGTTTTCTACTTTTCCAGTCAGGTCACTTTTAATCTTCCCTTAAGCGTGTGTGTTACCTGTAATTTGGTGTGTAATTACACCACCTCATCATGCTCCAAATGGTGATTGCATCCAAATGTCTTGACGCATAGCTTGGCTACACTAAACAATTAATATACCTCTGAAAACTAGATTAAAATTAGAGAAAACAAGAAGTGCATGTAATAATTACACTGCGTACTTAATGCATATTATCCATTTTTACCAAGCTGAATAAGCAATCCCATGGTAAGCAGAGTATCACTGTGCTGTTAGCCTTTATTTGAGGTGTTCCTAGACACAATGTGTATACACAGTGTTTTAATGTTAATGAGCGTTAGACACCACTGATCAAGAAAGACAGTTTCACTTTATTTAGAGTAAAATCTTAAGCTCCTGGGTAGATAAAGCTCTTCTGTGCTTCTCTTCTTCACTTAAGCCACTAGACCTCACAACATTTTTACTAGCCTTGTCTACCTGTGCTGCACTCTGGAAATGCATGCATTTATTTCTAGATCATACGGATAACTTCAGTGATGGTGCTTGGTTCCAGCTCAGTCTGTGGCTAACTTGTGATTTATCAAGGGATTAATTTGTATAGATGGAGCACTGATATTTGATCAATGTATATTGAATGTTAATTAAAATTTATTTTACTTGAGAACATTATTCTAACAATTTTCGGGTTTTTATGCTTAAATTTACAGGATGAACTCAAAGGGGATTATGAAACCATCATGGTGGCTTTATGTGGAAGTGATAACTAAGTTTCATGTTCCTGAAATGCACTCAAGCCCAGTTGCTGAAAATCTTTATATTTGCATGTCTATGTAAAAAACACAGGCTTTACACACAGAGATTTCTGTGGAATGGCACTTAGTGCATACATATTATGTTAAAAACCTGTAACGCAGAATGTTTTTTTCAATATCCTTGCTCTGAACAGCTTCATTATTTCTGGTTGCCATTATTTATCCTAAATGAAAGAATGCCCCCGAGTTTCTATTCATGTGATTAATTATGAAAATGGTAAAGTTTTCATCTATGCTAAGCAAATAAACTTTTAAAAATAAAATTCAGCCGCTTTGTATATCCTTTGTTGCTATTTTGCATTTAATTTCAAGTTGTGTAAGTGCATTGTATGTGAGGGGGCAAATCAGTAAACACCTTAATCAAAAAGAATGTAGTAATTTCAAGTATAGCTCTGATCTACATAAGATTTCTTTTTTGCAGAGTGCAACAGGGTTTCAACAGAAACATGTCCTTTGTGAAAGTCCAGCCTCACTGTTCAACTTCAAAATGGGAATGAGGGAGCGCATTGACTTTTCATTTAGAATAAAGGAGAAGATAAAGTTAAACATGTTAGTAGTATGAGAACAGGTGTTACCTGATTACAGGGGCATTGCCAGATCATGCAACAGAGGAAGTGTTTACTCTGCTTAGCTGCATTCGAAGCACTTCTAATTTTAAGGCTTTTCACTATTTTTTAAAGTAGTGTATGTATGCATCTTAGTCAGAGGTAGTCGCATTTTGATTGTATTGTATTTTTGTCTACTTCTAAAATGCAAATGCTGATTGTTTTGAAGAGGACGGGTTGGCTTGTGTAGTGGTGCATCAAGGAGAAGTCACAGCTTTACTGCAAGCCAGGTAAATCCCCCTATGCGTTCACTTTTGTCTGAGAGGCACAAGTTTATGTACAGTTAGGGAACTACTTCCTTAAACGTTTCAAAAACCAGAAGTTTTTTAGAAAATTCTGTTCATATGGCTATTTCACAATTGTTTTGTATGTTGTGGTCTATTTATTGCCATGGAAATTTGCAGCCCTTTATTATAGTCTGGAAACTTTCATACTGCAAAAAACGGGACTGAGGTTAATGCTTGTGAAACAGAGCACCATCTATTTCACTGCCAGAAGGCCCCATGATAGTCTGAGTAGAAGTGAGAGATGTTTCTAAACAAAAAAAAAAAAAAAAAAAAAAAAAAAAAAAAAAAAAGATTTTTTAGGTATGCTGACATAAATGGAAAGGTAATTTCCTTGCTTTAAGAAGGACAGTCCATGTCTTAAAGAGCTATGCTGCACTGTAAAGGGTAGAGACAGAGAATTAAATGGACCAGCAAAAATAATCTTCATTTTCAATGCAAATTAATAACAGCATCAGCAGTGAAATGTAAGTAAAAGTCTACATATGGTAGCTCTAGTCAGATTGTTATTAAAATAAAATGGGTTACCACAGAAGACTAGTAATCAAAGGTGGGTTTGATTTTTTTGTTCCTATCTTTTTGCATCAAAGGAGAAAATGTCACATAAAATCACTGCAAATGAGTTTTAATAAGTCCATAAGGACTTCATTCAGTAGCATGCTTCTCTCTGTGCTGGGCTTCAAGCATGGGAATGTATACCATTGTACCAAGGAAGTATATTTGAAGTTTTTCTCCTGCTGTTTTCCCAACCAATATTAGATACTAAGAACCAGTATAAGGAAAAATAAGAAAGGCAAAATAAAAAGGACATTTTTCTAAACTTACCTCAGAATCAAAAAGTCAACCGTGGCAATGTTGTATTGTAAAGAGCTTCTTAGTGCTTATTCAGAATGTCCAGAGGAAGGATTGCTGGGGCACAGTGCTGGAATTTTGCCCCTATTTTAGTGAAACGTGATTTGTGAATTTTATAATCCCTCTTCTGAGACAGGGCAGGTATTTCATAACAAGCTACAAAAATAAGCCATTGACCAGGTGTGAACATGGAATAGAAGCAATGTAGACTGTTATGTTTCAAAAACAGTAAGATATGATTTTATTGGAAAGTCATGTATTAGAATTTGAGTTGCATTCAGATGCGTGAGGAATGGTGATCCACTGGATGGGGAATGGCCGACTGGGTGATGGAGGCGAAGTGAGTGATGAAATCAAGAGGAAGTGTCGGGGGAATGTCAGTAATTACAGTAAAGGCCATAGTGAAATTCATGAGAAGGGTTTCCTTGCTTTGTTGTAAATTGGTAGGAGGGGTGGAGACAAAAGGGTCACAAGAAAGGCAACAAGAAGACTGAAATATGATTTTTTAAATCATTGTACACTTGTAGTCTATCAGCAGAAAACTACTGTGAGGGTACAGCTTCAACACAAACGTGTAAATTAAAGAGTCACCCTGCACATTCACCAGGAGAAGTTTTCTTAAGGGCCGGTGACATTGAAATAATTTAGAAGTATATTGGAAAACCATTCCTTCAAATAGTACTAATTATTTCACAACTGTTTAATAAAAAACTCTGGAAATGCTACATTTGTCATATTTAATTTATTACTTTATGATTAGCCATGTGCTGTATGCATTGGACAGATTATTCAGGTTCTCTTTCATTGTGAATGCTTAACTGACCATTTTTGGCTTTGCCCTCAAAAAAAAAAAAAACAAATAATGAATTTACGGGAGTCTAGAAAAATATTACGAGTTTCCAAATGGCATTTCCAAAAAATTTGACCTCTGGTGCCACCTTGTGACTGTCGAGAATAAGGACAAAGGATAGTATTTCAAGAGAAATTCAGTCTCAAACTGCGGAAGGTCATATACTGACACTGTTTCTGAACTGTCATAATAAAGAGAGATAAAGTAGTTCAGCATATCATGGAAAACAGGGGGTTTTCTATTTCTCCCCTGCTCCAGTGTCCGTTTTTTCGTACTGGTTTCAAGAAGAACAAGTAGAAAAAAAAAAAACTAGCAAGTGTATTCTCAAGGTGAGGGGCAAAGAGAAGTTTCTCAAATCACTGACACAGACAGTTGTAGAATATGAAAAAAACCACCAAACCTAACACATCACCAGACCTCTCTAAAACCGTAGCAAATGTATATGGGTGTTTACAACAAACCTTGAACTTGAAAGACTCATCCATCTTACTCAGCAGCCTTGGGCAAAGAAAGGGGAGCTTCTAGTAGACACCACTAGAGAAGGTGCTATGGCAAGATGGTACAGCTAAGCAGCCCTGTGTGTTTATCTAGCGTAAAGATAAAATTACATCAATTTGTTTCAGGAAATTAAGCTGGTTTTCCATCTTCATTCTAGAGGTGGCCTGTGCCCAATTCTATCAATTGCTATGTGCTTTTATTGTATGAACATTTGCTTCAAATCGTTGGAATAATGTAGACAAAACGATACTTTCAAATCTGGGCTTCAGTTTTAATGTCTTGCTTTCCAACCTGTTCAAGTGCCTTCTTCATTCAGTGGAACCAAATATAGAAAAAGCTAAACACACTGCTTCTAAGGAGTTCAGATTTACAAAAGTGGTGGGCAAGGTGCCCATTACTATATTTATTTTCTATACTATTCTTCACAAACCAATGAATCATAATATTTCTAGCATTGTCTGAATAAAGAAAGGGAGAACTTAGTTCTTGTATGTTCCTTGATTATGCTATTCTGAATTTTACATTAAATTGTTCACTGTGATACCAGCAGAGGTTTTCTGAGCAGTTGCAGGTGGTAAGTATTGCATAACATACATTTGTGACTGGCAATAATAACTTAACTTGGCAATTAAACTTATTCTACCTCTTTCAAACTCTGCTTAGTCCTTCCCTCTTACCTGCATTAAGTGGTTGTAGGTCATTATAAAAAAATTACCAGATGATTTTGCAAGATTGTTGATGAATGTAATTTAATGTATGAAGAAAAATTTTTAATTTCTTATTGCTCCATTTTATCCATTTTAAATTTCAACACTTTCTCCTTTTCCACAACCACCTCTTGCCATATTCTAACCAATAAATACTAGAACTTGGCTGCTAAACAACTAACAAAGGTCTTAGAAGTTTCTTGAGAGGTTATGGCAGGCTTCAAGAAGTCCAGTTGAATTGTAAAGGTTCTTCTGCTATTTCTACCATTTTACAGCGAAGCTCTTCACTCTTTGTGGAGTCATTAATTATGGGGATGATTAGGAGTTTTTAAACATATTTCTTTTCACTGAACATTTCAGTTAGTGTGAGTTTATTGGCAAATTGAATGCTTTGGATTTCTGAATTGGTAATATTACTTCCAAATACTTGCTTATTTCAAGTAATAACTGGATATGAATAAATACCATACCTTTCTAATTATTTCTGCTAACACTGGTTTTTCAAAAAGAGCTGAAGGTTTGTGTGTGGACTTTAATTTTTTTTCATAATGTGAAATTACCATTATGTGGAATTTTTTGAAATATAGGAAGTTTGCCTCTAATTGATTGAGGCAAATGCTTTTGGAGTATCTGAAAAACAGGATACTTGATATTATGGAAACTTGAAGATTTTGTTAGTCTATGGTTCATCTACCACGTTGTCAAGAAACAATGTGATAATTAAATATTTTTATCATGCTCTGATATGAACCTGTAGCAAGTTACCTGAACTTGTTTAATTCCACTCCACAACATTTAAATCTTAAGATTTGGAGTTTATATTATCTACATGCATATTTCACCTACTATTAAGGAAAATACACAAATATAGTATGTGAAACTCTTACAAATATACAACTGAAAACTTCCAAAGAACTTCCAGTCTCCATAGATTTATTAGCACAAAACGAACTGGAGGGAAAAGTACTTTCAGTGAAGCATCAGTGCTGCTACAAAGCTCTACACTGGAGAAGAATTTAACTTTTCCCTTTCATTGAGAATACAAAATGCTTCCCTAAGACATGGTTTGGCTGTAGGTAAATTGTCCATACTGCCTAAAACCACTAGATGTAGCTGTTGACGCTTGCAGCCGGAAGAACGCGCACACCCACACATGCCTGCCCCCTCGTCCTTCCTTTCCCCAGTCGGGTATTTGTTGGTTTATGTTAGTGATGTTTTGGATTTTTACTTTTTTAAAAATCAAATCTTCATATTATGGCTTTCCTTACAATATTATGTGGGTCTTTTTGCAGTCTCTGAATTTGTCAGTCCCTCTTCATTAGACATGATACAAGAAGGTAATGTAAAATTTAAACATTATATGACTGTCCATGAATTAATTACAAATAATGATTATTGAAAATAAGTTAACACATATGCTTCCAGCAAATGGCCTGACATTGTGACTGAAGTGGTACAGAGTGGGTTTCTCTTGCAGCACTGTTGCATTTTTCATAGCTGGGACATAACACTAATCTGATGAGCTGCAACTGCCACAATACCAGAGGGATCCCTGAAAACAGGAGTCTTGTAGTAATC
The DNA here is from genome assembly GCF_017590135.1 of Pyrgilauda ruficollis. NCBI lineage: Eukaryota > Metazoa > Chordata > Aves > Passeriformes > Passeridae > Pyrgilauda > Pyrgilauda ruficollis. Next base: position 1,296,514 of record NW_024511210.1, read on the forward strand.
TGTCTAGATTATTGAATTCAGTGGCCACTTGGCAATATGTCAGGGAATGCCTGTAGAACTGAATCAAAATAGATTATGCGGTTTTATTTTCAGTTACATCTCTAAATGTTCTGTATCCTGTTTTACCATTTTTGTGGGAAATGCCTCTAAAAAGTTACCCATTGCTTTTATTTATATTGCTTTTTAAAGTTGTTTTGTTTTCCAGCTACCTGTGCCACAGTAATATTTAGAATTGTATTAACATTACCAGTCTGTAAAATTTTGCTAGAATTGCCAGTTTACTTAGCAAAATTATGAAACAAAAAAACCCCCGAAATAAAATATGAAATTAAAAAACCATCCCAAATTGCTTATCAATAAAAATAAGGTATGAATGTAAGCACATACAAAACTTTTTTGTATCATTTTCTTCTGCAATGATTAAGACAAGTACATTTGCAGGTACATGTATTTGCATTTAGATGCTTCTCTAGAGCGTAATTGCAAAATGTACATTTAGGGAGAAAGAGACAGAAAAGATGGATATGAGAGTGGAGAGAGTCATGCATTTTGCTTGTTTCCATGCTTCATTCATAACCTATGAATGAAGAAGTACTTCAGCTAGGGATATGATGTTACTAGTCATTTGTAGATAATAAATACAAACAAATATTTAGTATAACAAGGTGTCAGTTGTAGAAGAATATTAATGGCTGGCTGTTGACAAGCACCCGTAGCTGTACATTTATGAATGTTGAAGAACTAGGAAAGATGCATTAATTTTTGGGTTTAGTTTACTGTTAGTGAAAGTGTTTTGTTTGTTATTAATAATTTTTTATACAGAAATTCTTATACATACAAATGAGTGGTAGAAGACTGGCACCTACACTCCTGCTTGAATGAAGTCAATACCCTGCAGATACAAAAGACCTACAACATAGGGTGTCATGCACTTCCATGTGCACCTGTCCTTTGAGCCCATGTCCTGTTCTCAGTTGTGCTTCTGTGGCTTTCTACAGATCCTAAGGTGACTGCTGTGGTATAAATACACTTACATCATCATTTGTATATTTGTATGTGCTCCTTTGACTCCAGGGTTCACAGCTGATTTGTGCAGAAGCCCTGATAACTTGTCCAGACATCACATGGCAAATGCCTGGTCCAGGCAGCAGTGCAAGTGGATCATCAATGCAAGTGAGAGGATTATAGGTATTTAGAGGAAATCCAGAAGCAAAGCTACAGGAATTCTGTGATGAGATACTCTAGAACTGAAACTAAAATTAATCCCTGAAGAATTATGTTAATAATGAAGTGCACTGGTTTCTTAAACATCATTCCCTGTTGAGCCAAGGCAAACTCACTGCAGTCTCTGAGCCAGGAGAAAACCAGCAGCAGTTTTACCCCTTCTAGTAATCTAGTCCCTGCTGCTGCTGACCTAAATACAGTTTTGCTCCTCTCCCCTCATGATTAGGATAGCTGTTGCCACTGGGGGGTCTAGGTCTTAAAAGTTAAGAGCTGCATTACAAAACATGTACACAGGCCAAAGAAATTATGCAGAAACTACCACAGAAATGTCTACTAAGAAAAATATCTGAACCATGGTATGAAAAGTAATTTTTTACTCCAGTTTCCCCATTGCACTCAATCTGTGCTTCATAATAGGAAACTGCTTTCCTAGAGTTATGAACTCTGTGCTGCTCCTGATAATGGTACAACAAAACAATTTTAATTTGTATATTTATGGTACAAAAGATCAGGAAAGAAAGCTCTCTATGTTTGCACCATTTTTGTATAGTCTACAGAATGATTAAAGTCTAGAGTGCCCAATTTTCATATTTTCTTTAGATATCTGGAAATGCAAACAAAACAAACCACTGCAGTTTAAAAGTTCCAGCAATTAGTCAGTCATTTTATTAAAAAAAAACAAAAAAGCAAAAACCCAAATGTTGAAACCAATGTAATCTGTTTTACAGTAACCTTTATTTTAACGAACCCCATCCAAATGTTGGGGCAGAGATGGGTGTTGTTTGGCTTTTTGGGATTTTGTGGGTTTTTTTGTTTGTTTGTTTCATTTTTGCTTTTTTTTTTTCTTTTGTATTTTTCCCCATTGAATTTAGAGTAATTAATTAAGAAAATTAAAAATTTATTCTGAAATTGAGTTGTTTGCTGCCACACAAAGGTGTTGACTTGGAAAAGAATTGAAAATGCAATACATTACAAATATTATTCTTGATTCATTTACTCTCACTTTGACTACTGACTAATTTTTTAGGCTCTATGATTATAATTAATTGGTTGTACCAGTTCAAAAGTGATGGTGGACTGTGTTTCATGTACCAAGAAACAAAGCAAGTTTGAATATGGCTGAAGGTCTGGTCTGTCCCTTGTTAATTTTCTGGTCCTTGGAGTGGTGGAATAGGTGACTCTTTCCTTCATGGCACCGGCAACCTACAATAGGAATCCCAGTTGTATATACATGGCACTCACAGTCAATGTTTAGGACTGCTGGTGGAGAAAAGTAGGATGCAGGTAGTGTGATCTATTTACAGCTGTCACAGCTTAACAGAAGGGCAGCTACACCCAGCATTAGAGTTTCAATAGCCTTTTGAGGATGTTGTAGGGAGTACTGAAGTGATTTGGCCTAAAAGTTACATGTGCCTGACCCACTGATGAGCCTGACCTTTGATAAAAAGCTTGTGAGATACAGGTCAGAATAAATGCTTTCAATCTGGAGAACCAAACAGCAATATGGGAATAGTCCAGGTTCAAAAGGCAGCCCTAAATTACAAACCTAGACTACTGTTATACTCTCAAATAGCCTGTTGTCATATACTCCCCTTTTGGTTAGACCTAATTAATCTTCAAGTAGGTGAAAAGCCTATTTGACCCTGGAAATTTTTTAATGCCTGTCTTGGACTGAAACAGTTTAAAGAGGTAGGCAGTCTGAAATGAGTAAATTCCTCCTTGATTCCAAGCAATCTCTTCTCACTGATGATGAATGAGATATGAGTAGATACAAGTGAAAAAATAACAGTTTAGTAACAATGCCAACAGGCAAGGGAAAAAAGGAAAATAACACAAATTCACGATCTGCCACATGACCCAAGAGGCCCGAAATGCTGGAAATGCCCTTCCTGATACCATGACCAGCAGGGACAGCCTCGGGCTTGGAGGTCCGAGGGACGAGATGGCAACAGATCCCTGCCAGAATGCAGAGCTCACGGGGCAGGTGCAGCAGCAGACGGAGACTCCGATGGCTCCCCAGGGCCAGTACCATCCCCCAGAGGCCCAGCAGGTTGGGCGGCATTCGGTGTTCCCTGTCCCCTCTGTCCTGGGGCATTCGGTGGTGTTCCCTGTCCCCTCTGTCCCAGGACCCTCAGTGTTCCCTGTCCCCTCTGTCCCAGGGCACTCGGTGCTCCCTGTCCCCTCTGTCCCGGGACACTCGGTGTTCCCTGTCCCCTCCATCCCGGGGCAATCAGTGCTCTCTGTCCCCTCTGTCCCAGGACACTCGGTGCTCTCTGTCCAGCAGTGGCTCGGCCGGAGCGGGGCCACTGCTCCATTGCGGGCCAGTGCCTCGGCTGTGGACAGGCACCTGCGGAATCCCACCCCAGGGCAGCCCAAAACTCCTGCTGCAGCCCCTCCGAGATGAGGAAAAAACCCCTAAAACTGAAAAGGGAAGAAAAATCCCTTTGCCAGAGCTGAAACCAAACAGCACACGCAGCAAATACCATGTGGCAAAGAAGCTCCCCATGAGAGAAAATTTTAAAATTGTATAATGTCTCTGCCCAGGGCAGCACCCCCAGACACACACACAAGGTATCTGACTGTAGGGTCTTACAGACACAGTAAAAATTTTTGGACACAGATAGATATGGAATACAATAACATTATAGACCACAAAAGAATGCCTTATAAGCCAAAAAAAAAAAAAAAAAATTAGCATGAGCAGAAAGTTACAGTTATAACAGTTGGTGTTTAGCATGGACTGATCTGCTGGTATATATGGACACTATGTTGTTTTAATTAAAATTAAAATTAAAATTATATTTTTCTTTAATATGTATTTTTACAAGTATTAGCATTCTTCACCAGAAGTAAAATGACCATATTCTGTTAGTGAGTACTTTACAAGAATATTTTTTACAGTATGCTTTATTGTATTCATACATTGAAATAGGCAGATACAAAAAACAAGCAAAAGGTCAGCACAGCTACACAGTGTCAAGTTGTCTTAAAAAATACATCTAAGCACATACACACAGTAGTTATCCGCTGATGTTACATTACAGATTACATTCCCAAAATCACTGTCAATCATTAAACACGAGAACATCCTTAGAATTCCCCCGCAGATGCCTTGCCAGCTCTTTGGCTCCCATTAGTCTCCAAAGTCTATGCTTTAAAACATCTCACAGTTTTAATAATGAAACCATTTAGCACATTATTTGCTGTGGGCTGTAGAAAGCATAGTTGCTTTCATTTTACTGGAAAGCATGAAAATACACTCAAATCCAGAAAATATAGAAAAGCAACACAACACACTATAACGCTGCTAAGGACTGATGCTGAGGCCAATGGCACAGGAGGTGCAGGAGCTGAGAAGAGACCAGAGTGGCTGTTGATATGTCTTTTGCTTTCTGATTTCACTTACCTTTTCAAGTTGGTTTCTAATTCCACTGAAAGTTTTGGAGCACGTTGTTAAGTTCTGGAGCATATTTTTAAGTAATTTGAAGCAATTTTCAAAGCAGGGGCTGTGTTTTCACACTTGTTCTAGACTCATAGGAAATTTTCCTTAAATCCCCTTTGTACTCATAGAGTGCTCCACCTTTATTCTGGAATTCCCAATGCTTCCAGGATGTCATCCTCTAGAAATTGCAGAAAAGTTAAAAGCTTAATTTGTGTTGCACACGTACATTTCAAAGACAAAAGCTGTCAATTTTTTTTAATGAAACTGTATATTTTGGCACTGAAGAAATGTGACTACTTCCATAACTCATTCAGCAGATCCAGTGAATAGGGACAAAGGTTCAAATTAATTTTAATTTAATTTTGTCCCTCTAGCCAAGAATCTTAGTTTCTATGGTCTTTTAGAAACAGAAACAGCAAATGAACAAAACTGTGATAGTGAATATTGCTTATGAAATGTATCTCATGAAATTTTATTTTTCTTTTCAGATGAACAATAATTTAAAAATTACCTAATGGAGATAAAATCTGCTGGAAGGGATCCCTAAGTTTTCAATTTTCCTGCATTCTTGAAGGAAAGCTTAAGACAAATGGATGCCAATAAAATCCATAGAAAACACATATCTAACATTCCTACTGGCATTGTGAGAAATGTATGTCTGGCTGTGTTCTGGATATGAAATACTCCCCTGTCTCCCTACTCGCAAAAGAGATGTTCAAGTATTTTCTGGGTTAATCTGTCTTTTTTTTTTTTTTCTAATTTTGTATAGAAGTAAGAAAGCCAGCATACTTCAGATGATGTTAGATATATCAGATACATATTCAGACACTGTGTACAACATATTGGTAAACAAGCACATGCTCCTGCAAACTGTAGAATATTTAATGACAGACAATTGATTGGAAAGAAAATTTAAAAAAGTAAATACTGATCTCAGACTTTTCTCATCATCTCAAATTATTATTCTCTTTTTCGAGCCAACTGCTTTTCTAATCCAATGCAAAGTCATAGTGGCAATTAATTTGCAATGAATAAGTACAAAAGAAGTCTCCACTCTCCAATGTAATGTCTGTAGAGGTGAAACAGCCAACTCTGTTTTTAAAGCTGAAATTCACAGTTCTGTTCCCACTTCTTCCGAGCTCACTGCATCAACAGAATTGCATTTGTGTAACTCTGCTGCTACTAAAAAAGCACCGGACTCCACATTCTAGTCTGTTGTGGGTTTTAGATCACCTGGTTATTACTCTTCTGAAGGGTGCTTATGGAAATGCTGTATTGTGTTGTCCTGAGTTGTGTCTGGACTGCTGCTTTCACAGGGATAAAGGTGACACCAGTACTTGTAAGCAAACAAAATACCAGAGTGGGCAGAAGCTGTTAGTACCAAAATGCAACAGGCTATAACAGGTAAGCCTGCCTCAACTATATTGTGCAAAATTATTTGCAAACCAGAAATATTTGCAAACCAGGCGAGCATCAGGTTGCAATCTGACAACGAGGGACAGTGGGGGCTGGGGGCAAGTTGCAGTTTCTTTCAGGTGCTTATGAAAGAAAGACTCTATTCCCATCTCTTTGGGGCCAAGGCTGTCCTTTCTTTTTCCAGCTTGTAACTACAGTGACATAAAATAAACAAAGATAGTGGTAGTCAGTCAACACCCAAAAATCTATTGTAACACCCTGAACATCTTTTGTCTGCATTCTTGACATAGGTAAAATTTTAAAAATTGGGCATAAAGTGACAAGACAATAAAAAAATCCCTGTAAAAAAAGAATTACTGTTTTATTCTTGCGTATTAAATTGGAGTTCTGGCTGCAGTAAGAGATGGTCTAATCAGCAAGGGAATAAAATTGTCTGAGGTCAGCCTCAGTGAATGACAGCTTGGCAGAAAAGACATTTCAACAACTTCCTACCATGTCCTGCAGTTGATTGTAATAGCTATTGATTGTAATGGTAGTTTGAGCCATTTTATATTATGGGAATTGTCAAAATATGTATGATACAGTCTGTATGACTCTTAGGTTTACAAAAATAATCATTAAGAGTTGCAGCTAATGCAACACATGGCCTTCCTAAATACTAGATGGAAGCCCTCTCTTACCATACTTTTCCCCAAATTTCTGCATTTATCAGGTTTTTTGCTGTGCTATTATAGTAATTATTTGATTTGTACTGTTTCATTCTGAGGACCATTTCATGGGTTGCTGGTTTGTTCATGGTAGGAGCCTATCATAACCTAGGAGAAGAGTATCCTGCTGTTATGTAAATAACTTTTAACAAAGCCTGTGCTAGAATGACACTTTTCACCTCCAGACAACATATCATTACAAAAGGAGCATTTAGAAATTGCTGCTACTTGTATGGTCACTTCCAGGATGCTGGTTTTTCAGTGGAAATTTTACATTATTTGACAGCTGAGACAAAATAATAAAGAGCAATCTAAAAAAAATATTGTTCTTGACTTTCCTCATATCCTGCTTCTATCAATGTTTTCTTCTTTTTCTTTCCCTGCTAGAACAACATGTAAAACAATCCTTTACCTTCAAATGTCCCTAGCACACAATATTTGGTTTTAATGGTACCAGCATGTTTTCCTGAGTATGATGGTGCAACCAGTCTTAAAGTTTATAATGTCATTAAACCACTATTTACTACAGAAGATTTTTCACTTCTTCTTTTTTTTTTTTTTTAATAGATAAAGTTTGAAAATAATCTAATTTTTGAAGAATATGATTTGCCAGTCTGCCCCAAATACACCTTTTTAACCTATTGAATATCTACAGTTGTGGCTTCCAAGTGTGTTTTTGACTTTTGGCCATCACTTTATTCAAACCTACTAGTCTTTTAAAAATTAAAATATATACCATGATGAAGAGAAATAAAGAGAAACTGAAGACGGTTCAGCCATAATGGGTTCATCTGTTAGATATGTGAGGGAAAAAAAGCAAATAATGAAAAAAAATTGGTATCAAATATGTACAAAATTAGTAATATATTTTAACGGGTCTTGCTAGAACTCATAAATATATTTTCTGACTATTTCTGTTCTAGTTGCTTCTGCTTTCATTTAAACAGTCTGCAGTTGTGGAGGGTTGGGATGGCCACAGCATTTCTAGAATCAACAAAAAAATGTGCAGCTTTCTTATAATAGAAAAAAAAAACTGTCTGCAAAATTAGAAAACATGTTTTCATTATAACTCTTCAAGACTAGGTCTACATTTATTAGGGGTCTCTTCAAAAGGAAGTGGCTTTCATATTTTAATATTTTCATATTTTAAAATTCTTTTCATAATTCCCCACAAATTCTTTTTTCCTGTTCTCCTCCTGTGTCCTTCATTCTCTTTTTCTTCACAGAAAAATTATATCTGTAGGGGAAGCAGAAATGTAACCAAACCCCAACATTTTCAGTTTTATTTTTTATTATGTTTAACTTAGGTTTTCTTTTCTGAAGTTACAGTTGGTTAAAGGAAAATAATAAAGTGTTGTGCGTTTCTACTGGTTTTTATTGGGAAGCAAAGGAAAAGAGTAGAAATTACAAAAAATGCAAAATTCATAATAAAAACCCCTTGTTTTTTCCAAAGAAACTTTATAGTATCCTGTGTGAAAATGAGGGTTTAAAAAAAAAGAAAAGGTTTTTTATGAACCCTTAATATGGATGTTAACAGAGATATTTCCAACTACTGTTGGTACTAAAGAGGAGACAGAAATCATGCAATAACAGAAAAGGTAATTTTCACTTGATCCTAAAGTGTAGCCATTAGTTTTTGCCTATTGGATTCTTTTCCACAACAAAAAGTGTATATGCAGAAAGCTTGCTAAAAATATAATAGTAATAGCAGTAATTAAAATAATAATTCCAGACGTGCATTAACAGTAAAATCAATTAACTAAACTAGTGACATAACACAGAATGTTAAGAGTAAGAATATCTCAGCAGGAGGATATTTTTCTTGACATTGAAAGTTTGAGTCTATTGTGTTAAAAATGGAGGGCTGTGAATGCAGAAAAGAGGTATTGATGATGGAGGGAGCTGACCATTGTGAGAGCTAGATATTTTAATTGTAGACTATGGCTTGGTCTTTTTAATTTTATTGTTTGAAGCAATTCATTGCATCAGCCTTATTTACTCTCTTTCTCTCACCGTAAGTTTTTCACAAGCCAGACTCCTCTGTGGAGATCCTGTGAGGTCTCTCTCAGTTTTTCTACATTTGTTCATCTTTAAATATTCACATTGTGATTAAGAGTCAGAGATCTTTCTAGCAGTGTTCTTTGTCTTATATTTATCTTTCTGCAGTGTAATTTTACATTACAATGCAATTTTAATAGTCCAGCTACTTTTTGTTTAAATAGTAAGAAGCAATCAACACATTCCCTCCCAAAAAAATCCAATCACCTGAAAAAAATCCCAAAACTCAAATGAACTTTTTCTCATCCTCATCTTCTTTCTCTCCCCCCTATCAGTGAGAACTGATAACTACCTGTACTCTGCATGCTGTGGCTTATATTGTACCACTGCAGCATGTAATCAAATCTGACAGGTGAACCCCCAAGCAAAATTATTTTCTGTTCATGAATAGAAAAAATCGGAAAAATATAGCCAAAACCATGCAGCTAACACAGACCACATATCCTAGCGAAACACTATGTTATGCTTTCTTAGTATTAAAAAGCACTTACTGTAAGAGACTCTCATAAAGGGAGGAACCCCAAATAACATTTTCCGGAGCTTTTTTCTTTCTGAAACTATCTAAAAGAAAGAGAAAGTACTTTCTTTTTTTTTTTTTTTTCTTTCTCTCTCTGTGTCCTTTTGTACCTTTTCCTATTTTTTTACTGTGTGACAGTATATATTTTGATCTGATTTGAAAGTAGTCAAGGGCAAGAACAGAAGGAAAACGAACTTTTGATTTTAGATCTACACCAAAGCTCAGTGACTAGGCAGGAAGACAACTAAGGAGCCTAAGAGAAAATCAGAGAAAGAGAAAATTGGCCACAACCAACATGTAAAACCCCACACAGATTTCTAAAACATGAAAAAAAGCTGAAATAGAATTTGATTCCACTGTGCTTCCTCCTGCTGCTCTTACTGTTGAACTCCGTGCTACTGAGAAAACCCAAATTGCAATGCTGTCCTTACCCCTCAAAGAAAAAGGAAAAGAAAAAGAAAAAGAAAAAAAAAGAAAAAGAAAAAGAAAAAGAAAAAGAAAAAGAAAAAGAAAAAGAAAAAGAAAAAGAAAAAGGAAGGGGAGAAAAAAGATATGTGACTTTAGGTCTCCAACTGTATAAGAGTTTCCCACTGGGAAACATTAGCAAATCATTTTTGCTTTCTGTATAGGAGACAGTGGAGAAACATGGAAGAATCTCTTAAAGGCTTTTCTTCAGGTCTCCTTACTTTTAAGAAACATCTCTGTAAATCTCCTAACAGCTTACAATGGCTTAAGCTTGGCTACAAGAGGACCTTCTCTTAAAAGAGATGCTGTTTTCCTCTGGTCCACGAAATGTACATCAGTGACTTGCTTATGTTTCAACACAAATTGATTAAAAATTCTAACTTTGTAATTTTGGGGAAAACTTTACAACATCTTGTATGCTACTCAAAGTAGAGAGTAGAATAATTTTTTTTTTTTTACTTTGACATATTCTTTGTAATGTCTTCTGAACTTCATTGACACCTACAGAAAAACGGATTTTTTTTTCACCATGAAGACACTTTTGCCTGTGTACATGAGCACATTATTTTATCTTTATTCAGATGGATATTAATATTTTATATTCTAAGGAGAGGAAAATACATGTTTCAGCAATGAACCCAGAAAACCAAAGACCATTGATCTAGATTTGTAACCATACAAAACTTAGGACAAGCTTTAGGTACCACAATGCTACATACATTCATGCCTATACATGAGAGTGGATTTTGGTGGGGTTTAGTTTTCTCTGCTAAAGGAATCAGAGGATAACAATGAAGAATATGAGAGCTCAGTAAATAATTCCAGCCAAAACCATAGAGCATAATGCCTGTCCACTTCTCCATTTTGTGACAAAATTTAATGGAACATTTATTGCTCCTTCCTGCTTTTGGGGTTGATATTGTGACCTGGTAACACTGTTCATTCTGCAAAATGATAACAGAACACAGCAAATCTTATGGTTGATTTCCACCCCCCACTCCCGTCCCGCCAGGATTCACTTAAGAGGCTTGAAAAGAGCTACTTCAAACAGCTATGAAGAAACTGGGCAAAGAATCTATCTCTTAGTTTGACTTTGGTGCATTGTCCTCAAGGAGATATTCTTTTCATACTCCCACATTATGAAGACAAGGGAGGTTTTTTTCCTCAGATTCTTCCATTTCACTGAATATTGCACAATCACCGTTCTTAATATTTCTCTGTTTTACAGCTTGGAAATTCCACTAAAATTAAGCACAGATTTTTCCTATTTTAATTAATTTTTTTGCTAATTTAATTATAAAATATTGTAGGCTTATAATAATTTGAGGAAGATATAGTATTGTCTTGGGAGGTGTCATTCTTAAAGAGAAAAGACTTGAGAAGCTGTAACAAGATCCTATGTATGTGAGACTAAGTTAATTCCTGTTTTATGCTGATAGTCAATACTGGGATTCCCTAGGGAGGACTAGGAATGGAGCTTTTATTCAGGCCTGAGAACAGTGAATGTAAATATTTGGAAGCAAAGAATATTTTAGTTTCCAAGGGAGATCAAGGGGAATATTCAGTCCAAACCCTACTCAATATACCTTGAGTTAATATACCCTTGCTCATGTCTATGCCCAGCTAGATTTTTACAGTCTGTGAGGAAGGTGATTTCACACCCTCTCTGAACAATCCCTTCCACTGCTTGAACCCACTCATGATGAAAAAGGTTTTTTTAGGATTTACCCAGCATTTTCTAATGAAGTTCCCGGCTTTGTCTGTGGACAGCCATCAATTCTTTTCCCTGCCTTTTCTTTTTTTTTTTTTTTTTTTTGGAGGCCAAACAAATCTAGCTTTTGACACTCTTTGCATGTCCTGTGCTCCATCGTCCTGAACAGTGTGGTAGAAAGAATCATGTGTGTGGCTTGTTTTCCTCATTTTTTGCAAGTTGGATTTTCTTCATTTGGAAGTACTGCCTTGGAAACACAGTCAATCAAAACAAAGTACACTTGTGGTGTGCATATAGGTAATTTATATAGAGCACTTCCTTTACATTTAAAACAGAAGATGAAAGGGACCTGTGTGAAAATGTGAAAGCACACATTTTTCAGTTTGTACTTTTCATTTAATTTATAGGAAGTTTTATTTTTCCAGACTGCTATCAAAGATTTGCTCTGCTGGTGTAAACATTAGTGACCCTAAAATGTTAGTTCTGTCACTGGACAGAAATGTTTTGTATATCTTTCTTTTTTTTTCAATCAGGATATGATCTTGGAACATAACATTTTCAGTAATATGTAGATATATGTATTTATTAAATTAGTTGAATCTTCATTAAAAAGTTTCTGGATTTAAAATTACTTTTACAGAGTGTTGTGTTTAATGAGGTGCTAGAAAACATTTGCCATGTAAATACACTTGTTAGGAATCCTAAAACTGATTAAATGAAGACACTTCTGGTGGAGGTTAGCCATTGTAAAGGTCATTTAAACCTTCAGTGTAGCATCAGTGACAGCTGGAATACCTGATATTGACAATTTATTTACGAGAAAACAAATTTAGTTCTCGAAAAAAGCATTTCGTTCTTGAGCTGCCTGCAAATAAGTGATTTTTTTCACCTTGGTGAGAATTTGGCAGAAGGGTCAGTCCTTAAATACCTGTTATTTTACCTGTGCCAAGGGATTCATGGAGGAATCAGGGTTGAAATGAGCACTTTCTATAAAATTGCAGTATTTTAAGGAGAATCCTCTTCTGCAATTTTCATTCATATTTTTTAGTAGTGTTACTTCTTTACTTGTTATTTTGGTTTTTGTTTTGGTCACTTTTTTTCCTAGGGTGTTTTACATTTCCTCTGTTTCCCTTGCGCCTGCTTTTACTGCTATCCAGTGACCATTTGTCACATTAAAGGTGTGATCATGATTTTCTTAGCAACCCTTACTGTGTGGTTATAGAAGGCACACACAGCTGTAGTTGCTGGAGGCGGGTTTTCAAACACAGCCCTGCTGCTCTTAGAAGGCATGTCCTAGCATCAAACTCCAGAATTTTATTCATCATGCTATCCAGCCTAGTAAAATAAATGGCTTTGAAATCTGAGGAATGTTTAATATGAAGTTTCTGGTAGTACCACTCCCCACAGATAATCAGAATTTTACAAATAGCATTTTTCAAAGACTATGGCCTAGTTCCTAATGGAGATCTTTTCTGTTTCAGTAAGGTGTTACAATTACAATCACAACTATTACAAGAGCAATTATGGGGAAGAGGGGAAGGTGTTCTTTGGTTAAGAGAACAAGCAGCTGAATCAGGTTGAAAAGGATAAATTCAACGAGGTCAAACTGGACTTTGGCTTTGTTTCAAGACTGTTTATATCAATGTTTTTCTGAACCTCTATGTTCTTATGCCTATGCCCAAGATAAATTTTCTTCTTCCCATTTCCTTGAGGTCTACATGCCTGATATGACTCAAACCTAGTTCAGACTCATAATCTGTTCACAAAACTGAGACAGAAAATAAAGAGGTGTTTCCCCACAAATCCTTTCTGATTTCAAATTGGAAAGCATCAGGTCCTCTTGGCTGGAAAATGAAGTTGGACAATTTTACGCACAGGGAAAAGAAGGCTTCTAATTTTGAACTTTGGAACCCAGAATGAATCTTCCCTTTCTTCTTAAATTTTTAAAAGCCAAAATATGATTGGTTTTTTGGTATTTTTTGAATTAAAAGAGATAACTGAAAAGCATTATGAAGCAGCAGACCATTTGTGTGGCTGCATTGCTTTCTAAAAAAAGAAAAATGAAGACACATAGATGAAAATTCTTGATTTGATTTTTTTCGTTTTTGCTATTTTTACAAAGTTGAGGAAACCTTGCTTTTTGTTAAAGTCTACTCATTCTTCTGTACTAAAAAGAGAAATTACAGAAGATCTGTGAAACTAGACAACATTATTTAGAAATAAGGGAAAAAACTTGTAATTTTATGTTTCAAACCTGGCTGATAAGTACATAATTTTCTATTTTTCTGTTGCTAAATTGCTTCATTAGAAGGTATCTTTTACTACAGCTCATTTGCAATGAATTGGATTAAGTGAGAGAAGGTGATACAAAAAGTGTTAGAGATACCGCAGATGAGAGTATAATGGACAGCCAGTCTGCTCATTTTTTCCTGGGAATGATAGGTTATAAATAGCTGTCTTTTGCCCTCCAGTACACACATTCATGTTCCATTGAAGTCAGCCTTGCAGAAATCAATGGGAACTCTGTGTGTATGTATCAGAGCAGATTTTTTTGTTCAACCAAATGCTTTGTACTTAGTATAGGAAGATCTGGAAATTATAAAAAATCTGAAATGTTCAGAATAGTAATATCACCCATAAATTCAGCTAATATTACTCTGTATATTTGATTGCACTAGGGCATTCTTAACAAATGTATACAATACACATGAAAATAGATTTAAAATAGGCATACACAACATACTTAACCTACATTATAAATTATATTTTTTTAGCAGAAAATAGAGGGTGTGTTTTTACCATTTATTTCAGTTGTGAGATTCAGCCTTATATTTGTGTCTGCTTTCTCCAGTTCAATCTTCTGAACACAGAGAATTTATCATTTTGGCAAAGAGTGAGTTCACAGGATCATAGAATCTTTAAGATTGGAAAAAACCTTTAAGGTCATTAAGTCGAACCATTAACCCATTGCTGCCTTGTTCATAGCTAAACAGTATCCCCAAGTGCCAGATCCAACTTCCAGGAATGGTAATTGCACCTCATTCTTGGACAGCCTGCTACAATGTCCGACCATCCTTTTGAAGAAGAAATATTTTCTGATATTCCCCTGGTGGAACTTGAGGCCATTTCCTCTTGTCCTATTACTTGTTACTCAGGAGAAGAGACTGATCCCCACCTGTTTTTAGCCTACTTTCTCTAAGGTGGAGAGGGTTAAGGTCCTCCCTGAGATTCCTTTTCTCCAGGCTAAACCCCCTCAGCACCTCAGCCACTCCTCATATGGCTTAGTCTTCAGATCCTTTCTCAGCTCCATTCCCCTTGAGAGTGCTGGACTCTCTCCAGAACCTCAATGTCTTTACTGAAGTGAGGGTCCTAAAACTGACCGCAGGATTAGAGGTGTGGCCTTAGCAGTACAGGGGTTCAGTCACTGCTCGGGTCCTGTTTGCCACATTCTTTCTGATCTAAGTCAAGATGCCCTTGGCCTTCTTGGCCACCTGGGCACACGCTGGCTCATAGCCGAGTTTTGTGGACCAGAATCCCCAGCTCTTTTTCCACCGGCACATTTCCAGCCATGCTTCCCCCAGTCTGCAATGCCGCAGGGACAGTTGTGACCCAAGGGCAGGACCTGGCACGTGGCCCCGTTGAATCTCCCACCACCAACCTCCTCCCATCAATCCAGCTTGTCCAGGGCCCTCTGTAGATCCTTCCTGCAGTCCAGCAGATCAGCACTCCTGCCCTGCTTGGTGTCACTGCAGACTCACTGAGGGGCACTCCATGCCCTCGTCCATGCCATCGACACAGCTGTTATAGATAAAAATTGATCCAGACACTTAAATTAAAAATAAATAGAATTTATTCGCAACCGATATACAGTCCCAACCACCAACAATCAAAAAGTAGCACCGACCCCAGGATCAGAGTGGGTGGACGATGATCCAGCCTCTATTGCACTGAACCCCCCTGTTCACCATCAAGACCCGGCAGAGTTTGGTTTTTATACTCTTTTTCTTGCCCACAGCAGAGTCCCTTTGTCCCCTCCTGGTGTTCTTCATATTCATGTAGTGGCTATTCACTGTCCTGTACTGGACAAAGCCACATCCGGGAATCGATGTGTATCAGACCCCAGTTCCCAGAATCCTTCATTCAGATGTATGTCCTTGATGGTCCTGTCTATCTGAGGTGGACATCTACACGGGCCATCATCACCTGGCATCCTCGTGGTCGTGCCATCAGGGAGTGCCCATCTCCTGTGCGGGCTAGGTTTTCTTCGTATGTTAATGATGCACCTCCTTCCTGGCTGCGAGCTGTCCTGTGCGGCAATCACCCCCTCCCCTCCGCTGGCATGATCTTACAGTTTTACTTTATATCACATTACTAAACTTATACTTCCAGTGTGAATTATCCCCTTATCTGTAACACAGCTGTTAGGCAGGACTGGCCCCAGGACTGAGCCCTGGGGAGCACCACTGGAGCCTGGCTGCCAGTTGGATGCAGCTCCATTCTCTGGGCCTGGCCAACCAGCCAGGATTTCTGTCAGTGGACTGTGCACATGTCACAGACACGGGAAGCCAGTTTCTCCAGGAGAATCCTGTAGGAAATGGTGTCAAAGGCTTTACCAAAATCTAAGGAAACAACATCTACAATCCTTCTCTCATCTACTAAATGGGTCATCCTGCCATAGTGGAAGATCAGTTTGGTCAAGCAAGACCTGCCCTTCCTAAATCCGTGCTGTGTGGGCCTGACTTCCTCTGTTTGTCCTGCAGATGCCATGTAATGGCATTCCATGTCATCTGCTCCATGGCTTTCCCTGGCACTGAGGTCAGGTTGACCGGCCTCTAGTTCCCCAGATCCTCCTTTCAGCCCCTCTTGTAGATAGGCATCACATATGATAATTTTCAGCAGCACGAACCTCTCCAGTTAGCCAAGACTGCTGGCAAAAAATGGAAAGTGGTTTGGTGAATTGTTCCATCAGCTCCATCAGCACCATTGAGTGGATGCCATCTGACCCTGTAGACGTGTGTATGTCTAAACGATATACCATGTCGCTGAAAAAATGGTTGACTCTGGATTAAGGGGGCTTCATTTTCTCCCTATCTTTGTTTTCCAGCTTAGGGGCTAAGCACCCTGAGGACAACTGGTCTTGCTGTTCAAGACTGAGGCAAAGGCACTAACTATCTCAGTCATCTCCTCATCCTTAGTCACTTTGTTTCTCTCTACAAGCAATGAAGGGTGGAGATTCTACTTAGGTCTCCTTTTGCTGCTGATGTATTCGTAAATTTGGGTCTTTTACAGCAGTAGCCAGATTAAATTCTACCTGGGCTTTGGTATTTCCAATTTTCTCCCTGCAAGAGAGAAAACACTTGTAACAGATTGAAATGGTGCCAAAAGTGTGGATTTTGAACAAGCAGAAAATTTAAATTGGAATAAAACACTAGGCAATCTTGGAATATTTGTGTCTTCCTTTATGGATTTTTTTTTTTTTTTGCACTTATAAATGCTGTCTGAATATATATTCCTAAATCTATTTACTTCAAAAGTAAGAAACTGCTTTTTTGCCTTCTTTTTATATTTTCATCTATTTTGCTCCATAATTGAGGGCACTGTTGGGCAGGCTACTCATAAATTGCTATTATGCAGAGGAGATATCTCTCCAGATGCTAAGATCTATCCAAACTGGAAGTTGTCTCCCACAATAAATAGTTGATTGTTCCAGAGAGGAGTCTGCAGTAATCTCAATAACAACTGATAAATGCCTCCTGTTGACTGAAGTACTGTGTTTTAATGAGCAAATAAACAGCCTATTCTTGGCAAGAAAGCCATTCACTGAGGCAAAAGGTTAGACTTACCATTCTTTTCACATATTGCTGACCTGGGTTTTTATTCAGTGTTTTCCCCTAATTTATTGTTTCCACTCATTTGTATATAGCACTGAGACAGAATAGTCCTTGAATTGTTATTTTAATAACAGCCTAACCTCTGCAGCTAAAAAAAAGCTGGTAAAAGAGAAAGAAATGAGGCTTATCGTGATG
Source organism: Pyrgilauda ruficollis (assembly GCF_017590135.1). Lineage (NCBI taxonomy): Eukaryota > Metazoa > Chordata > Aves > Passeriformes > Passeridae > Pyrgilauda > Pyrgilauda ruficollis. The sequence continues at coordinate 1,314,080 of NW_024511210.1, forward strand.
AGGGAAAGATTCCTTTCCTGTGGTGGCTTCCACGTTTGCAGACCATTGGACACGATGAGAATTCACTCAGGAAATTTTCTGGAGCAGAAATCTATCCCTTTCTTACTCTATATAGAAAATTATAATCAATCCTTTTAAAGTCCTTTTCCAATGTGTTCAAGGAACACTAAAGAAATGCCAGGTGCATGGAATGGGAGGTGGTCACCTGTTCATATAGCTGGGAGTAATTGTTTTGACTGTTTCATTCCAGCTCTCTTTGTGAACATGAAATATTTTACATTTTCTTACACCTTTTGCCTCACTTGTATGACAGGTAAAATACTACTGCAAAAAGGAGTACTGCAAATGCTCTCCACAATCAATGTAATTATTTTGGTTTGAAAACACCACCTTTTCTTTCAGGCAGCAGGCAAATCTTTAAGAGAGTGTGAATTGAGAATCTCTTCTAGGATGTAATACCAGGACATTTGTGTGTATGTGATGCTGCTTTAAAATGGTGCACAGAGCAGTGAAGAATTTAGCAATAATATTTAGCTTGTTAGGAAACACAGTGTATTTATTCTTTTCTTCAGAGCCTTATTTACGGTACACTGGGACTTCTGAGTGAAGGAATGGCAAACTTAATGAAACATTTGATTGGTATTAATTAATTTCCACTTAATTACCTGCCAGTGGATCTTGTTGAGCTATTGATTACTGGGAAACATACATCCCACTGGGGATAGTGTGATTTAACTTCATCCAATGAGTCAATTAGCCCAAGTAACACTGGGAGAGCTGGTGCTCTGCCTCAGTGAATGGGGTTTCTTGCCAAGAATGGTACATAAGCTGTTTATTTGTTCATTAAAACACAGTACTACTGTCAACAGGAGGCACTTATCAGTTGTTATTGAGATTGGTAAAATGTCACTGTTTCATCAAAGATTAGCAGCAATTCATAGCTGCAAAGTGGGTGAAAAACCCTCTCTGGTTTGAGAGCACAGTTGAATGCATGAGGTCAAGACATTAACCCCTGTTTGTTTCTCATTTGTGAGAACTTCAGTTACAAGTTTGTGTCAGCTCTCCCAAGTGCAAAACATCTTCCATTGTCATTAATTCAGAAGCTGTGGGACAACAGACCCTGAACTGTGGCATGTGACATTCAATTAATTTTACCAAGAGTGAAGCACATGGTGTGTCCTCCACCTCACCAAAACTAAATACTAATATTGTTCTTTAGAGAGGATGATCTTCCTAACTGACAAGAACAGCCTGCTGTCTTCTCATGAATTAATTGAGAATGAAAAGATCTTTTTTTATTTTCTTTCTTTCTTTCCTCCTTTGTGATTTAAATTAGACAAAGAAACCATTATTCCTATTGATAGTTCCCCTAGTATATAAATGAAGGTATAAAGACAACCCTCTTGGCTGGAAACAAACTCCACAAACAAATAACAAAACAACACTAAAAAACCCTGAAAGCCCAAAACAAAATCTCAAACGAACTACAACAAAACAAGAGAACAGAGGCAGAGAATTAAATTTGTTCAAGGAAGTCTAAAAGTGAATCTTTCATGGAATAGTTAAAGGAAAAAAATCTGAGTATTCAAAGCAGACATCTACAGAAGTTACTTTTAAATATGTTTGGATTCAGATATAATTTGAAGATCATGTTATATAATATACTTGAGAGCTAGATTATCTCATTCTAAAATGAGAATCCTCTAGGAAAACTGAACTACTAAACAAATAACTGACCAAAAGCGCTTGATTACATTAGATTAGATAGATACAAAAGTATAAGCCAAAAACATTGACATTGAGACAGATTCTTAATTTTTTTTCTGTTAGAAGAGTTATGAGGGATTATTTATGAAATTATTTACTTGGCAATGACCTGCATAAGAATTTGTAAACATTAAGAAAAGGATTAAAGTATATGCCATAAATGAACAATGTGTTTCATTGATGGTGCATTTTATTTTGCTTAATAGAATACATTAATTTCCACTTTACAGTTCTCTTCATACTCTTACACAAGAGTATAAACTAGCTTTTAAATGTTTTGGATAATGAGAAATAGTACAGATGTATCCTAACTTCCAATAAAGTTTTTCATTCTTGAGAGGGCCATTTGGTTTGGTGGGTGTGAAAATATTATTCTTGCAAAAAAAAAACCAAATAAATTCAACAGATGCTCATCATGGTAGAAGAAAAATTGTCTGTAGGAATGGATCAATTATAAAATTTAAAAGAAAATCAGAAATATTTAATGTAATGGGGTTTTAAAATGTTTTGTGTCATTTAAAGTTAAGTGAAGTGAAGTATATGAAGACTTCATGCACTACTAAAACAAAGTGGTTCATTAACATTACCTTTGTATTTACAACTAAGAAAATAGCTGAAAAAGTGGAAGCAGGAAAGGAAATTTCTGAATGCATTTGAGATCTTTTGGATGTGAGTTTCCACTTTTTAGCCTTGTGAATCAAATTTTTAAAAAAGCCAATATTTTTAAAATTGTTTCCCGTGTCTTTAGAAACTTGTAGAAGGTTGTAGTAGGCTTTCATAAACTAGCTATGTAAGCTGCATTACTCTATAAATTACCTTAGTTGTACACACTGGTAAAAAATCTCATTTATCCAGCAGAGTGATTTTGGATTGCTGCAAAATTTTTGTTAGACAAAAAGCATCAGGTTTCAAGCTGCTGCTAAAATATATCACACCTTATGACACTGCTCAGTAGCGTGCCTGTCTGGCTGGAAGATGGCTAATCTTCCTCGTAGGGGCCCGTGTAGTGCTGTGTTTTGTGTGGGTGCCTGAGCAGTGTTGGTGTTTCAGCTGTGGTGGCACAGTGCTCACAGAGCATCAAGGCTGGAGCACCAAACACCCCTCATTGCCCCACTAGAAGGCTTGGGGCTGGGCAAGAGTCTGGGAGGAAACTCAAATAACCAAGGGTAATCCCATGCCGTACAACACCATGCTCAACAATAAAAGCTGGAAGGAAGAAAGGAAGGAGAGGAGGCATTGGAAGTTTATAATGTTGGTCACCCCAAGCAGTTCCTGTGCATGATGAGGCCCTGCTGCCCAGGAAGCGGCTGAAAATCTGCCTGGAGATGGGAAGTTGAGACTAAATGTCCTGGGTTTGCTTTAATTCCACGTGTGGCTTTTGTTTTCATTATTAAATTGCCTTTATCTCAACCAATGAGCTTGGCCATCTTAGTGTCTTTTAGTGTTGAGGAGAGTTAGAGAGAAAGAACCTGGGTGGAGATCTGAAAACCACCCGAAGTCAGCCCTCTACAAATAGTTGCAGCTGTAGCTGGCTTTTGGAGAGTTTGCACACATATGGGAGGGTACAGTGTATATATTTATGCATGAACCTCTCGTTTTCTGGTTAAAGATATTGGAGCATAAATAGGGTGTGCTGTTTAATTCAGCCATAACCTTTACTACAATAAAACAAAGAGCAACTTAAAAGAAAGACGTGACCAATAAAGGGTTTCATTAACTGCTATAAAACTCTGTGAGATGGTAAAGGCATGAGGCCAAGGGAGGAAATTATTAAAATTTCTATTTTGAAGTAATTTTTTAAATGCAATATAGATCTCACTGTATCTTACATTAGAGTTCTGTGAAGCTGTGAAATAATGTAGCAGCAGAGGATGGGGCAGAAATTACTGTAAAACATTCTTGTCACTCCAGCATTAGGTTTCTGCAGTGGCAAATTAGCATGCCAAAAGGAAAGCAATCGACGAATTTTAGTCTATGGTGGTGTTTGTCTGTGTGTTGTGAAAGAATTATTCAGTGGAGTGTTGTGCTTTAATGTGCTTAATGGTAGTACAAAAGGTGAAAGGGACCTTGTTTTTCAGCTTATGCTGTAAACACGGTTTCAAGAGAAATTCTTTGAAGTGCAGAGATCTAAGCTGTCTGGTTTTGAATTCCCCCTGAGGTACTACAGAGGGACAGTAGGTATCTGATAATGTTTTAACTTTAGGTAAATATTTTTGGGCATCAAACAGTACTGATAAAAAATATAAAAAGTAGATTATTTAAAAGTGCTGTTTAAGATAAATAGGATACTCATGTGATTTGTGATTTGTTGAAGTTCTTAGTCTCTCTAGAGTTACAAAAGAGAATGTAAAGCAATAGAGGAGTGAAATCTGGAGGTGTACTGATGATGTCACCATAGGGGCTTATTCCCTAGTATACTCATCTCTTTGTAGAAATTGAGTCTGAGAAGCAGAGTGGCATTCCCCATATCTTGACTATTTCCAAAGATCTGGTCTAAATGCCAAATCTTCTTTCAACAGTCCTGACTGCTGCCTTTGTTGGATTGTCTGTTTAAATGTGCAGAGAAGCATATGAGCTACAACACTGTGCTGTGGAGTCAAAATAATATTCAAAGATGTAAGCAGTGCTAAAAAAAAGCTATCAGGAAGAACTGCATTTTAAATACAGCATCTCAGAACTTCAGAAGGTGTTACAAATTTTGCCGTAAGCAGATAGGGATAACTTGCATAATGGTCATAGACCAATATCTTTGTTTTGTCTATAAGTAGGTTTTTATTTTCTTTTCCTTTAACTCTGAAAATTAAAAAAAACTTCCATAAACTGTTTTAAGTTTTGTGATAGTTATTATTACATGGCTTATATGTTTGAATTCAGTTTGAATTCAGTCTATTTTCAGGATCCCACTCATAGCCATATGAGATGCAGGAATAAAATTCACTTTTTGTAGTGTTAAAAAAATGTCTCCAAAGTTGACCTGCTTACCTACAAAATTCTCATTAAATTTTCCATAACATTGTCTTGAGATAGACTCTAGTTGTTTTTCCTAAAACATATTTTACCTGTAAGACTAGTAGCATTACTTGTTACCTGAGATGCTGAAAATTGTGGCAACAGAAACTTCAGAAAAAAAAAACCCTAATAGATGTTAGGTTCACAATATTGCTCAAAACAGTAACTACTGGCTTTGTCATAGCAACTGACAAAGACAATGGCCAAGCAGTGTGCCCAGCAGAGTGCACTGTTTCAGCAAAATAAAATCTTTGGGGTTTTTTCAGTTTTGTTTGTTTGGTTGGTTATTTTATTAGTCCACAAAATAAGTCTGTGAAACATAGGAATTCATTCTCAACTTCCTTTGATTTCAGCAAGACACAGGACCCCATGTGCAAGGACACAACTTCTGGGTGTGCTGACCAAGTTTTCATCATATTCACAAAGAGTTTTTTTCCTGTTAGAGTGTACAGGAACAGGAAGTGGCTGGTGGGTAAGGTCTGGATTTAAGTCTTGCCCTTCCTTGCAAGTGATAGAGAAGCTCAGAAATGGAGGTAGAAGTGGCAAGCTAGGTGGGACGCAGCTGTGGAGAGTTGGTTAAGCTGGGGATAATTCTCAGCTTTCAAGGATTGACGTAAACTTCCTGAGGAGGATTTCTAAAGAAAGAAGACAATTTTTCTTCAAGTGCATGAGCAATGTCTTGTGTAACAGGCCTGACCATTGAAATAAATGGGCAGGAG